>NW_028280771.1:1200000-1535000 GCF_059751285.1 Brachycentrus maculatus
ATTTTTTAGTGTTTTGATGTGGCCCGTCGGCGTACCCAAAATATCTTATGCGCCCTTGGTGCCTTTTGAGTTTGACACCTCTGTTTTAGAAGATCAAACAAACAGTCAAACATTGCGCAGTGACAATTTTGTAAGTATCAGCAAATCTATGCAAGAATACTGGAGTTGAAAACTCCTGAGATAAAATTTAAAAATACATAAAAATTTTAAATCTGATAAAACATTGATTAAAAATACTATTTTCCAAAATACATCACCATTACTGTCTATGTTCCCATTGAACAAAGTCCCGCCCCTTAACCCCCACTCTAGTTTTTACTTCACCCACCTCTTCATATCTTCTTCAAACCCTTATCCGCACCCGACGGTGCATAGAGCGATGCATCGTATTGACGAAATTTTATCTTGATCGTTACTAACATGAAGGTAAAGTGATCATCCCTGCTTCGCTTCGGGGACCAGTCCAGGGTAATATTAAATAAATACGAGAGTTTAAAATCACTTATACTTATTTTCACCTCCCCCCTGAGAGAACCTAGCATTGAATGTAATTTGGAAAATAATGCACGACAGCCAAATGCACTGACCAATATACTAAAAAAGTAATTTTCTTTATGTTTTAAAATTGAATTAATAATTTTAAAATCTTACTTAGAATGTGTCACAGTTTGGGTCCAGTGAATATTGAAGCCATGAGTCAAAAACATACCTGGAAAAAAAAAAAAAAAAAATTAGTCTTAAACCTATATATAACTAAACTATATTTGTAGATACAATGTCATTTATAGATCGCACAATATTGACATATCGCTCACTCCTTTCAACAATTTCAATTCAATTTATTCAATTCGATTTATTCAATAAAAAAATAATATATCCATAACAAACAATATTCAAGGCGTATATATTAAAAGTTAGCAATAAGACTTAAAGGTGTAGAAGAATCCCGCTTCGGAAAACTCCTTCGGACACATGGAACAGATCAATATCCAATGTGATATTGTTCAACATAGCGGTAGCTCTTCCTACAGGCATAACCGTCGGCAGGTTGGTCCTGTGTATAGGAATGTAAAACAATCTATGCCGACGCTGTCTTAGGTAACTATCGGGAACATACAGATCAATGCTCTGGATAATTTCAGGAACAACGTCATGTATAAAAAATCGTCAATTTTCAGTAGTGCATGTTTTCGGAATGCCCAGAAAATGCACTATAGCCCAGCAAAAGCTGCATATTTTTAACTTAATATTTACCCGCTACAGGGCAGAAAGTGTTGTTTTTGCATTTTGCATTTTTGCATGTTACTCTTATGTAAGTAATATGTTTTTTTTTTTAAGCCAAAACGGACGACTATGAGGAAAAACGATACACGTTGATACTTAAAATAATAAATCTGTCTGATCCCACTGTTATAACATGCACTCCATTTGTGTTCAAACTTAAATAATAGTAAAAAATTGAAAGTCAATTCATATTGACCGTTTAACATTCACAAAAAAATGACCGATTCAAAACCAGATTCAAAATGGTATGCACGCTTAATGCATTATGAATGTAGTATTTTTTGCTACCTACTCGAAATTAAAAACACATGTTCAACACGACTTCGTTGAAAGCGATCAATCGTAGCCACTTATGTGAAAAATCCAGACGAGAAACTGGAATGGTTCTTAGAAAAAAAAACAAGGGATGTCGAATATCCATGAAAAAAACTACAACCCTTGACAATTTTTGAAAGCATGTAGAGTCAATAATACAATATTTTAATGCGGCGACTTGGTAGTATTCTATGTAACTAATAACTAATAACCATCACGCTGTTCTCCGCAGAAGTAGGAGGAGAGAGTGAAACGTCATTCCACTCTGTCTTTGCAAACAATCTTCCCTCTTCACACATTCATACATCTTCTCATACATACCCACCGACTATTTCGACTCCTGACCCGGCCGCTTTAAAATATTTGACATACCTGATCATGCTAAGCATTCCTCGGGCTTCCTCTGCTTTTATCACCAAACACATTTGCCCCATAAATTGTTTTACCATTCTTTCTTCACTCATTCGATTCACATGCCCAAACCATCTCAAAATACGTTTCTTAATTTTATCGATAAAAATACAAATAAAAAAAAAATTATGGATAATTTATAAAGCGCCATTTTCGTAAAATTCTACTTCAAGGGCACTTCACTATGAATGGATTGGAGAAAAGAAGGTAGTGGAAATAATTTAGCAAACGAATGTTTTTTGCTAAAGATCATCTCAATTTCACTATTTCTAACTACTGGTGGAAGAGCATTCCACGTCATCGGTCCCGTAACGCGAAAGGCACCTTCGCCAAATTATAAGTGCGCTGGTTTCGACTTGATAAGGTGACTTTGCCCAAAGCAGTTGTTTTAGCCGATCGATAATGCTTATCTCAAAATGGCATTACTTTCTTATATCATCATTCGAACATCTATCATACAAGGTTTTACCGTATTTTTCCTAGCATACATTAAACAGAGTGAACGCTGTTGAAATGCGCTCCCTTAGACGAATGTGTGGAAGATCATTATATGACAGAATTAAAAACGAATATATTAGAAAGGAATGTAAGGCTGAACAAGGAATAATCGAAAAGATTAGGAAGAGTTCTTTACGGTGGTATGGACATGTGGAGCGAATGAATTACGAGAGAATGACTAAGAAAATATATGTGGCGAGTGTGAGCGGGAAAACAGAACGAGGACGACCGAAAAAGACTTGGCACGATCAGATCAATCAGAACTTAAAATCTAGTGGTGCCAAAAGTCTGCGTAATCGGAGGGCATGTATGACTAGATGTATGGATGTGAAGGAGGCGAGGAGTGTATGTCAGGACAGAACGGGTGTCCAAACTCAAAACACAGTAAGGGACATTTTTTTGTAGTACGTTTTTTTGCATTTTTGGAGTAACTTAAGTAAATTCTACTTAGACCAAAAATGTCCCTTACTGTGTTTTAAGTTTGGACAGCCGAGAAGAGTGTGGCGTTTCATCCTTTCTGCCTACCCCTGCGGGGAAACGGCGTGATGGTAGTAGTAGTATTGATATAACATTGGGTTATCTCTTCTAGGAACACAATTATTACGGTAGAACGGGGCTACTTGAACTTTGATGTGTAACTTGAGCCCAGTACAAAAAAAAATGTATTTGGTTTACAATAATGAACGTATCGTGATAATAAGTGTCACCTGTCAGGGAAATAATGAATCATGTCAATACATTCATTATTGCAGACCAAATACAGATCTAAATAAAAAAAATGTACTGGGCTCAAGTAACACATCAAAGTTCAAGTAGCCCCGTTCTACGGTACTTATTTTATTTTTATTTTATTTTATTGGAAAACCAACAGAATATTTCGACAAAAATAACATAATATGATAAAATACAAAAAAAATAACAATTCCAATTATAGGTTTCCACCTAAGAAATCTAAAAATAAAGCAATTGAAATAAACTGTCATAAAAGTACTGTCATAACTCACAATAAATAGTAGTAGTACATTAAAAAAATAAAGCTCCGAGACATTAGAGTGTTGATATCCGTGGGGTAAGTGAAAAGCGAGGGGTAGATGAGGTCTCCCTTTCTAGTACGTATCTCGTGGTAACTTGAAGCGTGTGGTTCGCTCGTAAGAGGCTTAATTCTGAGAGCTCTCAGCTTCCATCTCGACTCCCTCACCCGCAGTAGCCGGCTACTGAATGCAAAGTTTGCTCGAGTGATTTAATTCACTCGATCCTTCATAACAATCAACGGTGTAAATGGTTAACGATAACAACTCGACGAACTTGAGATGTATTAAACATATCACTCACTCCTTTCAACAACGTCACATATAAAAAAAATTGCCAATTTTCAGTTGGGCATGTTTTCGGAATACCCAGAAAATGTACTTTATCCCAGCAAAAGCGGCATATTTTTAACTTAATATTTACCCGCTACAGGGCAGAAAGTGTTGTTTTTGCTTTTTGAAGAAAAGGTACTGTATTATTAGATTAAAACCAATTTTTTTTTCACCAGTCTGATGATGTCGGTAACGACGAAACCCGGTCGCTGGTCAAATAAAAATAAAGTGGAAAAGCTAAAAATATTGGTTTTGATCTAATAATATATTAAAAATGCAATTCCATCACGAAGTGTCAGTGGATAATTTAAATCTATTGAAAGGGTACTGTTTAATTATTTTTTTGAATGTACAAAATATTTTTCAAATGGAGAAAAAACATTCAGGCTTTTACCTTAAAAAATCTGTTGCAAAGTAAAAAGTTCAACAAGGGGCTTGATATTTATTTTTAATACATTTTATTATATTTTTAAACTTTAAAAACGATCTCCTAAAAAAAAAGTTTTTTTAAAAATATTCATATGACGTTGTTGAAAGGATTGAGCGATATGTATGGTATACATACATACATAAGTGAATGATACAAGATGTAATTAGTAACTATCTACCTGTAATAAAATGACTACTGCAATCAGTGTTAAACGCAACAGCCAGACTGATTTTTGGAATTTCTAAATTCTATTGTGTCGGTTTGTGGTCCCGTGGTTAGTGTCGCGGACTCTTGAGTCAGAGTTTCTCGATTCAAACCCACTCTACCACAATTTGATACCTATTTCTAATAATGAGCCGCTTAGACTAACATAAATAGTATAAAATTGAAGTATTTTTGTAAATAATAAAAACACAAATATTTAAGTGTTTCTCTTTTTTTTTAAATCAGTCACATCAACCCACTACTTCACAAACTGCACTGTTTACGCTTTCTCGAAAGGATTGAGTATAAACTCTGTCTATTCATGTTTAAATCAATACATAATATAGCTCCAGAGTATCTAAAAGAGCTGTGTATTCCAGACGAATTGGTTGATAGACGTCTCACGCTTCGATCGGCTACAACCTGCTATGGGCAAAGTGTTCTTACCAAGTCGCAACCAGCTCACTAAACTTGGCGAGCGTGTCTTTGCTGTTGCAGAACCGATGGCGTGGAATGCTCTTCCACTAGTAGGTAGAGATAGTGAGAGTGAGATGATCTTTAGAAAAAAACTAAAAACACATTTGTTTGTTAAATCATTTCCGCCATTTTCTTTTCCCCATTTCCTTTACAGGGAAGCGCCCTTGAGGTAGTTTTTTTTTACGAAAATGACAGTAAATAAATTATGCAAATATATTCTTTTTTTTTACTTTCCGGAGTCTTAGCTTACCTTACTACATACCTCTACTGCCTACCCTAGTAATTAGTACCTAGCTTACATTACTACCTACTTCTACTGCCTACCTCTACTGCTTACCCTAATCAATTCTCTATGCACGCCACTTCATATAAATTATGACGTATAAAAATCCGCCTTCATAGTGTAATGGTCAGCACGCTCGGTTACCGTTCTGGAGGTCCCGGGTTCGATTCCCATGGTGGGTAAAATAAATATAAGTGATTTTTTCACTGCAATATTTATTCAATATTACCCTGGACTGGTACCTGAAGCGAAGGGCTGATCACCTTTCCTTCATGTGTAAACGATCAAGATAACACTGGGTTTATATGACACAGTGCCCTATGCACCATTGGGGTGCGGAAAAGGGTTTTATTATTATTATTATAAAAATAATGTCAACACATCATTACTGAATATGGTATATAACGTAACCCGATACATAAAATGCAGGTCATACTGTAAACATCGTGCCATACCGAGTCACCGAGCCGACCATAGAGGGAAATGTTTACCAACGAGTGGCTGCGACCTCACTACGGTCGCGACTGTCAACCTTCACAGCGAGATGGAGAAAAAATCCTTCCTGGTAGCTAGCCGGCCGGGCTTCCCACGCCGACCGACACATGGCCTAAGGCAATTATGCAGCGGACGAGGAACGACATCGCTGGTAGAAAAATACGGCCGACTTGCAGACCAATGCAGCACGCCAGTGGCGGGCCGTGCTTTTAAAAATTGTATCGAATGTTAGCTACTTTTAAAGCCTCCACTCGTTCAAGAGTGATTTTAGCTCGAACTGACAAAATACTTTGTAAAAACATTTTGGGTGTGTCCTACTACTACTACTACTACTACTACTAATTGACTGACATTATGGAAAATGTAAAATAAAATTTTCTATCTAAATTAACAATTATATGATGCGAATGTATTTTGAAATTGGAGCAGACGTAGACCGAAGAAAACTTAAAACGATCAAGTAGTAAGTCGGAATTATTGACGGGTACGAACGAGGAGATGCATGAATGTGGAAGAGGCGATGATAGTTTGCAAAGCCAGATTGATGTAGCGTTCTTCTCTGCCTACCCTTGTGGGGAAGTAGAGTGATGGTTAGTTAATTTTTAAATATTTTCATTTTGTTGACTCTATAATTGAACTGATGAGGGAATGGTTATTCTCTCATCAGTTCAACTAGTTTTTTTAGTTCAATTAGTTTTGATCAATTCAATTAGTTTTGAGTGGTATTACACGAAGAAAATGATGAATAATAACGAGAGTGTTATATTACCATACCACAAACTTAATAATGCTCTTAAAATACAAAGAAAAAACAAACTAATGTAAAAATTTACACCGAAAAGGTTTGTTTTGATTTTCAGTTGTAGGTGATCTGAATGGCGGTTTATGTGGATCTGTTGCGTATTTAAGTAAATACATGTAAAGCTCGCGTGATTGATCATCACGGAGGATGCGCCACTGCAACCAGCAGCTAACATTAAACAAGCGACACTTGAGAAGGAGACACACAGTGAACGCATTCACTACTCACGTTCATGGGCAATGTTGCACTAGCGGGCATAAAGGAAACCCATTCAGTAAGACATTGCATTAAAGTGAAGGGTAACGAGAGAGATTTAATCGCATTGCTTCTGTGAAATGTCGAAGATCAACTGCACATGTCGCTCACTCCTTTCAAGAACGTCATAAATCAAAAATTGTCAATTTTGAGTTGTGCATGTTTTCGGAATGTCCAAAAAATGTAATATATCCCAGCAAAAGCGGCATATTTTCAACTAAATATTTACCCGCTACAGGGCAGAAAGTGTTGTTTTTGCATTTTGAAGAAAACGTATTGTTTAATTATTTTTTTAAATATACTAATTATTTTTCAAATGGAGAAAAAACCTTCAGGTTTTACCTTAAAAGATCTGTTGTACAGTAAAAAGTTCAAGAAGTGACTTGATATTTATTTTTAATACATTGTGTTATATTTTTAAACTTTAAAAACGTTCTCCTGAAAAATCAAGTTTTTTTATTTATGACGTTCTTGAAAGGAGTGAGCGATGTGTAAAAAAATATCAATAAAAAAATAACTCGTTGGTATTTGACTTTTGAAGGTACTTACGTAATTTCGTGTTTCGCTTCATATTAAAATATCTATTGTATAAGTATATTTATTATTTTCATCAAGTTCTAATGCACAATGTAAAAATATTTTGATTAGTGTCAATTTTTTTTTTGATTTGGCGTTTAATTTGTAGTTTTATTAAAATTAAACACTTGAATAAACCACTTTATCGAGTTTTATTTTTATTTACGACTAGTTTCGAAAACGACAGATGTTTTCATCTTCTGGTACAAATTAAAACTAATTAATTAAGTTTTAATTTGTACCAGAAGATGAAAACATTTGTCTTTTTCGAAACTAGTCGTAAATAAAAATAAAACTCGATAAAGTGGTTTATTCAAGTGTTTAATTTTAATAAAATAATCATGTCATTCCACAAAGTTAATGCCGAATCAATAAATAATTCAATATGTAGAACTCCATTTTAATTTATGAATTAATTTAAAATCAAACACAGATTTTTTGAGTATACTAAGTTGTATTTTATTAACAAAAACACAAAAAATTAATATTGTGACAATTGTTTCGGCTAATGCCCTAACAAGGCGAAACAATTGTCAGAATATTATTTTTTTGTGTTTTTGTTAATAACATACAACTAAGTAGACTCAAAAAATATGTGTTTGATTTTAAATTAATACATAAATTAGTATCAAATATTAGAATCGTCTTTGCCAGTCTTTTTAACAAAATCTTAAATTTAAATTGACAACTGCATTATCAATAAAATTAAGAAAGGTGTGGAAAGGTATCCCAAGATGAAGTGAAACACGAAATTACGTAGGTATATAACTAACTAACCATCAAGCTGCTTCCCTGCAGGGGTAGCAGAGAGAATAGAACGCCATACCACTCTGTCTTTGCAAACAATATTCGCCTCTTCTACATTCATGCACCTCCTCATACATACCCGCCGATTATTTTTACTTTTGACCTGATCACTTTCAAGTAATAAACGTATTTTTGAAAAACATACTTGATCGAGCCAAGTTTTTCTCGGTCTTGCTCTGCGTCTATTGCCAACCACATTCACCTCATAATTTTGTTTTACTGTTCTTTCTTCACTCATTCGATTCACATCCCCAAATCATTTCAACATACCTTTCATAGTCACCAAAACATGTGTCATAAAACATTTAAAGAAAAAGACGTATCTACCGAGTAAACGTTAAATTTAAAATACAAACATATCGCTCACTCCTTTAACAACGTCAAATATAAAAAATCGACAATTTTCAGTTGTGCATGTTTTCGGATCACCCAGAAAATATACTATATCCCAGCAAAAGCGGCATATTTTTAACTTAATATTTACCCGCTACAGGGCAGAAAATGTTGTTTTTGCATTTTGATGAAAAGGTATTGTTTAACTATTTTTAAATAAAGTATTTATTTTTCAAATGAAGGTAACAACCTCCAGGTTTTACCTAAAAAGACCTGTTGCACAGTAAAAAGTTCAATAAGTGGCTTGATATTTATTTTTAATACATTTCATTATATTTTTAAACTTTAAAAACGATCTCCTGAAAAATCAAGTTTTTTGATATATAACGTTGTTGAAAGGAGTGAGCGATATTTTCTGTACAAAAAGTTTGATAAATAAATAATTAAACACTACCTTTGATTAAAAATAAATGTTACATCATCCAACAGCTCGTTATTCGTTATTATGTGAGTTCTGTCAAACTTTGATTTACATCACTTGTTTTGAACTTAATACGAGAGAAGTTTCGGTATAAGTCTAAGTTCAAACACCTAGGAGGCACGTATTAATTTTATGTAGATTAGTTTCGAGTCCACAGTTGTATTCATAGATGTTCCAACATACTTAGCGATCCCTTGCGCAAAGTTACATCCAACAACAGTCTTACAGAGAGTATCATTATATAAGTACCACAAAGAACTTTTACATTTTACAAAATAATTCATTCTGGGTGAATTAAACGTGATATCAAATACTGAAAAAGTAAACAGCAAATGGATGAAAATATGTAAAAATCACAAGAGAAGCAAATAAGTGTTTTTCGAGGAAAGTATATGGATGCTTGGGTATTTAGGTAGCTTATGACATATCATCTGCTGGCTTAAAATATCTTTTTTTAAACTACTTAATATAAACAATTTTTCCAATTTTTATAAGCTCCGAAAATAAAAGTGATATAGGTGTTCAATCATGAGCAGGTTGACGAATACTACACAGTGTACAAAGTAATCACTGAACCCAACCAATGTCAGCCCTTTGTAATCTCTGTATACAGCCCAGATATCCATAAAACCTTCTCAAAAAATATTTATTTTAATCGCTTGAGATAACATCTCTTTGATAAGAATTGCTAATACAGATTGACCGCATATACAAAGAAAGACTTAGAGATACTGAAAATATTATTAAGAAATATAATCATTATAACATACACAAAAATATACCTTGAATTATGCATGTGTTCAATCAGTAAATCAGTAAGAAGTACCCATCAATGATCATAAAAATTGTATTAACATGTGTTAGTATTTGGCTCAACACAGGCCATGCCTAAAGAGCCGTAATACGTATAATAAATGTATATATGAAATGAATATGTATATTTGAATGTATCTTTGTATTATGCAAAATAAAAAAAAAGAATAAAAAAATAAAAATTTAAGTTATATTTACTGACAATTTTAATAGTTTTTAGGCTATGTATTACTCTAGACACTTAATGGGAAAACATATAAAATTGAAGTCTCAAATTCGCATTTTTTAATCCTGATTTGTGAACACCTTTGAGAGCAAACTAGTGATTATGTAAGGATGAGTCAAGTATTGACGTAAAGATTATAAAAGAGTCTCATGAGATGGTTTGTCACGTAGAACGAATAAATGATGAGAGGATAGTAAATGGAGTATTTATATGGTAAGTGTAAATACGAGAGCAACAACATGAAAACCAAATATACTTAGCATGACAAAAAAGCGTCAATTTGGTCATGTCACGATTCTGTGTAATTGAAGGGTATGATTGATTAGCTGTACAGAACTGAAGAAGGTTGAACTATATGTCAGGATAGTCGTGTTCAGTCAAAAATATTCCGTCATAATAGTTTTCCATAATATTAATACGGTTGAATGCTGTTAATTGGAGGCTTCTAATAAACTAACATAAAAACGACGTACTATCAGATTTTTCACGGTCTTAGACCAAAAGGAAAAATTGAAGAAGATGGGATAAAAACTGATAATGTACGAAAAGATGCAGCAAGAATGAACGTTCCAACAACAACACCTTACAAGGATAAAAACATTGGTGGCGGTCTTATTTAAATAAGCGATGAACCTCAATGGCACGTAGCTTCATCTTTTGGGTCGTTGTTCTCATTGCTGAAGGTTGTGACCATGCTCTACCCTTGTCCTCAAAACATTTTTAGACTTGTCCGAAGAGGTGGAACCTCTTCCGACACAACGCCATCCGTATTGGTCCAAACACTGATGATGGCAGCCTTGATTTGGGCAGACCATCTATCGGGGATCTTAATCTTCTTTTACTTCCTTCGACCGCTTACCATGACCATTAAATTTTCAAGGCTGTTATCGGTTATTCTGGTGATGTGTACGTAAAACTGAAGGACTCATTTAAAACAGACAGAGGAAGTCATCTATATTTGGCACGTAGATGACAAAAAAACAGGCTTTGGATGGTCTTTGATATATAGAACCCAAGCACAATGAATCTTCTTCTGTGGTCTCAATCTTGGGAATTGGTTTGCAGCAGCAAATGATACATCTATTCATTCTATTACAAATAGTGGTATTCACTAAGAAAAACATAAATTTAAAATGGATAGGTTTTAACACAAAGTGGCTGCCGAATCAATTAATGCAAATAAACGACACCTCCTTCGACATTCTGGTCTATTATGCGCCACCCTCTTCAGCTCCTCATACGTTGAACAGCCCATATCCTCGTACAAGTCGTAAAGATATTCGCGGCGTGGGCGTCCTCTGCCGTTTGTCCACTATGAATATCGAAGTGAAAGTTTGCTCTTTGTGTAAAATGTGTGACATATTTCTTTTCAGTTTGTATTCAAAGGGGAGGAGCAAATTCGGTAGCGCGGAACCTTCACCCACATAAGACAAAAATGAACAATCCGATGAATAATAATGAAGCGCGTGTAATTTTTCATAGCACGTCACGTCGCCGTATTGGGTAAGGCAGGAAATTGGACATATTAAACGTGGGCGTACCAAGAGACATGGCGGACCTCAAGTCGGCTCACTGACATGGCGCAGTCGTCTAGTGGGGATAGTCCCCGAACCACAAAACAGCGCTCTAGGCGCTACACAGAACAAGGGTTTGGAATTACGTTACATCTTGCAAATACGAGTACATTCATCTCGTTAATATTTTCCCTTGCTAAAAATACAGTGAAAAGGGTAGAAATAAAAAAAATGTACATGGTTCACAAACGATGAAAAACAAAAACTGCTGCATCGGTACAATTTTTTTTGGCTTTATTCTAGACAAAAGTTGCATGCTTTAAAACAGACGAAATGTACATTCGCGTCTTTGGCTCAGCTGAGACAATTTCACTGTGAAAACGTTTATCAATTTAAAGGTTATTGAACTCGGGATTCCATAGTAGATGGTAGACAAACGCACTGACATAGTGGTTAAGAAAATAAAACCAAAGAAGATGGTTTTCTTTTCAGTGAATATAAAATGAAGATTTAGCGATACTCCTAACGCCTACACTAACTATGTACGAGTGTATAAACTATGAGAACACTCTCCTTGTTTTGCTCTTTGATGTGTCGCTCACTCCTTTCTAGAACGTCATAAATCCAAAATCGTCCATTTTCAGTTCTGCATGTTTTCGGAATGCCCAGATAATGTACTATATCCGAGCAAAAGCGGCATATTTTTTAATTAATATTTACCCGCTACAGGGCAGAAAGTGTTGTTTTTGCATTTCGAAGGAAAGGTATTGTTTAATATATTTTTTAAATATACTAAATATTTTTCAAATGGAGAAAAAACCTTCTGGTGTTACCTAAAAAAAATCCGCTGCATAGTAAAAAGTTCAATAAGTGTCTTGATATTTATTTTTAATACATTGTATTATATTTTTAAACTTTAAAAACGTTTTCCTGAAAATTCAAGTTTTTTGATTTATGACGTTTTTGAAAGGAGTGAGCGATGTGGGTATATTAAATTTTATCAATTGTTTAAAACGAATAAACAATATGTGGAGCTTTTGGCACCGGGGCGAAATTGATCGCTTTCCTTTTTAATACACTTCGTTACTTAATTCCAAAAGTTGTTTCTGAACTGAGTCATGTTTGTAGCTTTATTCGCATCGAGTCGCATTGGTTCGGGGCACGCGAAACACCAGTAAAACGTGTTAGCGCTACAAATTTTTACTACTCTCACGTAATATTATTTGAGAATTTACAATATCGCCCGGTTTGATCAGAAAGTAAATGTTACAATTACACGAGGGAGTTACGTTTTGTAATAACTAAAACAACAAAGGAAAGAGATGAAAGAGACGCAGAAAAAAATAAGTTTGAAGCGATTAAAAAGGTCGAAGGGGTGGAGGGTGAAGGGAAATTTCGTGACTGCGTAACATTGGCCGGTGGACAAAGAACTTTTGAGGTGTGGAGGAGTAGTTCCATTGGCCAATGACCGGTAAAAATTTCGTAGAATGGTTGCCAACACTCTTCAAAAAAATTGGTACGCTGAACAAGTTGTGGTATACAAGTCTTCGAGGCTGATAAAGCAGCTACGTTGGACAGTGAATCCAAGAAGGATAATAATACACAACAAACAGAAATTTGATTGGTAATCATGACGTATTGAAGTTAGTCAGTTGCGCGGTTGTTTGGGTGCAGACAAGGTGGCCAACACTCTCGAGAGAATAAGGCACACTGAACAAGTAGTGGTATACAAGCTTTCGAGGCTGATAAAGCAACTACGTTGGACAGTGAATCCAGGAAAGCATAAGAATACACAACAAATAGTAATTCGAGTGGTAGTCTTGGCGTATTGGAGTCAGTCAGTTGGATGGTTGGTTGGCTGCAGACAAGGTTACCAACACTCTCGAAAGAACAAAGCACACTGAACAAGTAGTGGTATACAAGCATTCGAGGCTGATAAACCAACAACGTTGGACAGTGAATCCAAGAAGGCATAAGAATACACAACAAAGTCGTAATCATGGCGTATTGGAGTCAGTCAGTTCTGTGGTCGGTTGGGTGCAGACAAGGGTGAGTATGATAATGCTATTAAAGATGAAATGACGCGATCAATAAAATACCTTAGTCAAACGCTGTGTCTACCGAAGGAAAATTCAGGTTGCGAAAAATTTGGTTGATGCTTGTTTAAAATTGACTAACAGAGAGACCACGTATTATCAGATGTTTTACCAGACTAAGAAGGAAACTTTGAAGAAGATAGGATGAAAATTGATAATTTATAAAAAGATGCAGCAAGAATCAACGACAAAGTAGGTTGAAATTTGTTCCAACGACAAAGTAGCTTGAAATCAAGTTTCGGCTGAATCGCTCGTTATGAGAGGTTTTACTGTATATTAAACCTAGAAAAACCTTATTTTGATTTTATTTCAAAATACGAAAAACTAATTACGTTACATATCGTGGATAGCTTTGAACAAAAATGAAATTATGCTAAGGATTGTATGTTGATATTTGACTCGATTTTTGGTGGCTGCTTGTAAAGTAATGCTTGACATTAATGAAGTTGACATTTCGTTTGAGGGTCGGCACTTGGTACGTGCTCTCTGCTCCGTACGTTGATTACTAATGACAAGGCAACTGGCGAAATGATACGCTATACTCTATACCAGTGGTTCCCGACCCCGGGGACGCGGAACAAATGGTACTGGGCCGCGCAAGGGCCCGCTTAAAAAACAAAATTACTTTTGAAAAAAAAGGAACATACCCAATAAAACTTAATGATGGCTTTAAATAATTGTTCCATAGAAAACCCCTTCAAGCTAAGTTACCGTCGACCTTACGACAATATCTTCGAAGTTGAAGATGAAGAAAATTGAATAATTATCTGAAACTTCCGGAATAATCCTTCATTGTTATTTAAAAAAATTTAAATGATTTTTATAACATTTAAAAAAAAAAAACTAACTAACCATCACGCCGCTTCCCCACAGGGGTAGGCAGAGAGAATAGAGCGCCTCACCACTCTGTCCTTGCAAACATTCTTCGCCTCTTCCACGTTCATGCATCTCCTCATACATACCCGCCGATTGTTACGACTCCTAACCTGACCACTTTCAAGTATTTGGCATACCTGATCGTGCCATGTTTTTCTCGGTCTTCCTCTGCTTCTTTTCCCGCTAACATTCGCCTCATAAATATGTTTTACCGTTCTTTCCTCACTCATTCGTTCTACATGTCCAAACCATCTCAACACACCTTTCTTAATTTTATCTATAATGTTTATTTGTTAACTATAGATGTACATACATATAAATACATAAATTAAATACATTAATTTATGTGTCTTGTCGGTGGAGTTCTTTTTACATCTATTTTAACCTAATATACAATAAAATAATAATAAAACCCTTATCCGCACCCCAATGGTGCATAGGGCACTGCGTCATATAAACGCAGTGTTATCTTGATCGTTTACATATTAAAGAAAGGTGATCAGCCCTCCGCTTCAGGTACCAGTCCAGGGTAATATTAAATAAAATATGACAGTGAAAAAATCACTTATATTTATTTTACCCCCCTTGGGAATCGAACCCGGGACCTCCAGAACGGTAGCCGAGCGTGCTGACCATTACACTACGGAGGCGAACAAAGATATATACAAACAAAATTTATTCCAATATACAAACAAAAATGAAAGAATAAAAAAAAAAAAAACTATTTTGCAATTGCCATAGAATTAACTCTTGATTAACCCATTCTTTTATTTAGCCTTTGTTCCATATTTTGATTTAATCTCTTACCTTTGATTGAAGAAAAAATGTTATTATGTATTTTTCTTTATTTTAACTATAATTTGTCACTAAAACTTATTATTTTACATATATTAAACAAATATTTTGTAATTCAAAAAAAAAAAGAATACATTCGATGTCTCCCCCTTCCCCCCAGTGGGCCGCGGTAAAATTATCAATCGTTGACCGGTCCGCAGCAACAAAAAGGTTGGGGACCACTGCTCTGTACGATATAATAAAGCGAGGAAACAATGACGTAAATAATGTAGGCGCACGCATATAATTTGCAATCGGTATCCGTCCAGACAATAATGATCACTCTCAGAAGAGAGAGGAAGTGCGCCTGACTCCAATACTGGGATTATCATTTCACTTTCAAGAGACTAAATTACCCAAACTGAACTATGTATAACATCGACGGTGTTACAATACATATCTTTTAGTAGGAGCTGATCCTTTGATTAACCTATTTAATGGTTGATAGTATTACTTACCGCCATTATGGTTTTAGTGCCTCAGGGGAGTTTTTGTTTACTTGTTTGATTAACAGGGTGGCACAATGTGTATTGACGGTTATAGGGTATTATTATAGATATTCATACTAATGAAACTACAAAGGTCAAAGCATTTTATTTTAAACTTATTTTTTACTTGGGAAAACCATTATTTCTTAAATTTATTATGACACGTGTGTCATATTATTTATCGATTCGGCATTTGCTTTGTGGAATGACATGATTATTTTATTAAAATTAAACTCTTGAATATACCACTTTAATGAGTTTTATTTTTATTTACGATTAGTTTCGAAAACGACAGATGTTTTCATCTTCTGGTACAAATCAAAACTAACTTCGTACCAGAAGATGAAAACATCTGTCGTTTTCAAAACTAGTCGTAAATAAAAATAAAACTCATTAAAGTGGTATATTCAAGTGATTAATTTTAATAAAATACACGTGTTTCAGTAATAACACTCTAAAACCGTTAATACCCATAGCTATAGTTTATTTTACTGTATACGAGTACAAGAGACAATTTTGAGGAAAATATGAAAAATAAATTATTCATAACATTTTATTTATATGATTTCGAGTGATTTTACACCCAAAACAGTAAAAACACACTAAAAAACGCTAAAACGAAATACTACGTTTTAGCGTTCATAACGAATAAGTGAGAAAAGAACGGTGAAACAAATTTATGAGACGAATGTAGTTTAACAAAAAAGAAGCAGAGGAAGACCGAGGAAAACTTGGCACGATCAGGTGTGTCAATACTTGAAGGCGGCCGGGTCAGGAGTTGAAATAATCGGCGGGTATGTATGAGGATATGCATGAATGTGAAAGAGGCGAAGAATATTTGCAAAGATATAAAGATATGGCGTTCTATTCACTCTGCCTACCCCTGGGGAAGCGGCGTGATGGTTAGTTGGGTAGTGTTCTGCAATGTTTTGAATAAAGTGATGTTTTTACTAATTACCTCATTAATCGTCTTCCGTCCGATTGAAATTTCAACAAAAAAACTGTCGAAACAAAAAAAAAAAAAGAAGATTGGGAATTAGAAAACAAATTTCGGAACTTTTTATTCACTCTTGCGGGCAGATAAGCCCTTTGAAGGATGGATCAATTACGACAGGAAGAAAGTGACGTCGAACACACAGGAAGTGCAATACACATAATACTGTAGGTACATGTTTTGGTACTAAACACACACGGTAAATAAAATAAAAGCACATATAGAAATACACAGCACCATTACACACTGGCTTTTGTAAAAAATGCAACAAAACTGTGAACCAATATTTCACTGAAGCCAAAATCGCAACACGAACGAACACCCCACGTACGAATATCTAGTCCTGATCTGATCAAAATTCACACACGAGCGGTTTTCTGCAAGCACGCTCGACGGTTTGCGCCCAACAACTGACTAGATAAAAACCGCGCCGATGCAAAACTCCACACATTTAAAATGTAACGTAACGAGTGCAAGAGTTGCGAGGTATCCGAGAAACTTTCAATCCGATCTGAGCGAGAGTCTGAGAGTAATGTTTACGTAACGTTGTTTTTTGGCCGTTGTCATTTTTGGGAACTTTATTTCCTTCGCCAATCAATGTTGTCATTGTTCTGCCGATCCGGTTTGATTTGTTGTATAACCTTGGCCGCGTTCGAAATGACAAATCACAAGATAAGGTTTCATTTCGAGCCGCCATTAGACAAAGCGAGACTGGAAAGTAATGCAAGCTCCGAACGGGTGACCTTAATTTTAGACAGCTTCGCTCTTTCAAACTGCACACAGCACAGAATTGAAATCAAATGAACTTGGTATTTGACCCTTTGACTACCAGAATTCGGTATATCGGTTTTTCGATACTGTAGCGAGAAATACCTGATCCGTCGGATCAGATATCACGATTTACAAAAGTATCAAATACATTTTGGACAGTAAGGGATTCCTTCAGGGTAGTGCAAAAAATTTCAATTCATATTATCTTATTTTGTCTTCAATAAGTTATACATCGATATTTAGAATTGAATGATCATTTCAAAATTCAAAATTATTGTTTTCAATATTCAATGTCCCAAAAGTGGAAAATACTTTTAAAAAAACTGCTATTCTCCAACTATTTAAGGGTGAAAATTACTTAAATCTAAATAAAAAGTTAATCTTTGAGAAAAAACATTGAATTTACAATACCAAAATGCAATACCAAACAATTCCAGCAGAATTTCAAATATTTGGGAACCAAGTACTTCAACAACCTTCCTACAGACATAAAAAATAAATTAAATGAATTATACATATGTTAATCTAAGAAAAATTTTTTTTCAATAAAGATAAACAAGAGTAAGTCCCTCTCCAAGCACAACAGCTTAGTCTCTTTTTTGGAGAGCACTGCGTTTTTAATTTTAAGATTGTAAGTAGAAATGTTTAGGAAATGAATTAAAATTATTAAAAAAAACATTGTATGGTGACAGTGGTTAAATACAAAAATATAATAATCGTAATAACGAAGTTGGATAATTTATAAAGCGCCATTTTCGTAAACTACTACCTCAAGGGCTCTTCACCGTGAATGAATTGGAAAAGAAGATAGTGGAAATGATTTAGCAAATAAATGTGTTTTTAGTTTTTTTTTCTAAAGATTATCTCACTCTCACTATTTCTAACTACTGGTGGAAGAGCATCTATGAAACATCGGGTGCGGATAAGGGTTTGAAGAAGAAGAATTTCTAGCATTGTGACGCCAAAAGTCCTGGTGACCAAAGGGTTAAGTTTGATGAATGCAGCCTCGGTGCTTGATTGAGATCGCAAGTAAATCAGAGGATATAGAAGGACGGATGCATTCCAAGGGAGAATGAAAAAAATAAGACAGTGGGGCGCTGAGTCATGTTTGAAGTATTTCGACGTAAGATAGCGAGGGAAGGTGACGTCCCGAGAGAAAGAATGCGAGGAATTCATATCGTAAAACACAATGTCGGCCTTACTTAAAGTTTATAGTGAATTTGAGCGTTTAATAAAAAAGGAAAATAAAACTAATTTCATAATTGTACGACTCTGTCTTGTCTGCGTTCGTTTTTGCTTTCATTACGTCGATAGCAATAATAATATTAAAGTTTAAATAATTGTATTATTGGGTAATATATCCAAAATTATACAAGATTTATTGGATTGAATTCTACATTTATTTGTGTACTATTTTTTGACATCTCATCAAAGATGAAGAAGGATATGGAAGTCTGGGCATTTACGGGGCTGACGACCGTCATCGGCTGGTTTAAGTGATCACTTTACAAACGTATAACATTCACCAATTCTACGCATTATTGACAATCACATTACTCAAATTCTTGGAAGTTCTATATATATGAACCAATTTAGAAACCTTGTTCTTGAATCACTAGAACTTCACTAGAGACATCTATTGGTGAGATGTAAAGAAGCTTTTTATTAAGCAGAAACTCTTATATTAGTATGTGAGGTCCGAATCCTGGATTATAATCACACACATGAGAAACGCCAGAAAATACCATTTTCATTTTTATTATTTAAGCTTATAATTTGACCAGATAATTTATTTACAACATTTTGAGTGTGTCCAAATATTTGTTTGTGAACAAGTATTTGGACACACACTCAAAATGTTGTTTATTTATGTATATGTTAATACGTGACTCGTTTCGTCTTATTAAGACATTATCAAACACTGACTAAAAATATTCACAAAATGTCCTTATATACTAACAATAATTGCTATTATTAGGTCTAGGAGTACATATAATGGTGGGTGAACCCACCTTCATTATTGTAGACCAAATACAGATCAATTTTTTTTGTACTGGGCTTAAGTATCACATCAAAGTTCAAGTAGCCCCGTTCTACGGTACTCTTAAAGCGACGTAAGGGAATTATTCATTAAATTACTTTAAATCATTAGGAGAAAATAATTTGTTAAAGAGCTACATTGATCTTTGAGGGAGGTCTAAATCCAACAGTGAATGAATACAGGCTGAGGAATAAGCATAAGAGTTTTTGGAGAAAATGGGTATAAATGAATAGATTACATCCACACAAGATAGGGAAATCAGATCGCCGGAGAATTCTCCGGGTATCCCTCTAAATGCCTCCCGAGAATACCTTGTAGGGATGGAGAACCTATGGCATGCGTGCCATAGGTGGTATGCGAGACGATTTTACATGGCACGCGAATGAAGAGAAAATAACAAAAGTGATATTGTCAATATTAATATTTAAAGCATTCCCTTTGTCATTTTTGCTTTTATATATTTTTTTTACAAAAATGTTAGTAATATTAGTATATAACCGCTCACCGAGATTTTTCCTCGGCTCTTAATGCATGTTTGTGCTGCAACCCCTAGTGCATGTTGGCCTTCGGGTCGACCAAAATCGCATGTGTTAAAAATTTTGTGTAGTTTTAAGTGTGTAAATAGTGCTATGGTAGTGAAGGGTAGTATTGTTTGCATGCTGTGGTAGTAACTGTCCTGACGAAGAGACGGGTACATCTCGAAACCGGAAGACATTAAAATCTCGGTAAGTGTTACATACTAATATTACTAACATTTTGTAAAAAACCGTAAAAAAATTAAAAAAGTTTTAAAAATAGTATAAAAAATTTTCAAAACATATTTGAATAGCGATGTGTATTTTCTTCGTTAAACAATAGTTTCGCAAACGACGGAAACGAAAGACATGGTGACATTCATGCATAAATAAATCGCATTGTGCCATACTTGTAAAAAAAACAGCAATGTATATATTTTTTTAAATATCGTCGACTTGTTCCTGTGAATCATTATTTTCTTTAACAAAAATCAGACATAAGAAGTAGTTTTCAGGCGAAAGCACTATTACCGCTTGTATTATATTAAGAGCTACCAGATATGAACCCGATATAAAAAATTGACATCTAGCATCCAAAAACATAAAGAACACTAATTATGAAGTTTTAAGGGTTCTACATTTTTTTGCCATTCATAAGTACTTAATTATTTTTTGACACCTCAATAGATGTCAAAAAAAAAAATATAAAAAATAACTCCTAATTGGAGATAATCCAGATTTGTGAACAAGTATTGTAGCTTAACTATTTTTTTCGGTGTATTTATTCTTTGTTTACATTTAAAATCTGAAGTAACACAAATATTTGATGTATTTTTATTTCCATGGCATGTGGTACGCGATATATTATTTTATTTAAAAAAAAATTTTTGGCACTCAGGCTCAAAAAGGTTCGCCATCCCTTCCTTGGGGATGGTAGATACAGTTTACAACCCTCGTTCTATTTGTCGCAAACCCTTTCTCATTAAATAAAAATTAACTTAAAATCCCAACTCCCGAAATGTCCGACCGAAACAGTCCAGAAATACCGCATCGATTGAAGGATTTATTCCCGCTACGCACTAATTAATTAGGTTGACTAATAATTTAAAGCAAAATACCGGGAATCCATTAATCTCGGGACGGATGTGATTCTTCTCCCTGTCTGGCAGTCCCGGTGGAAAAAAAGGGTGTAATGAAATCGAAGAGACCACCGAAAGGGCGGAAGGAGCGCCCTTTTGTAAACAAAACGCTCAAAGGCCTGTTTCGGCGAACAAAAAACAGGGTGAATATGGACGAAGGTTTGGGGAAAAAACTTTGTGTAGTAAGTTCTTCTAGAAGCAGCTAATAAATGTCTCAAATACAGGATCACTTGTTTTATTTAAAAAAAAAATACTCGTTATGCTGTATTTATCACGATTTGTCGAATTATGGAGAGTTTTTTTTGGGTATTCTTTTGTATTAATTTGTATAAAACCACTTTTCAACAAATGAATGACATATTACATATTCCAACATGACATTACACTAATATTCTATTTGACAGAATGATTGACATTTTCACATTTTACGTTTTGTTATTGGTTTGATGATTTGGGACGAAGATTTAAATAAAAAAATAAAACGCTTGTAGGAGACCACTTCTGAGTATATAATGTAAACACGACTAGTTTCAAGAACATTTGTAGTTTTCGAAACTAATCGTGCTTAAATAAATAAACGTTTTGTTATATACGTGACATTCATTCTAATTCTTAAGAATCAAGTATTTGTGTACGAAGTTTAAACACTAACTAACCACACGTGTGGTTTTTACAAACAACACGTGAATAGCAAAAATGTAGAAACGTAGAATACGTAATCGTAAACTATAAAGGTCCCTTGAGGTGATTTTTCACAACATTGGCGCTATATAAATTGGCCATTATCATTGTAAGAGTATATATATGTCTTCTTCAAACCCTTATCCCCACCCGATAATGCACAGGGCACTGCATCATACAAATGCATTGTTACCTTGATCGTCAACACATGTCGGAAAGGTGATCAGCCCTCCGCTTGAGATAAATAGTCAAAGGTAATATAGAATAAATATTGAGAGTGGAAAATCACTTATCTGGGAATCGAACCCGGGACCTCCAGTGTGGTAGCCAAGTGCCGACCATTACACAACGGAGGCGGATATTTCACTAAATTGGCCCCATATAAATTGGCCATTATTATTACAAGATTTCATATACTAAATAATAATTTACCTCAAAAATAGTATATAAAAAGTAGTGTAACATTTTCTATCACGTGTCCTTTACTAACTGAGCAACTTTCCTCCCGAATACGAAATGACGAAAGGGACAGACTATACGGTGCACGCACCGAGTGCACTTTCCGCGAATCGTTCCCGTCGCCCGTCTCGCTCTCTCGCAAAGATAGTAGACGAGAGAGAAAGGGAAGGCAAAGGCGGACCTTGAGGGCCCATTGATGCACCAGAAATAGACTGTGGGGCCAGACTGTCAACAAACGGTGGGGGGGGGGAGGTGTTGAGACGAGATTTATCGTCGGTGAAAATGGTGAATATCCAATTTTGGGCATATCACCAATTTTTCGTTTTATTTTATTTTTTTTTTCACACGTTTACCGTGTTCATATATCACAAACAATCACAACATTCTGACGTAGGTAATAACATTTTTAAACGCAAAAGCTTTATTCAAAATAAGAAGAAATACGAAATTTCTCTGTAGATACTAGGTGAATATCCAATTTTAAGCATATCACCATTTTTTAAAAACATGATTACTGCGTTCAATGTATCACAAATAGTAGTAATTTTCGAAACGCTTAAACTATTTTCAACATATGAAATTATACGATATTCAAAATATGAAATAATCATGACATGGTGGAAGCGTATCGTACAACTTTATTGCATTATAATCATAGTTCTTTTACATTTTTGACATCTCAATAACATTCACACAAATGAAGAAAAATAAGGAAGTCTGAGTATTTGCAGGGTTTACGACCGTCATGTGCTTGGCTAAGTGATCACTTTACACGCGTGTAAATTGTAGATTTACCAATTCTAATTATTGGAACTTCTAGCTATATTGGTGTCGTGTGATGACATGTGAGTTCACTACAGCAATCTATGTTGGAATAGTGAAAGCTTTCATTAAGCAAAAACTCTTTCTAATTGTTTGTGAGCTCCGAATCCTGCATTATATCCACATACTTGAGAAACGCTTAAAAACACGATTTTCAAAGTATTTTTGCTTATAATTTGACCAGTTAATTAATTTACAAGATTTTGAGTGCGTCCAACTATTTATTCACAAATCTGGATTATCTACAGTAAGGAATTATTTTTAACATTTTTTGACTATCTCAACATAGATGAAGAAGATTTCCAAGCGTTTCCCAAGTATGTGAATATAATCCAGGATTCAGACCTCACACACAAATGTAAAGAGTCTCTGATTAATAAAAGCTTTCCTCATCCCACCAAACATGGCTATTGTGAACTCGCGCATACTGTGTTACGAGTTTGATTAATACATCTAGAAGTTTATCTTGTTCATCTATGCTGAGATGTCAAAAAATATTGTAAAAAAATAACTCTTAATTGGAGATAATTCAGATTTGTGATCAGGTATTCGGACACAATCAAAATAATATAAAATATCGCTCACTCCTTTCAAGAACGTCATAAATCAAAAATCGTCAATTTTCAGTTGTGTATGTTTTTGGAATGCCTAGAAAATGCATTTTCAGTTGTGTATGTTTTTGGAATGCCTAGAAAATGCACTATATCCCAGCAAAATCGGTATATTTTTGACTGAATATTTACCCGCTACAGGGCAGAAAGTGTTGTTTTTGTATTTTGAAGAAAAGGTATTGTTTAATTATTTATATTGATTTGCTTAATATTTTTCTAATGGAGAAAAAACCTTCAGGTTTTATCTTAAAAGATCTGTTGCACAGTAAAAAGTTCAATAAGTGGCTTGATATTTATTTTTAATACAATGTATTATATTTTAAAACTTTTAAAACATTATCCTGAAAAATCAAGTTTTTTTTATTATTTATGACGTTCTTGAAAGGAGTGAGCGATATGTGTTATTCATTATCCGTAGATTTCGGTAAACATATTTCACGCGGTTCATAAATACGAGCAAAGTTCCCGGTATCCGGCTTGACGCATTTCTTACGTAAAGGTAGCAGGCATAGTGCGTGCTTTGTACGCGATACCGCGAATGCGACGGATATGCAGCATAAATATATCAGCATTCACCGCGCGGTGACACTAAATAGTTCCTACATTGTATCCAGCGCGTAAATCTTGCGGTTAACATGCAGAGATAGTCTCGGCTCGGGCACTTGGTCCCTAGCTAGACTACAGTCCGTTCTGCCTGCCGTTTCCTCCTGTGTATGGATGTTGACCGATTACGTCAACGTATGGAAAACTTCGGGCAACAATACATAAAATACACATATCGTAGTCGTACAGGAGAAAGTGACCAACTAACAAAACGAAAAATGTTCAGGAGGGTCATTTATGTCACTTTTGCTTGGCAAGAAAATAAACATCAATGCAGTTACTCGTTTTCAACAAGAATTATTACACTTCCATAATTTGGGAATTTTTTCAGGACAATATTATAAGATATAAAATAGTCAATGATCACGTTTTTGTAAAATATTCACTTGGTCACTTTTACCTGTACGACTACGATGTATAAAATAGAACCCATTTGGGGATCCAAAATAAATGATCTGAAAAAATACTTTATGGAAATATACATATGTAAAGTTTAGTCATAATCAGGTTATCAGCCCTCCGCTTAAGGTAAGAGCAAGGGTAATATTGCATAAATATTTGAGTGAAAAATCACTTACATTTATTTTATCCCCCTGGGAATCGAACCCGGGACCTCCAGTGCGGTAGCCAAGTGCTGACCATTACACTACGGAGGCGAAAATTTCACTAAATTGGAGCCATATAAATTGTCCATTATTATTTTAGATATTATTTTTGACATTTCATCAAAGACGAAGAAGAATATGGAAGTCTGGGCATTTACGGGGCTGACGACCGTCATAGGCTAGTTTAAGTGATCACTTTACACACGTGTAACATTCACCAATTCTACCCATTATTGACAACCACAATACTCAAATCCTTGGTTCAAAGTTCTGTATATATGAACCAATTTAAAAACCTTGTTCTTGAATCACAAGAACTTCACTAGAGACATCTATTGGTGAGATGTAAAGAAGCTTTTTATTAAGCAGAAACTCTTATATTAGTTTGTGAGGTCCGAATCCTGGATTATAATCACACACATGAGAAACGCCAGAAAATACCATTTTCATTTTTATTATTTGGACACACTCAAAATGTTGTAAACTTATTTTGTCTTTTCCTTATGTTTTTAATATGTTCTCATTTGTTATATTTTCTCATTTTTTATATTTTTTCATTTGTTTATTTTGAATATGCTTCTTATGCCTATTTATTATACCTGTTTATTGTTTTTATATTTTGCCATGTATTAGTTTTGGTTATTTAAAAAAATTGTAACTTTTTTTATTTGTGTTCCAGTCTTGTTAACCTTAATCCCATGTCCCAAAATGAGAAATAGAAATTACTCATCAGGAATATTATATTGATGACTTATGTATGAAATATGTATTAAAAATTAAAAAATAAATAAATAAATAAAATATCGTAGTGAATTATTCAAAACAGCGTAATACTTTAAGTTTATAAAATAAAACAACTTTGTTTTAACCACTTTTTATTGATACACTTTATCCAACCGGTTTCGACAAGAACCTTGTCATCATCAGGGTTTATGTACTAAATTCTAAAACATTGAAATAATCATAGTTAATTACCCTTCCATTACCGTAGAAGGGGCTACTTGAACTTTGATGTGTTACTTGAGCCCAGTACAAAAAAATATCTGTATTTGGTCTACAATAATGAACGTATCGACGTGATTCATTGTTTCCCTGACAGGTGACACTTATTGTCACGATACTTAGATCGATACCACGATCTAAATATTTTTTTGTACTGGGCTCAAGTAACACGTCAAAGTTCAAGTAGCCCCGTTTTACGGCACCAAAAACTTCCACGCACTCCGTACACCATATGAATATATGATTAAAAAAACTCTTAAATGTTGTTTTTATTGTGCATTGCGTAGCGCATACGTCAACTCCGAATGACAACTTATGAGCTACGAATGGAATGGTTGGATAAAGTGTAGCAATAAAAAGTGGTTAAAACGAATTTATTTTATTTTATAAAGTTTATAAAATTTGCCACAAAGATGTAAATGTAATGCAAAAATGCAAAAAATAGTTTGAAGAGCCGATATGTACTCGTACACATTCTTAAATATAAATTACGTTAATTATTCATAAACAATGAAATACAAGCGAAATCACAATTGTTTATTCTGGTTGAAATAAATAATTACTCATAATTAAAAAAAGACGGGATTTTTTTCTTATAAAACATTGTGTGGTCTACGTGACTTCCGTCGTAGCAAGAACGGAAACAGATAAACGTAATTATTTGTGAATTGAAGAAACCAACAATTATATAAAGAAACCACGAAATAATACATTGCTTGAAGACAAAGAAGCATTTGTCCAAAATTTAAATAATAAATTTGGAAAAATGTGAACGGTCAATGAGTTGACAATAAAAAACATGAATTTCAATTTAGTTTAAATCATAGTTTCAAGTGTTTCTCGAGTATGTGAATAAAATCCAGGATTCGGACCTCACATACAAAGGAAAGAGTCCCTGCTTAGTAAAACTTGAATTTTTGGACATTGGTCATAATAAATAACCCTATATTCAACGATGAGCTTATTGATAAACTACAAGAAAACAGGCGTCATTCATATAATGCGTGCAAACTCATTGCATTATTCCTTCAGAATAAATTGTAACCAGTTTATAGACAATACAATATTTAAAGCGGTTGCAGCATTGCCCGTTGCGCATATGGCTGTAGTTGGTCTTGCCTTTTGCCTTTACAGGAAAATGCGTCTACTTGATCTAGTGAGCTGTTTGTGCGGTTGTGATTTTCTTCTCGCGAGGCTGCGATGTATCCCGATATGCTAATCATGGCCCTATATGGTCCCTTGTATACATCTCTTGCCCTCTTTCGCATATGCTCTCCCTCTTGCTTTGGGTGGTCTGATAGTGTGGTAAACAACTATCTGGCCGAGGTAAAGAGGGTTCGGTGTCCTTTTGCAATGTGAACCCAGCTAGAGGTCGACTCCTTTTAATCCGGAGCCTGTTCAATTGGCGACTGCCGACATCTTTGTTGCGAATCCTTCTTTGCGATGCCTTCGTTTATCTTAGCAACAAAAACACGCGAGTTTATATAAAAGCTAGCTTGTTTTAATTTACAATTCATATTGAAATCATTTATCTTTGAAAAATTAAGTTATCATATTTTCAACTTTTTGTTTGATAACTTTTTGAATGCATGTGTTTATAGGTACATATAAAATTTCATTTTTGTTACTTTATTCTATAAAATGCAGTTACACCAAGAAATGTCAGTAAAAAAGCATGTGTTTTTTTTTTGTCAACTAATTGACCGTTCAGATTTTTCTAAATTTATTTATTTATTCAAACATATTACATACATATCGCTCACTCCTTTCAAGAACGTCATATATCAAAATTCGTAAATTTTCAGATGTGCATGTTTTCGGAATGCCCAGAAAATGTACTATATCCCAGCGAAAGAGTTGTATTTTTAACTTAATATTTACCGGCTACAGGGCAGAAAATGTTGTTTTTGCATTTTTAAGAAAAGGTATGTTTTAATTGTTATTTAAAAAATACTAAATGTTTACAAATGGAGAAAAAACCTTCAGGTTTTACCTCAAAAGATCTGCTGCACAGTAAAAAGTTCCATAAGTGGCTTGATATTGATTTTTAATACATTGTGTTTTATTTTTAAAATTTAAAAACGTTCTCCTGAAAAATCAAGTTTTTTGATTTATGACGTTCTTGAAAGGAGTGAGCGATATGTCACATACATAACATTCCTGATTAGTAATTTATATTGCTTATTTTGGGACGTGGGATTAAGGTTAACAAGACTGAAAAACATATGAGAAAGTAATAAACAAGAAAACACAGGGCAAATATAAAGCAATAAAAGGTACAGTAAATAGGCATATAAAAATCAATAATAAAATATAAAAATCATAAGGTATATAGCATGAGGAAGCTTGTTTAAAGGAAAACAAAGAGAAAATATAACTAATCATTATCTTTCCATATTTTTTTATAGTCAAAATTAAATTAAATTAAAATTTAATTTAATTTAATTTCAGTATTCAAATTTCGGACAAATGCTTCTGGACCATTGGGTGCGGATAAGGGCTAAGTTTTGAACTAAAGATATTCCTCAAACTATACAATAAATTCAGAAGAATCTGACAAATATTCGTATTTAACATATGCATAATATTCGCATCGTCCGCCTCCGTAGTGTAATGGTCAGCACGCTCGGCTCCCGTTCCGGAGGTCCCGGGTTCGATTCCCAAGGGGGGTAAAAATAAATATAAGTGATTTTTTCACTGTAATATTTATTCAATATTACCATGGACTGGTACCTGAAGCGGAGGGCTAATCACCTTTCCTTCATGTGTAAAACGATCATGGTAACACTGCGTTTATAAGACACAGTGCCCTACGCACCATTGGGGTGCGGATAAGGGTTTTATTATTTTTTTTATTATTAATATTCGCATAGTACCAATTATCTTTTGCAATCAATTTATATTTAGATCTGACGAACGTTAATCGATGACGAGCATTCATTGTAATATATTTACAACCGTTCCAGCAGTTTCGGAAGTCGCAAAAGTGCAGGCAGTATCCACTTCGAGTCTGGTCGCGATTAGTGCACTTTCACACGTTTTCCACAACTCCGCCGCCTCTTGGCGTGCTCGCGAGATGTGTACAACTATTATTGTCCGAGTGGCCGGTGTCCCACGCGGTGTCGGCCGCAAGGTCAGGCCCGATGGTCAACTGGTCATTGCACCTTCGGTAGGGACAAAGCCGGCGCTGTTGCTGAGGTCTGGAACACGACCCCGTTTACAATCACGTCATCCTTAGCGTTATCAACAGCGCCGATCGGGCTTCAAATTGTTTTCAATGCATTCATCGTCGTACTTTATTTATCTCCATTGTGTTTTTTTTTGTTTAATGCTTCACCATTATTTCTGTAGCATTCCAAACAAATTTTACGTTTGACTTTTACTGGCCGTGCTTATTACTTTTGTACAGCCTTTTCAATCCAATACATTGATTTTTAATATTATTTTTTGACATCTCAATAAAGATGAAGAAGAATATGGAAGTCTATAAGAATGCAAGGTTGAGATAAGCACTATCGATAAATAAAGAAAGGTATGTTGAGATGGTTTGGGCATGAGTAAATGATGTAAAACAAATTTACGAGACGAATGTGGTTTCTAATTGAAGCAGAGGAAGACCGAGGAAAACTTGGCATGATCAAGTATTTCAAATAGTCGAAAGTGGTCATTCAGGTCAAGAGACGGAATAATCGACGGGTTTGTATGAGATGCATGTATATGGAAGAGGTGAGGACTGTTTGCAAAGAAATATTGGTGTGGCGCTATATTCTCTCTGCCTACCCCTGCGGAGAAGCGGCGTGATGGTAAGTCAATTAGTTAGGTACTACTTATCTTTATAGCGATGAACGTGTATTTGCGTTATTCATTAATAATTTCTTCAACAGCCATTCGTATTTTTTTCTTTCTGTGTGTATTTTGCGTTGAATTTTGTTCTTATGTAGTAAGATTAATACATTTACAGTATCGTCGAACAAAATCGTGGTTAACAAAAGAAGAAAAGAAAAAAAACCGTCGTAAGAAATTAATATATACCGTAGTCGTACAGGAGAAAGTGACCAACTAACAAAACGTAAAATGTTCAGGAGGGCCATTCAAGTCACTTTTGCTTGGCAACAAAATAAACATCAATGCAGTTAGTCATTTTAAACAAGTCAATATATAATACTTCCAAGTTTAAATTCCTTTGGGATGTTTTTCAGGGCATATAATGAGCTAGTAAGATATCAAATAGTCAATGATCACGTTTTTGTACAAAATGCACTTGGTCACTTTCTCCTGTATGACTACGATATGTATGTATGTAAATCAACAAAATAAGGCAGAAACTTTGAATGAATTGAGACGCGAATGATTGTAAAGATACCAGGAATGTATAAAAAAAAAGATAAACACATCTTGAACAAACACGGGATTCGAAGTCGCAGAGTTGAGAGGGCGCTCCTTAGGCGTGTGCGTCATGCTATTTATTCAATCGGCTTTTTCTTAATAGTCAAGCAGACAGCTGATAAACTCGTCTGCGGTGACGTCACGACGTCTGGCATACATGGAAATCGACAATGGCCCGCTCGAAAGGTCACCCGAAACGGACCAACTAGATTGCACCGAGATAGTGAAAAACACTAGCAGCGTGTACGGGCTATACGAGTAGGTATACAAGTCAAACGGGCGAGCGCAGGACTTTAGAACAGGTTGTAGTAATAGACTTAAAAAAAAAACTATCAAAATATTGCAAGCGTTTGTTTTATAAAATATACTAAAGTATCCGGAGAATGATGTCATATACCAAGTCGATATGAAACGAGGGGGCAACAAACTGTCGAAAGCAGCTGATTGAGAATGATCGTTGCAAGTAGTGTCACATGAAGCTTGTCACCATTGCCCCCGGGTTTAATTGGACGAATACAGACTCCGTTCAATAGGGCAGACCGTTGTTAGAGAAGTACATTAATTTAATTAAGTTTATCCGTGACGATTTAACCTTATTGATACTCAAATAGTAACCCGACGGTTCCATCTGAAATGGCTTCAATTGGTTTATTATATTAGGAGTAGTACTAGAACGAACATGCACCATTTTCTCAAACGGAGACAGTTCATTTTATGTTACGAACAAAGAACGCAGAAGTGTTCGTGCAATTACGAAGAAACAATCAGTCTTCATATTTCCTAGGGTCTAGAACATGAGATAACAAAAAAAAAGGTAATCTGCAACGTCCAGGGATACAAATGGCTCGTTGTTAGTTCCATATCATTACAATAGACATCAAATCAGAGAGCCGAGGCAATCACGAACAGTTGTAAAGAATATGTAAGATAGTATAATGCATGTAAGATAGGAGTATCGCAACATGCGAGGGCCCTTCGGGAATGAGCTGATGGATAGCAACCATCAATCAACTGCAACGTGGCCGGCTCATTGTCCAGGGTAATTGAGATGCATAGATGCTGCGCTATTACCCGCTCGTACGGGCGTTCCTCGCAGCGCGCTGGAAACAAAGGATAGATCGGTCGAGTTGTAGGGCACTGCCCAGGGTTAAGGTGAACTTAATGCGAAGGTCGTGATGGCACGAGTGCCAGGAGCGTGCAATTCTCGGGAGACTCGCCGAGACGACGGTGACCGCCGCTGATGTGACGAGCGAGGTCAACAAAACGTGACAATTTAACATGGAAAATGAATACAAACGGCTAGATCGACGCGATAGATTAAAGGAGATTCTGGAGCTACGGACACGATGGAGAAATTTCCTACTTCGCCGCAGGACTTTAAGAGTAAACAGCGAAAAAACAACTGTATCAGAAACACGACATTCTGAAGCGAGTCTCAACCCGAGAGGTGTTGTAGTCATACCGTGTTTGAATACTTTATTTCAAGTATGTAAATACATCAAATTATCACCTTTAATGCTCGAACGTAAAGAAAATTGTTTACGTGAGTACCGTTCCGTTTATTACAGCGCCGCTAATAAATCACGTAAATAATAGAGAAAAGTTTCTTTGTTGGAATAATACAATCGATATCAGTTACGTTCGTCGAAATGTTTGCTGAAATAAAAAGTATTCAAGTATACATAACTCTCGCGTTACGAGAGCTGGCTGGTTGAGCCTGAGTTATCGCCAAGCAATTACGTATGATAAATATCCTAGTGATGACACACTGAGGAGGAAATATCGATTTAACGACTGCGAAAAAAGTAATGGCGTGCAAATGTTGATTTCGTTCTTCGAAGGCAGAAACAATGTTGTTTGCCCGCGAGAGATTAGAAGAGATAAGCGGACCGGGGCCCCTATGAAAATCGTCGGGATATCGCTTGAATAAATATGTTTAATTTGAATAATTACTTACCTACACACACGTGACTAGAATTTGAATAGAGCTAGACTTACCTAGTTTTAGATACGGCCAAATAACTAAATAAAACGCACGTGTATCGGAGTTCCAATGAGAGCATAGTGGAGAGAGATGGTATGAGAATAACCGATAAAAACCATTTTCAACCGGGATTTTATACAATTTAGTTTATACCCCCACTAGACATGCGATGTTTTGTTTGCACGTTCTTCTCTGAGATCTAAAATCCTGTCTACCCTTTAGAATGAAACTTAGAAACGTTTTTGCTCAAGTACATTCAAGTCTAAGAGTTTATATACACGAATTCTTCAGCTAGTACTTAAAAAAACAGTAAATTTTATAGTCGATTGCGTTCAAAGAAACCTGTGCTTCGAAAACTTACAGAATATCGATTAAAAGTTCTAGACCAGTGGTCAGCAAACTTATTAGTCGAATATCCAAATATCAACATTTAAAAAAATCTTGAGTCAAATCTTAATAATATTATATTTTAACATTTATACAAAAATAAAGAATAATATGGAAGTCATTTAACAGGGCTTACGACTGGCTTAGGCTAGTTTAAGTGATCACTCAATACACGTGTAACATTCACCAATTCTACCCATGATTGACAATATAAATGATCCAATTTCGAAACATTGTTCTTGAATCACTAGAATTTCTCTAGAGATATCTCGGCTGTCCAAACTCAAATCACAGTATCTGGTCAAATTATAAGCTTAATAATAAAAATGAAAATGGTATTTTCTGGCGTTTCTCATGTATGTGATTTTATAATCCAGGATTCGGATCTCACATACTAATATAAGAGTTTCTGCTTAATAAAAAGCTTCTTTACATCTCACCAATAGATGTCTCTAGTGAAGTTCTAGTGATTCATGAACAAGGTTTCTAAATTGGTTCATATATACAGAACTTCCAAGAATTTGAGTAGTGTGGTTGTCAATAATGGGTAGAATTGGTGAATGTTACACGTGTGTAAAGTGATCACTTAAACCAGCCTATGACGGTCGTAAGCCCCGTAAATGCCCAGACTTCCATATTCTTCTTCATCTTTGATGAGATGTCAAAAAATAATATCAAATCACAGTAAGGGACACTTTTTGTAGAACGTTTTTTTATGCATTTTTGGACTAAGTGAATTTTACTTAGTCCAAAAATGCAAAAAGAAACTTACTGTGTTTTAAGTTTGGACAGCCGATTTATTGTTGAGATAAAAAGATGCATAGACTTCCATGTTCATCTTCATCTTAATTGAAATGTTAAAAAAAAATAATACAAAAAATAACTCGTATAGTTGGAGATAATCCAGATTTGTGAACAAGTATTTGGACACACTCAAAATGTTGTAACTTAATTATGATATTAACCCTTTATTTAATTGGGGGTAGACTCAATTAAATTTGATTTTACACTTAATAAGGATTTTATTGATTGATAAAAAATCTTTTGAAAGTAAGGTATCTGTAATAACGCTACTTATTGCGATGTCCTCGCATCTCTTTTGAAAGTTTTATCATGTCAGGTTTATATGTCGTTATTTTTAGTTTTTTTTGCACATTTTTCATTTGCACGTTTCCAGGTTCTCGTCAATAAGACGATTTCCAAAAAGATTGTTCGCATGAATACGTAGAGTCGAAGAGCCTTCCCGCAGAGATTTGTGCCGAAGACGTACTTAAAAGGCCAAAGAGCCGTATGCGGCTCCCGAGCCACACTTTGACGACCTACGTTCTAGACAAAATATTTGAAACAGATTGAATAAAATATATGGAATGGATAAAAATAAATGAAGTAGACTGCCAATGTCAAAAGGAGAGCTATCGAAGCCCACTAAGTGAAGCGTTTTTAAAGCACCTCTTGGCTGATATTGCTAGCAGGAATTATTTGAAGCCTACCTACACTAAGTAGTTACGTTGGAAATATTGATGAAAATAATGTTTTTCTCTCATTTCTCATTTCATTCGACGAATTTTCGCTCTTCGAGAGCATTCTAACCAAAATAATTCGTTTTCAAAGTAATCGATATAATTAAATTTTACAATGAATAAAAATCATTTTGTATTCTAAAAGTATAATTAACGTTGTGAGATTGTAATATAACACTCTTTTTCTTTAATGTTTTTCGCAGATACTTTGTGGCACATTTTATAAACTGTATAAAATAAATCAACTCTGTTTTAACAACTTTTTATTGGTACACTTTTTCCAACCGTTTTCGACAAGAACCTTGTCATCATCAGGGTTTATGTACTAATTCTAAAACATTGTTAAATAAAATACTCATAGTTAGGTTATAGTTAAATACCCTTCCATCTCTTTTTCGTTCATCGTTCACTTTGTGTAATACCATTTAAAAACACTACTTCATGACTACCGGTTTCGGAATAACCATTCCATCATCAGGTAAAATGTCGACTAAAGTCAAATTACTACGGTGTCCTATTCATATAAAAACCAATAATATTATTTAGCAAACGAACGTCTTATTAGATTTTTTCTAAAGTTCATCTAACTCTCACAATTTCTAACTACTGATGGAAGATCATTCTATCGATCCCGTAACAGCAAAGGCATGTTCGTAAAATTTAGTGAGCTAATTGTGGGCTATAGAGTTTACCGACAGAGCTTAAAATCTAGAACCTAAAATCTGGCGGTGTCAAAAGTCTGCGTAATCGGAGGGCATGTATGACTAGATGTATGGATGTGAAGGAGGCGAGGAGTGTATGTCAGGACAGAAGAGTGTGGCGTTCCATCCTCTCTGCCTACCCCTGCGGGGAAACGGCGCGATGGTAGTAGTAGTTGTGGGCTAGTAAGATCATTTTACCAAACAGTTGTCGTAGCCAAACGAAGAGAGGAATACATAGCTTATCAACCGATTCGTCTGGAATACATAGCTTTTAGATACTCTGGAGCCGTATCGTTATGTATTGATTTGTATACAGAGTTTATACTCGACCCTTTCGGGAAAGCGTAACCAGTGCCGTTGGTGAAGTACTGGGGTGATGTGACAGAATTTAGAAATTCCAAAAATTAGCTGTTGCGTTTAACACTGATTGCAGTCGAGTCATTTTATTGTTTGGTAGACCCGTGTGTATACTGTTGCAATAATCCAGTGTTCCGCCATCTTTTTCTGTTCAAGGTACAAATCAATATTTTTTGAGGTACACCAAAGAAAAAACTAAGTTTATTTAATATTGATCTATTATAAAAATTCATATAAAGCTAAAACATATATCGCTCACTCCTTTCATGAACGTCATACATTAAAAATCGTCAATTTTCAGTTGTGCATGTTTTCAAAAATAATATGAAAATAACTTCTATATTTGGAGATAACCCAGATTTGTGAACATGTATTTGGACACACTCAAAACGTTGTAAAGAATATAATCAGTTACTTGATATTTTATGTATGCGGTTGGAGATAAGAAATAAATATAAGCGGTGGAGGTTTATTGGTGGGGTGGTCGTCTAGGTGGGGGCACAATGCGGTGTGGGTGTGGGACGCGATGCGGGGGCCGCCGCACAATGGGCCGTGTGGGAGCACCGGTCGGGTAGCGAGGCATTCACTTTGGCACCGCTGAACCACCTCGCTATGCACGATACTGGCGCGATATCGAATCCCCCAAGGAATCGGTCAAAATAATTGCGCACAAACATCGCACAGAGAGCGGATTAACTCGGACGGCGGAACAAGGCGAGTGTGGGTTAACTCCACCGCCATTCTAATGGACCTACTTATAAATAAGTAAAATATTGAAAAAGATAAAAGAAATAAAAGAAAATAGACAAAATAAGAAACAGTAAACAGAAAAATAATATTATTTTTTGACATCTCATCAAAGATGAAGAAGAATATGGAAGTCTGGGCATTTACGGGGCTGATGACCGTCATAGGCTGGTTTAAGTGATCACTTTACACACGTGTAACATTCACCAATTCTAACCATTATTGACAACGACACTACTCAAATTCTTGGAAGTTCTATATATATGAACCAATTTAGAAACCTTGTTCTTGAATCACTAGAACTTCACTAGAGACATCTATTGGTGAGATGTAAAGAAGCTTTTTACTAAGCAGAAACTCTTATATTATTATGTGAGGTCCGAATCCTGGATTATAATCAAACACATGAAAAACGCCAGAAAATACCATTTTCATTTTTATTATTAAGCTTATAATTTGACCAGATAATTTATTTACAACATGAGATGTCAAAAAAATATATGAAAATAACTCCTGTAATTGGACATAATCCAGATTTTGTGAACAAGTATTTGGACACACTCAAAATGTTGCAAAAAAATAAATTTATATAAGTATTAAACGTTAATCAAACACTGATTTTAAGAGTCTAATCTCTTATCAATTGAATTTTATTGTTATAAAGAACATAAGAATAAAATTTGTGACAATTGTTTCGCCTTGTTATGGTATTTTCAAACTAGGCGAAACAATTGTCACAAATTTTATTTTTATGTGTTTTTAACAATAAAATACAGTTTGTTAGACTCTTAAAACCAGTGTTTGATTTTAACATTTAATATATAAACTAAAATGGAGTTTTACAAATTAAACAAGCTAGAGTAGGAAAATCACTTATCAACATGAATTTTTCTCAAGAAAAACCTCACCAAAAAGAAAGAACACAGAAGAAAACAGATACAGAATGCATATATTTTTTAAATTGATTTGATCTTAGAATTTGAATACCAAAAATTGTCAGAAAATGTACGTTAGTCATACTTCAGAAACTTTTATCATTGATTGATTCGGCAGTCACTTTCTGATAAAATATCCATTTTTAATTAATGTTTTACTAAGTACTTTTTTTTCTTCAAAGAAAGCCATCCTTTTTCAAAAGTTCGATGGACCATTATTTGTGGTCTCACGAAACAGGCATGTTTTTTATCGATTAATATTTTTTAAACAATCGTTTAATTTATGATAATTCATATTTTAACAGGTAAAAATCTTGAGAGTATCTATCGGCGTTTAAAAAAAACAGGGTTGCCCGGTTATAATTTCAGACTTCCTAGTAGAGTGACTTGAAAATGATTGCGCATTTTTCAGCACAAAGCGTGACGCGGTGTCTGTGCAATGTCCGGCAAATTATTAGAATGGAAATATCGCATGTAACATTCTGGACAAACGTCATGACGCCCGCAAATACAGGGCTGGTAGGTGCATATAATATGAAACTTATACGAGGGTAATCCGGAAAGAACCTACCTGTTTCGGAATATAAAAAAAAATGCTGTACAGGTAAACCTCGTTTTACGTCGGGGTTCCGTTGCGAGAGATACAAATTAAACAATCGGCGTAAAATGAACACAAATATTTATTATTATTAAACCATATCCGCTCCCTAGGTGGAGCATATGGAGTCGACAAACTGTTTCCAGGCTTTTCTGTCGGCTGCCAGCTCCCTTGCATCCTCCCAAGTCAGATCCCCGTCCCGAAGTTCTGACGAGAACTGCCGACGAATTGTCAGCAGTGGTCAAATATAATGGACGATAAAAGGTTAGGTTCCGTGTCGAAATTGTAAAAACCGTCTAAAATGTTTATTTGATACAAAGTCCACATGTATTCAGAATAGATTTTTAATGTATTTACCATATAAAGTTTAAATACGTTTACAAAATAAATAATCTCTTGATAAAATAAATTATTGTTTTTTAATGAATATAACTTCACTAGTTTGTCAGCACGAAATTCAATAAACAGACTATTTTGAAAGTGGAGAATAGAGGGCTAAAGAAGAAGAAAATAACTCTACTTTACTGACCGTTTAGAGCTCTGTTACTGCCCATATAATTGGTCGTTTTTATAAAATGAAACAAATTTGTTTTAACCACTTTTTTTTTTAATTATTAGTACGCTTTAACCTACCGGTTTCGACAAGAACCTTGTCATGGGTTTATTAAATTCTAAAACATTCATACATTAAAATACTCATAATTAATTACATTCCCTTACCAAAAACTAAATCCTAGATGTTATAGTGCATTGCGAAGCAACTCCAAATAACAACTAATGGAATCACCCAAAAAACAAGTGGTCGTTTATTATTTTATTATAGCGAAATGTTATTCGTCGCCGTCGCTTATTCCGCTTCGAGAACAAAACATCCTGTATAAAACGTAAACACAAAATACTGTAGTATTCCGGTGATAGTAATTTAAGTTATAATGATTACCGTCTGCCGGCTATTTTACGTGTGTGGGTCTGTGTGCTTGTGTGCGCGCTTGTGTGCGCATGTGGGCACATATCGCTCACTCCTTTCAAGAACGTCATAAATAAAAAATTGTCAATTTTCAGTTGTGCATGTTTTCGGAATGCCCAGATAATGTACTATATCCCAGCATAAGCGGCATAATTTTAACTAAATATTTACCCGCTACAGGGCAGAAACGGTTGTTTTTGCATTTTGAAGAAAAGTTATTGTTTTTTTTTTTTTTATAATCTAAATATTTTTCAAATGGAGAAAAAAACTTCAGGTTTTACCCTAAAAGATCTGTTGCACAAAAAAAAGATCAATAAGTGGCTTGATATTCATTTTTAATACATTTCATTTTATTTTCAAACTTTAAAAACGATCTCCTGGCAAATCAAGTTTTTTTTTATTTATGACGTTCTTGAAAGGAGTGAGCGATATGTGTGCATGTGTGTGTATGTGTGTGTGTGTGTGTGTGTGGCGAGCCGCAGTGAACAAAGGGTAAGTGAAGCGCCCGTACGCGGATGCTATAGGTCATGAACGGCGGGATAATTAGTAGCCCGGTGGACTTTTGGTACTCGGAGCGATCATGCATTCCAGATGGTTGGCTCTTGGACGAGGTGTATGGCATTAAAACAAAACGAGAGTAATCCGAGGGAGAGAAGATAATCGAGGTATATGCAATTTGTGAATAATAACAACAACACCAACACTCGAATGTGCTATTATTAATATTTTTCGCAGATTCTTTGTGGCACATTTTATAAACTTTATAAAATTAAACAACATTGTTTTAACCACTTTTTTTTCTTAGTACACTTTAACCAACCGGTTTCGACAAGAACCTTGTCATAATCAGAGTTTATGAAATTCTAAAACATTAAAATATAATAATAATAATAATAATAAAACCCTTATCCGCACCCCAATTGTGCATAGGGCACTGCGTCATATAAACGCAGTGTTATCTTGATCGTTTACACATGAAGGAAAGGTGATCAGCCCTCCGCTTCAGGTACCAGTCCAGGGTAATATTGAATAAATATTACAGTAAAAAAATCACTTATATTTATTTTACCCCACTTGGGAATCGAACCCGGGACCTCCAGAACGGTAGCCGAGCGTGCTGACCATTACACTACGGAGGCGGACAAAAAAAAACATTAAAATACTTAATTACATTCCCTTCCTTACCAAAAACTTCCACACACCCCAGAAGAACTTCCATATTCTTCTTCATCTTTGATGAGATGTCAAAAAATAGTATAAAAAAATAATCCTGTAATTGGAGATAATCCAGATATGTGAACAAGTATTTGGACACACTTTTTGTCTAATAAGTCTGCGTAATCGGAAGGCATGTATGACTAGATGTAAGGATGTAAAGGAAGCTAGGAGGGTATGTCAGGACAGAAGAGTGTGGCGTTCCGTCTTCTCTGTCTACCCCTATGAGAAAACGGCGTGATGGTAGTAGTATTATTAGTAGAAGAAGTTCTTATATATTGTATATTAAAGGCATTGATAATTTTGTGATATGGTAATATAACATTCCCCTTATCATTCATCGTTCACTTTGTGCTTTACCACTTTCATACACACTTATTCGTGACTGCCGGTTTAAAAATAATCATTCCATCATCAGGTCACTAAAATAACATTATTACGAATTGCCATTTGCACAAAAATACAATTCCGAAAGAGAGAATGAAGACAAAAAAAAGTAGTTTTTACCAAGTCACACAAGTCAACTGGGTTTAAGAATTGGCCTTGTCGCGATACGTTGACACCACTCGGTGTGAACGTACCCCGTCGTCCGGGCAGCAAAAAGCACGCATTTTTTAAACGTTTGCACCGGCAAAGCGAGGGCCCCGAGTAAAAAAAGAACCAGCCGCGCACGAAAAAGGATATGTCACTCTATTTAATGATTCAACCTTTTTATGTACGGCGCGTGCTGATAGTTTTCCTGGGGGTAGTCGGGCAATGGGGCAAACGCTGGGGTGGAAAGATTTGTGGGAGGAAATAAGGAAGTAAGGAAATAGAAGAAAAGGACGGGCGAGTTATTTGCGAAACTTCTAGAACCGAAGAGATAAGAGCTCATAACATAAATATATCCGTTGCCACATGGAAAAGCGGGTTAACTCATAAATACGGGAGGGTCCGCAGCAATCGAGGAATGGGCGGAGAAATGTGCTGTCGTGCGAAATCTTTTCTTCGTCGCGAGGAGGAACGAAAAAAATATTAAGAGTTTTTCGTTTTGCGATATTTTTTACTCCCATACAGTTGTCTGCTATCTTCCTAACTCTGCTACCTTCAAGTTATCTGTTGGACAATTTACTTCGATGTAAAAATTGTAAAGGAAGCTAGGACATAAGAGTGCGGCGTTCTATCCTCTCTGCATACCCCTGCAGAAAATGGTGTGTTGGAAGTAATAGTAGTAGTGGTAGTAATAGTACTTGAAGGTAATTATACAAAATTGAAGTAAAATCCGTATTAAAAAAAAAAAAAAAACAAAAAATCGCGATTTTCTATAGGTACTGATAAATGTATGTACATATTTCAGTTTTTAAGTTGGTAAAATGTTGCTCAAATGGATATTTCTTTACAACATTTCGAGTGTGTCCAAATACTTGTTCACAAAATCTGGATTATCTCCAATTACAGGAGTTATTTTCATATTATTTTTTGACATCTCATCAAAGATGAAGAAGAATATGGAGGTCTGGGCATTTACGGGGCTGACGACCGTCATCGGCTGGTTTAAGTGATCACTTTACACACGTGTAACATTCACCAATTCTACCCATTATTGACAACCACACTACTCAAATTCTTGGAAGTTCTTTATATATGAACCAATTTAGAAACCTTGTTCTTGAATCACTAGAACTTCACTAGAGACATCTATTGGTGAGATGTAAAGAAGCTTTTTATTAAGCAGAAACTCTTATATTAGTATGTGAGAAACTCTTATATCTCACCAATAGATGTCTCTAGTGAAGTTCTAGTGATTCAAGAACAAGGTTTCTAAATTGGTTCATATATAAAGAACTTCCAAGAATTTGTGTAGTGTGGTTGTCAATAATGGGTAGAATTGGTGAATGTTACACGTGTGTAAAGTGATCACTTAAACCAGCCTATGACGGTCGTCAGCCCCGTAAATGCCCAGACTTCCATATTCTTCTTCATCTTTGATGAGATGTCAAAAAAAAAAAAAATAATAATAATAATATGGATATTTCCTAATATATAAAATAATAATTGTAATAAATTTGGGTTATTGATATAGCGCCATTTTTCGTAAAATTCTACCTCAAGAGCGATATTAGCATTTTAAGTTTGAAATAATTTCAACTAAAATACGTAACGTATCCTATAAGAGTGCATACATTATACAACTATCGAAATAATTGCATGAATGAGCAGAATGGTGATCCTTACAAAGGTGCATAAAATGATCACTATAGCCAGCCAAATGTCTGTTCATAAACCATGGAATGTTCAGACTCCCACCTCCCTTCAAATATGAAATAATATATATTTCCTACCATATACGAATAATGAAATAATTTCGTTTGAAGGATGTTATCAGTATAAATTTTGCAGCACATTCGGTATAAAACTTAGGTTATAAAACAGAGCATGAATGCGATGTTGTTGTTACTACTACTACTACCATCACACCGTTTCCCCGCAGAAGTAGGCAGAAAGGACGGAACGCCACACTCTTCTGTCCTGATATACACTCCTCGCCTTCTTCCCATCCATACATCTAGTCATACATGCCCTCCGATCACGCCGACTTTTGACACCACCAAATTATAGGCTCTGATTGATCAGATCGTGCCAAGTCTTTTTCGGTCGTCCTGGTTCCGTTTTCCCGCTCACATTCGCCACATATATTTTCTTAGTCATTCTCTCGTTATCCATTCGCTCCACATGTCCATGCCACAGTAAAAAACTCTTCCTAATCTTTTCAATTATTCCTTGTTCAGCCTTACATTCCTTTCTTATATCTTCGTTTTTAATTCTGTCATACAATGATTTTCCACACATTCGTCTGAGGGAGCGCATTTCAACAGCGTTCACTCTGCTATTGTTCATTATTATGCTCTCTGCTCTGCTATTGTTGCGATATTGTTCATTATTAAAATTGGTATACGGAACAGGAGATTCATTACTTGGCCAGTTCCGACAATTCTATCTCGAAGCGTCGGAAGTGCTCGTACATCCTTTATACTTGAAATTGAAAACAAAACGCACGTGCACAATTTACTCTTGTCAGGGAGGATGAATGGACCGCCTCGCGGAGGCCAGACGGTGCCGAATCGCACCGACTAATTGCGTATGTTACACGCGTCGCGGAAATTGGCATACCTCGCAGCCAAATCCTTTCATCATTCCGGCAGGCCAGTCAATTTGAATAATGCGCTATCCATTCCAGAGAAGTAAATAATTTGATATTCATTTTCAATTTAAGTTTTACTTGGTAAATACTACGACATGCGAATCTTGACACGAAATGCGATCTCTCAGAAGAATGTGCGACAAAACGATGTATGATAGATGTGCGAATAGTGAAATAAGGAAGGAATGCAAAGCTGAGATAAGCATTATCGATAAAATTAAGAAAGGTGTGTTGAGATGGTTTGGACATGTGGAACGAATGAGTGACGAAAGAACGGTAAAACAAATTTATGAGGCGAATGTTAGTGGGAAAAGAAGCAGAGAAAGACCGAGAAAAACATGGCACGATCAGGTATGCCAAATACTTGAAAGTGGTCAGGTTAGGAGTCGTAACAATCGGCGGGTATGTATGAGGATATGCATGAACGTGGAAGAGGCGAAGAATGTTTGCAAGGACAGAGTGGTGTGGCGCTCTATTCTCTCTGCCTACCCCTGCGGGGAAGCGGCGTGACGGTTAGTTAGTTAAATACCACGACATCTTAAAATCTATTGTGACAAATTTAAAGAATTAAACACTTGTATTGAGTTTTATTTCATTACACACGACTAGTTTCGAAAACTACAGTTGTTTTCATAGACAGGTAATTAGTGAAACATTTTTACTAATCAACGGTCGATTAAAACAACTGTAGTTTTCGAATCAAGTCATGTGTAACGAAATAAAACTCAAAAAGTGGTATTATATGGTAAGTGTTTATTTATTCAATAAAATTTTAAATTCATTTGTTACACATTTATAATTTGTACATATTTCAATATTAGTTTTAGTTTTACTTGGTAAATATCACTTTTTCTTCAAATTCATTGCGACGCCGTAATGAATTTGAAGAAAAAGTGATATTCCGCATCATTTTCAAACATATGAAGGTGTTGCGAAATGCATCGAAACACGTGTCACGTTAGATTTAAAAAAATTAGTTGTATTAAGAAAGTAAACATCCGTTTGACATTCGTTTTAAATTTGAGAAAATTTAAAATAATTTACGTTAAAGAATTTACGAGGCTATTGTAGTCGGTAATATAAGTGGAGAAAGACTGAGGCAAATAATATTTGCAAAGACAGAATGGTGTAGAGTTCTATTCTCTCTGCTTACCCCTTCAGCGAATCGGCGTGATGGTTATACAAACACAGTATTTTTTTACATCTCATCGAAGATGAAGAAGACATGGAAGTCTGGGCATTTACGGGGCTGACGACCGTCATGGGCTGGTTTCAGTGATCACTTTACACACGTGTAAAATTCACCAATTCTACCCATTATTGACAACCACACTACTTAAATTCTTGGAAGTTCTTTATATATGAACCAATTTAGAAAAATTGTTCTTGAATCACTAGAACATCACTAGAGATATCTATTGGCGAGATTAAAGAAGCTTTTTGTTGAGTCCTGGATTATAATCACACAATAAAAATAACTCTTATAATTGGAGATAATCCAGATTTGTGAACAAGTATTTAGACACACTCAAAATGTTGTATATAAGTATAAACATATTTTCAAAACGTGGGAAGCAATAAAAAGACTTTAATATATTCGGCACAGGTATCAAAGATGAACAAACTGACAATGACAAGGTTTCGCCACAAGTCAATATTTACACCCGAGTCGAAATCGTATCCGCAGATGAACATATTCATTAGAAATTAATGCAAATTTGATTTGAAAACGAGGCAAAAGGTGCCATTTCAAACAAATCAAAATGTCACCCCGCCCGGGCAGGACACTAAATCACCGCAATAATCGACGTGTCATCAAAACGAATGTGTGTATGTATATATTTTTTGGACGGGAGCAAATGACCTATTGATGATCTCCACGAATAGGTGAACGATTCCGAGAATTAGATGTTACCGGGAGACGAGGAGACAAATTACAAGAAAGTTTTTGCCGATCCAAGTTTTCGCATTAATATAAATCGGGTTTTGGGCGCTGTCCGACGAAAAAAGGATGATTGATCTGTCTGGAACGGAAGAATCCACACAGGATGTGAGTGACTGGTGAATGGTACGTGACCCTAGACCCTTGTAAATATACCTATGCGATCTTAATAGTCCTGTTGGCCATTATATTGTATGTTTGTAAATGCTTTTGGTATTTACGTATGAATGTATGATGAATTGCGAATGCTTAGATGGTCAGCTGGAGTGTCCCAAAGAGACAAAATGTTCAGAGATCAGAGATGTTGTTACAGAGATCAATAGTTAGACAGAGAAAAGTCAATTAATATGGTGTGGGCACATAGGACGTAGAGAACCTGATCATATTGTGAACCAGACAATCGCCGTGGATCTGTCTTCCTCGAAGGAAGACCAAAGAACTCATGGATACTGCAGAAACAAAACACGATTCGACAGTGTTGCCTAGATGACGTTGCCCATGAGGGCCTACAACCTGAGGGCGAGGAGAACTGACCCCGATAGTCTCATCTTCGTGGGTCGCAATCTTTGTGATGATTGAATTGCTTCTTTCATGGTCTCTTCAACTCGGGGTACTCGCTACATCGCATGCCGGAGATAATTTGATCCATGTAGGTTAAGCGGGGTCGTCCATTGTAGTTTTTGCCTTGGAATATGCCTTCCGCAATCGTAAAAAGCAGGTCTGTGTGTCTTATATTATGGCCTATTCATATGGTTCGCTATTGTGCTGCATTATTAGTGAGCATCTAGATTGTTTTGAATATTAAAGGCATTAACTTTGTGCATCATATTGTATTATTCTGAGAAATAAAAAGACTTTATTTTTTGATCCACTCACATTTTTATTAACCAAGTAGTTTCGGCAACAACCTGTTGCCCTCTTTAGGGTTTATAAGTCATAAATTAAACCCCGAAGAGGGCAACAGGTTGTTGCCGAAACTAGTTGGTTAATAAAAATGAGAGTGGATCAAAAAACAAAGTCTTTTTATTTCTCAGAATAAGCATCTAGATTCTACAGCCCTGCTGAATACCTTGTTCTTGCCTACATGCTACGATCAGTGTATCTCAACATGCACCTGTAGCATCACATCTCAAACGCCTCCAACTGATCGCGATGTGTTCCAACAGCCTACAAAGGCGATAAGTTGGGATGGAGCCAGGAAGAAGAAACAGATTGTTCTGTAGTTTACGCTAAATTGTAAAACGCCTATCGATTCTGGTCGTTCGGGTATTTAACGAAAAAAAACACGAGTCGGTTATTGGCGAGGGCAACAACACAGTGTGTTCGAGGCCGCACCGCGTCTTGCAAAAAGTCGTTCTCGTCTCCTGCCGCCCGTGCGGACACGGCAAAGTGGATAGGTCGGCGGACGGATTCCGACTTCCAACCTATTGATAGGCCGGTGCCCGTACCGGGTCGTGATTAACCCATCGGCACACCAGCCGCCATATCTTGGCGGCTAAGAATACTTTACATTAGCATATCATAAAATAAAGTAATAATAAATGAAAGAATTTCTACTCAATAAAAAGCTTCTTTTCATCTCGCCAATAGATGTCTCTAGTGAGATTCTAATGATTCAAGAACAATGTTTCGAAATTGGATCATACATATAGAACTTCCAAGAATTTGAGTAGTACGGTTGTCAATCATGGATAAAATTAGTGAATGTTACACGTGTGTAAAGTGATCACTTGAACCAGCCTATGACGGTCGTCAGCCCCGTAAATGCCAAGACTTCCATATTCTGCTTCATCTTTGATGAGATGTCAAAAAATAATAACATTCAAAGCATTTACTTTGTGGTTACACATTTTTACATTTAGATTTATTTTAACAAAAATGTTAGTAAAATTAATTTATAACTACTCACTGAGATTTTTCCTCGGCTCCTAATGCATGTTGGTCTTCGGGTCGACCAAAATCGCAGGAGTAAAATATTTTGTGTAGTTTTAAGTATATAAATAGTGCTATGGTAGTGAAGGGTAGTATTGTTTGCATGCTGTGGTAGTGACTGTCCTGACGAAGAGATGGGTACGTCGAGAAACCGGTAGACACAAAAATCTCGGTGAGTGGTTATATACTAATATTACCAACATTTTTGTAAAGAAAATAATATATATAAAAAAATTTAAAAAAAGTTTGAGAAATACATAAAATAAAAATTTCAAGACATCCATATTAATTTCATTTTGAGGAAAAAATCTGAGGTGCGGATGGGTTAAAGCAGATACACGGGCGAGATTAACGAATCAGATGTACGAGATCATCGCTTACCCGCTGCGGGGGACCGCTGCTTTGGTTTAGTTTGTTTACCCCACTGGGCAGCCAGTCGTAACCGGAATACGGTCTTATGGGTGAGGAGTTCGCGTGAGAACTTACCTAGAACAAAGAGAAAATACATTTTTAGTAATTGGACGGTCACAAACGAAGTTCAAAGCATGTGCACATGGAATAAAACATTTGGTATCCTTCCACATGCTTGTTAGATCGACCCATTTCGATAAATAAATACAATTATTTTTGACATCTCATCAAAGATGAAGAAGAATATGGAAGTCTGGGCATTTACGGGGCTGACGACCGTCATAGGCTGGTTTAAGTGATCACTTTACACACGTGTAACATTCACCAATTCTACCCATTATTGACAACAGCACTTCTCAAATTCTTGGAAGTTCTGTATATATGAACCAATTTAGAAACCTTGTTCTTGAATCACTAGAACTTCACTAGAGACATCTATTGGTGAGATGTAAAGAAGCTTTTTACTAAGCAGAAACTCTTATATAAGTATGTGAGATCCGAATCCTGGATTATAATCACACACATGAGAAACGCCAGAAAATACCATTTTCATTTTTATAATTTAAGCTTATAATTTGACCAGACAATTTATTTACAACATTTTTTGATTTTTCCAGATTTTGTGAACAAGTATTTGACACACTCAAAATGTTGTAAATAAATACTATTTAGACTTAAGACTGTCGATAGCTCAAAAATCTGATTTCCAATCCAGTTTTCAATACAACTGTTTAAGTGCTGAGATTTTCCTTACTATATACTAAAATTGCTGAAGACTTTTGTGCAAAAACGGTCCTTTTTATTAGGTGTGTACGAAGTCAGCAAAATTTTTCTCAAATATTGTCCGATGTTAGCAATTCATTTTTAGAGACGGATGTCAGAATTTTTATAGCATATTAATAGACTTATTAGCATGCTTAATTAATTTCACATATAAACAGAGGTATTCCTTTATTGACTATAAGCATAATAATTGTTTCTCAAAATAGGAAACACGATTTCAAAATTTAATCGACTGAGATGTAGAAAAGGATGATTTTCATCCTCCAGGGAATAAATTAGCAGTGTACATACACCTTGCAAAAGATAGTGGAATTTGCGTAAGCAACTCCGAGTTCGTATAGTAGTTTAGTAAACTTTTCTGTTATTTCTCATTTCCTGCTTACACACAAATCCTCCTGTATTTCCTTTCCCATATATCAATTATGTTCATCACCCCGAGGTCCTACAGTCGCATCACATATATGCCATTCAATTTATTCCAGTATTGTACATATCAATCAAGAGCGCAGGACTGATCACCGCGTCTTCATGTAATTGATCATAAGTTACAACGAATTCGTCCAATATGGTGCCATATGCATTATTATTGTGGACAGAGGTAAAAGAAATAGTGTTATTTAAAAGAATAAAATGAAAGTATCCAAAATTGAAATCTTCGAGTTAAATTGCACAAGATTTATTACTTGATTCAGGTCAATGTCGCAGAACGCCAAGATATTCGCAATGGAGAAGAAAACGAACGAAAAAAATGAAGAAACAAAATTACGGTCGTGGAGAAGAGGACAAAAGATGGGATAAAAGGAATGAAATGAAACAGAAACCAAAGAAACAAAAAACAACAACAATGCAGGCGAACGAAAGGAGAAGTGGTCCAGCCGAGAGTTGTAGGACCAGTTTCTGGCACGGAGGCTGGAAACACAAAAGCGGCTCTTAGGCCATATCCGCTCTTTGCGTTCCCACTTTAGACGCCAATGTTAGCGATTCAGACATCGGTGCCGTGTTATAGTTCTTGCTTTAGATGTGGGAGTAGTCGGAGGCGGATCGGGTCTTTCAAACGTGCATGAGTAAGGTCGAGAGTATGGCTGGAATTACACCATAGCACTCACAGCAAGACATTTAGCCATGTTGCCATTTTAGGACTGAGCTTCGTGAACAGTGCGGAGACCTGAGGTAAGAGTAGGATAAAGTATCCAAAACTATCGAGGCAAGGAGCTCAAATTTACGCTGCATAGTTGCAATTTTGTAATAATTTATGTAGGCTATCAGTCTTAGTAGTGATGAAACTGTACTTCGTGTCACTGTAAACAGCTGTCTTTGTGGCAACAAATTGAGCGAACCAATGAAAAAGCTAGTTTGATTTAATTTTTCAGTTTTTTTTACAATCCATCAATTTTGGAGTTTTAATCCTTTGCATCATTTTATTGCAACAAATCAAAACGGAAAAAAATACGAGAGGACTCTCAGATCAAGAATAAAATCTAAGAGCTGAGCATTGTACCTTATTTTAGAACCTAAGGTCTGGTGAAAATTAAGGGATTAAAAAAAAAATGCTACTTGAAAAAAAAATCAATTTGAAATATGTTAACAACAAAAATTTCAAACAAAAGATAACTTTTTACGATTTTTATTTCTTGAATCAGCTTATATTACACTAATATAAACTATTATTAACAATTAATTTACTTCACATGTACATATCATGTATTAATTTACATATTTTTACAGTAAACAAAACATTTTTTATTAAATTCTTTCAGACTCTTTTTATTCTTCATACATTCAGGCATCTCATCATAAATTTTCAAACCCTTATACTTGAAACAATTAACATAAGTGAATCGATTTTATATCAGCGAACATAATATTCGTTAATGCCCGATATACGATAAATCGAAATTTCATTTTCTTCAAAGCCTGGTAACATTTTACGTAATTGAATTTTTTAGTTTAAACACCAAATTTTCATTGAAAAAAATAAGTTTTTCTTGAAATAATATACGGGTTTGAAAAGAAAAGAGTTATTGAAAGGCAAGTATGTATGAGACGTTTGAGATCTCAGAATTAACCACATTAGGTAATACGAAACATGAGATTTTATGTTGTCAGTGTCTAAAACTGTCCAATATAATTAACAGTAATCTCGTTCACAGAGAAGAACTGAAAAAAAGACAGCAGGCGATGTTTATTTCTTATCTAGGTTCTATTTTTCTACATCTGTAGAATCGTTAGGAAGAAAATAAAAGTCGTTAACAAGTTTTATTGGACTTTTTACGCAGGACAAATTGTCGTGTAATCTTGAAAGGCCGTCTTTCCATTCAATTAACAATTACGCCCCTTTCAGAACTTAAACAACAATTATGATACAACATTTTGAGTGTGTCCAAATACAAATCTGAATTATCCCCAATTATAGGAGTTAATTTTCAACTTATTTTTTAACAGCTCAAAATAAATGAAATAACAAAATGAAAAGAAGAAATAATAAAGAATATAATAAAAGTTTCTGACGTTTCTCATGTATTACTTTTAATTTTTTTAAATTTTATTTATCTCGTTCACAAAATTGTTTGGACACACTCAATATGTTGTTAATAAATTATCTGGTCAAATAATAAGCTAAAATAATCAAATGATAACGATATTTTCAGGCGTTTCTCATGTATCTGATTATAATCCAGGATTCGGACCTCACATACAAATATAAGAGTTTCTGCTCAATAAAAAGCTTCTTCATCTCACCAATAGATGTCTGTAGTGAAAATTCAAATGATTCAAGTACAATATTTTGAAATTGGATTATAAATACATATATAGAACTTCCAAGAATTTAAGTAGTGTGTCAATCGTGGGTAGAATAGACTTCTATATTCTTCTCAATCTATGTTGAGATGTCGAAAAATAATATGAAAAATAACTCCTATGGTTGGAGATCATCCAGATTTGTGAAAAAGTATTTGGACACACTCAAAATGTTGTCTTATAAATCACTTATGATACGTCCCTGACGCTGTTCACGCTGTGTAAGAGTTTCTGCTCAATAAAAAAGCTTCTTCATCTCAGCAATAGATGTCTCTAGTGAAAATTCTCGTGATTCATTTACAATGTTTCTGAAGCTGTACATACATAGGTAGGAGGCTGGGAACATCGAACTGGAGGGGTCTGAGAGGAGGAAGGGAAGAGAAAGGGAAGTTGTTTGACTGTGTCTGAGAAAAGGAGGATTAGGGATCCCATCTGGACGAATTGGAGAAGAAGCCATTCAAAGTAAAGGGATTAACTTCGATGCTCTGTGCCTTAAATTGCTTTTTAATAAGGGTCCCGAACTTAACTATATATTAATTGTAAAGCAGAGAGCGCTTCGACGCGATGTCGTCAGTGTACTTACTTTTAGTTTAAGGCAAAGGAAGATTGATCGTAAGTGACAATGAAAGGTGAGTAATTCCATATTCGGTCTATGACAACGTTTCAGCTATAACCATATATAATGTATATAATAATTAATAAATCATGATTAAAACGAAACTTTCTAAAGTAGACAGACTTCAAAACAATATCCCGCTAATTAATTATTTCAAAAATATATGGGAAAATAATTATTTACGTAAAAAACGAGAGAATCGATTATCCTTAAAAATCAATAAAAAAATAACGACTGCGTGATTTTTTGATTTATTAAGATTAAAATAAATAAAACTAAACAAATGAATGAAGATGACATTTAAAAATATATATATATGCAAATATGGAGTTTTAGTCAGTTTTCGTAAAATAAAACGAAAATTTAAATATGATATATTTAAAGGAATAACCTGCAAAGCCTCTACCTTTAGGAGGCTTGTCTGCAGGTAGGGATAGGGAAGGTAAATATATATTTTTTTAAATGCATCACAAACACCCAGGCCAATTTAAAATAAATCTTTCTTGAATTTATTTTGCAATTGGCGGGAATCGAGCCCGCGACGCCAATTTCGCAGTCGAGTGTCCACCCAACTACGCCACGGCGCCTGCCTAGTTAGTACATTTGCAATAGTGAGATAAAGAAGCTCAAAGTCAGCATAACGCTCCAATTGGGCAATTTCGATCACAGGAGTGCTGTTTTAGCCTCACTTCAAATCCCCTTAGTTCCGATTACCATGAGTGAGGCAATTCCATTCACCGCCATGTACCCCGGTGATATCGAATGGTTCGAGCAGTAAATCAAAGGGCGATACGACAAAGCGCTTGCATGGCAAGGAATGGGCCTAGCCCATGTAATTCCCATAGAAAGCGGTGTACCGCAAAATGTCGACTCGGCCCGCATTTTGAATTCAATACGCAGAGTCGCAAATCTGCGGAGATACTCGGCTCGCCTCCCTTGTAAGTGCGATTGGTTTCGCCTTGTATCGCAACGTATTCTGGGCCCAATTTCAGTCTAGATTTGCTCCCGAGCTGGCTCCAATTTCAGAATCAGCTTTGATGGAAATTCACATCATCAATTGCGTAAACCGAAAATCCTTCGATTTATTACATGAATATCACATTTTCATTATAAAATGATGTATTGCAAAGGTATCAAAACTACTTAATGCTGGCTTTTTTTTTCATAAAAATAGATTTAAAAATATCATATCATTTATATTTGAAGCACTAACATTGTAATTTTTTATTTTATAGTTAAAATATAATATTGTTTTTAAATCACTGTAAACATTTTATAATAACTTAAATATAATGTCTACCAGCTTCGAAACCGGTAGACATTATAATTAAGTTAAAATAAAATATTTATAGTGATTTTAAAAGTAAGTAACATTTTTCTTAAACATATCAATCAGTAAATTTTATTTTAAATTTAGGAGTTTACATAACTTTAAAGTTGTTCAGTTCAAAAGAAGGAAAATAGAAAAGTAATCGTAAATTTACAAAATAATTACCTTACCTAAAAACAAATAAAAAAGTCTTAGTATAATAAAAAAAAAAACAAAAAATATGAATCTTGGTCATTCATCTAAGAATTTCCAATAAGGTCAAATTGTAAATATTTTATTTTATTTCTATTACAAGAAAAGATTGTTATTTTAAGTTTCCACTCGTTTACGAGTGATTTTGGATCTAACAAACAATATTCTTTGTAATAACAATGAATTTTGTTTATAAATATAACAGGGTTTATAAATATAACAGGAGATAAACAGGAGTAAAAAATGATAACAATAATTAACAGACATAAAAAATAATATGGTAAAAATTTAAGCTCTCTTCCTGTAGAATTTTACGAATGAAATCTGGAATGGGTAGACTTCTACGAGTACTATACTATTAATAAGCTTCGTATACCACGATGATGACAACCGAGGAACATATAATAAAATTAGTATAATATATGTAATAACTTCTAGTAAATATGTAACTAAATGATAATGGCTTCTTACAGAGAAATTACTTGTAACAAAATGGTAATGGGTTCACTGACATATTAAATTCGCAAACAGATTGGGCTAGGAAATGAAAATACACTCGCACTCGTCATCACCGGGCTGATTTAAGAGTAAAAAAAAAAAGAAATTATTTAGTGTCAAAACTGAATGAAATATTTTACTTGGCAATCGTTTATTACGTGTTATTTGGTACAGAGCTATTTTTTGACCGTTTGGAATTTATATCAATATTGGACTTCGTGTCGTTTTGATGGAACATATCCTCGAATACGAGATGATTTATAACTAACTAAACTAACTAACCATCACGCCGCTTCCCCGCAGGGGTAGGCAGAGAGAATCGAACGCCACACCACTCTGTCTTTGCAAACATTCTTTGCCTCTTCTACATTCATGCATCTCCTCATACATACCCGACGATTATTACGACTCCTGACCCGGCCGCTTTCAAGTATTTGGCATACCTGATTGTGCCAAGTTTTTCTCGGTCTTCGTCTGTTCCTTTTTCCAACATTCGCCTCATAAATTTGTTTAACCGTTCTTTGCTTGTCCTAAAATTATTATTCTAATACACTTCTTAAATTCATTACTTTTCATGATTTGAACTCGCATGTAGTCGTTGTTTACATTTTGAGTGTGTCCAAATACTTGTTCACAAAATCTGGATTATCTCCAATTACAGGAGTTATTTTCATATTATTTTTTGACATCTCATCAAAGATAATCATCTTTGATGAGATGTCAAAAAATAATATGAAAATAACTCCTGTAATTGGAGATAATCCAGATTTTGAACAAGTATTTGGACACACTCAAAATGTTGTAAATAAATTATCTGGTCAAATTATAAGCTTAATAATAAAAATGAAAATGGTATTTTCTGGCGTTTCTCATGTGTGTGATTATAATCCAGGATTCGGATCTCACATACTAATATAAGAGTTTCTGCTTAGTAAAAAGCTTCTTAACATCTCACCAATAGATGTCTCTAGTGAAGTTCTAGTGATTCAAGAACAAGGTTTCTAAATTGGTTCATATATATAGAACTTCCAAGAATTTGAGTAGTGTGGTTGTCAATAATGGGTAGAATTGGTGAATGATACACGTGTGTAAAGTGATCACTTAAACCAGCCTATGACGGTCGTCAGCCCCGTAAATGCCCAGACTTCCATATTCTTCTTCATCTTTGATGAGATGTCAAAAAATAATAGTTGTTGTTTTATTGTGATTGAAAATAGGCTTTGCACATTTTTTCCCTCATCCTTATTTTTTATATAACTATTCTAACTATTCTAACTAAATTCATATTCGTTTTTCAAGAATGCCGTAGTAAGTTAAAGGTGTAATTATTCAGGTTTAAATAAACAATCATCTCCGAATAATTTCGATATACCAATTGATAATGCAATTGAAATTTGCACAGCCTTTTGGAACGAATTCTGCAAAAGGCCAGATTTTTATTTTTGCACACTTATTTTCATTAGATTCCGATGTTAGGGCCAAATGACTGTTTAAGAAAGAAAGAACAAAAAAACAAACCCACGTGTGCCCATTCTACGTTTGTCTACCGGCTCATGAGAACGATAATAGTTAGCGCAATAGTACTCGTAATTTCACTCACTACCGTGGAACAAAAGACCGCAACATGGTATTCGGTCGGGCAGACGTCACCGCGACCTAGAAAACTAACGTTCAAAGTCAACGGCGAGCCGCGATGAGGAGAGGTGCAGGGGAAATAGGGGGTTTGGATCTGAAAATAAAACAAAGCACGTGGCTTTGAACGGCTAGTAAAAGGTGGCGAACAGTAGTGTGAAGATAAAATACGTGTTTTGATATATTATGAAGGAGAGACGGAATCAAAACAGACTAAGGGCGATTGTCTACTACCCGGAATTCAATTAGTCCGGCAGGTCAGTTAGCGTTTTAAAACGGCGATTGGCTTGGATTGGCTTGTGCTTTTGTCCATCTTTATTCAGATCGGAGCTTTTGATCGGTGTGTGAACACGTTGCGCGTAAATTTGATCACGCTACACTGTCGTAATCGTCTTCATTTTTCAAAACTGGACTGCCGGACGGTGTAATTCCGTGTAGTGGACAATCGCCCTTAGGGCGTTTGTCCACTACACGGAATGTATATATATATATAAAAGGACATTAAGTTGCCAAACTAACAACATTTCCAAAGTTCTGAATGGATGGCGTGTCTGATATGGAGCAGAGTTCGCCCTCCGGCGATTGCTTTTTAATTAAAATAATGTCAACATATAAAAAGGATGAAGGGTTTCAGATAATGAAATCAGGTACAAGGGTGGAAGGGATGAGATAGATTTTTCGAAAAAATCGGTGATATTTTGTTGTATCAAGAATAAGAAGGCGATGCTTATGACAGTCGATTTTCGAAGTTAACAAAGGGGAGAAAAGGGAACACATGAATATGAAGAGCACATATTCGTAAAATACGTGCAGCCTTCAAAGGGTCAATCAGTGTAAGTCATATTTTTGGCGTAAATGGACGATGGGATATAAAGCAATATTATCTTGACCTAACCTAACCTAATACAGAATATTAAAGGTACGTCGAGTTGAAGAGACGAGCGGAGGAAAGACGCGGGTGGAGACTGACTAAGAAAAAAGCAAACCAATCATAACACACGAGGTAGAAGTGGAAAAACGTTCACAGAATTTAGGAAATTCTCAGCTTTTTAAATCAATTGAACCTACATATTTTCTTTAAAAAGGTAAAATATGTTTTTTTTTTAATTTAAACTATTTGATGTATATTTTTTGGTTTAAATATTTTCATGTGGACTTACACTCTTAGACCATTGAGCTCTCCACATATTGAAGGCGGATATTTTTATTTTTATCCGATACCACGTATCCTCTCATACTTTCTCTCTCGTGGTCTATTTTTAGCCACCCTTATTAACGGAAACCTAATTTGTAGTATTATCGCTACAGACATTCGCCTTTCGGTGCTGTGAAACTAATTAATGTATCAGAAAAAAAGTGACCCAGATACGAGCTGAAGACCCACAAGTTCGTCAACACGGTATGGTAATAAGCGATGTATAATAACATACGAAATTTCAAATCTATCAAATGACAATTAACATACGAAAGGAATCCAACAACAGCACATATATATGGTACATCTTTTAAAAGTTAATGCAATATAGATGTCGAATGATGGGCGGAATGGTGTACGTTACACAAGTGTCTAAAATGAGCACTTAAGCCAGCCAAATGTGTCGTTAGCCCTGGGATCTCGATATTTCCATCTTCATTCGTGTTAAAATAATAGATGCTTAATCTCAAGTTGCGAGACTTATAATATTTATAATAATTCCTCTTTTCCATTCCTGCACAATTTTTTTACATTTTTATTTCTACTTAAATATTTTTCATTGTATGAATAGATTATATGTTGGACGGAGAACACGATCATCGAGGCGCTGTTTAGAATTGCCCAAGAGAAGGATAATTACTCTCAAGCGATAGTCGACTTCGGGTGATCCTGACATAACACACACAGAAGAAGAGGAAGAAGATTTAGTATCAAAACTGGATATTTCCCGAATCCTTTATTTTTGCTTTTCATATCGAACGCATCTTTAATTTATTGGATGGAGATCACAACCATCTAGGGACTGTTTAGAACTTCCCAAGGACGGAGATCACAACCATCTAGGGACTGTTTAGAACTTCCCAAGTGCTTTGCCAATAAATAAAAAAAAAAGAACTTCCCAAAACAAGAGCAATTACTTACTCTTAAGTGATTGACGTCGGGAGGTCTAGACATGACACGCACAGAAGAAGTTTTGGTATCTAACTGAACATATCACTGGAGTCCTTTACATTCACTTTTCATATCGAACGATTTCGTGCGAAAAAAAATGTCGACGAGAATTTCGGAGCATTTTCTCGCGAACAATAGACACGTCTGATGATTGTTCCAGCTCTTGAAAGGGTTAGCAGTCAGGACGCGGGCGGAGCACTGTAACAAAGCGACAACCGCCATAATAAATATTAACGACCATTTTAAGCAGGGAATACAGAATATTTTATCGTTTCATCAATCAATGGTCACCTTTGATGGCGAACACAAACGCCATCCATTATATTGTGTGGAAGACGTCGTCGCCACGGGGAATATTCATTTGGGGGCATTGAATCGAGCCCTGCGGAACGCCGTTATAAATGATCCCGAACAAATCATCAGAGTCCCTGATTTATCCTTTCAAATCTATTAAGCACCCTCGAATTTGATATCACGATGTACAATGTCGCCTTCACAAACGATCTAGAAGTAAGAGTAATAAAATATAAACTTGACGAACTGTAACAAACTGTATACGTAATGAAAAAGCCAGTTTTCTTACAAAAAAATTGTATAAAAAGTTTGTACTGACATTTCTTGGTGGAACAGCATTTTAAATAATAAAATAACAACTGTATAGTTTTCCCACTATAATTTTATTTGACCAATGACCGGGTTTCGTCAATTAACGAGATCATCAGACTGGCGGAAGGCTAGACAAAATTTTATATGTACAACAAGGTAGAGGCTAAAACCATGATTTAAATTTTCATACAAAATGAATTAAAATTGAAGGAATTGTTATTATAATACAATACTTGATATTTTTTCTAGCCTCCTACCAGTCCGATGATGTCGGTAACTACGAGACTTTTTCTTCTTTCTCTTTTTCTTACGATAGGAGAGTCGAGATAACGGCGCTTATCGAGTCTACATGATCGTTTAACTATACGATCTTTGACGCCTGTAGTCATCTTTTAGGGTAACAAATTGAAAAAAAAACATACAGTCATTCGTACAAAGTACTCGAATTTCCTGATAAATTTATTGATGCTGAAATGGATACACAATGGAATTCAAATGAGAAACGGTACACATCTATTCGGTGCAATTAAATCCTTTAAAAAAAAGACAGTAGGTACTGATTGGGTAGATGCTGCTAGCAATTACCACACTATTTCATTTTCAAAAATATCATAACATTCACTCTTCAATAATCCTTTCCTAACAAGGCGCTCGTACAATGTGTTTCCTCGTAAGCAAGCATCACAAAGAGCATCAACAAATTACCCACATAATAACATAAGAATCTCATCAAGAGGCGAAGAAGTGGGTAAGCCCTCGGTAATTTCTAAAAGGCTCGTATGATAAATATGAATTCAGGCAGCCTTCAGTGTGTTACGATTCATCTTTTTTCTCCATTTATTCCCGAGAAGTATAAATACATCGCTGCTCCGTGGATAGGAATTCCTCAGGTGTCAGAGACAGGTGATTTAGGGTCTTTGGGAACAGGTAAACGGTGATTCGTCAGAACCCCGAGAGGACGAATGGTCCAAATGACGCACGAATAATAATGACTCCCAGCGATGTGAACTCATTTATCTAAGTAGATGGACAGCCATAGAATGGCGTAACATTTTGAGTATGTCCAAATACTTGTTCACGAATCTGGATAGAAAAAACACAGATTCGTGTTTGGACACACTTACTGTGGACATTACTTACTTACTTATAACCTTTATCCGCACCCAATGGTGCATAGGGAACTGCATCGCGTTGACGTAGTGTTTGTTATCTTGATCATTACTTACATGAAGGCAAGGTGATCACTCTTGCGCTTCAGGAACCAGTACAGGGTAATATTAAATAAATATTAAAGTGTAAAATCACTAAAAAAAAAATCACCCCCCCTAAGAATCCAACCTGGGATCTCCAGCACGGTAGCTAAACACGCTGACCATTACACCACGAAGGCGGACAATGAAAAAACATTTAAAACCCGTTCGTTAATGGCTTGACAACGTGTGACAGCCAAATGAGAACTAATTTTGTTAGAACTTATTTAAATGTGCATACTTACTTATTATCTTTATATTATGGGGTTACCATTATGCGCTTTCAGTATTTAGTTCAGAAGTACCTGTGCTATCCTCTCTTCCTACATTTACACGTCCAGTTAATTCTAGTGATGGAAAACAACTGTCAAACGAGGAGTCGTGGCAAGTGAAATTTAAAGAACAGGATACTTGGGACATATTTGAAGCTCTAGGTAAACACACAAGAACAATCTCCAATTCATCATTCACTATGTGTAATACAACTTTAAAACAAAAATACATTTTTTCAACAAAGTGAACGATGAATGATAAGGAGAGTGTTATATTACTATACCACAAAGTTAACAATGCTTTTAATATACAAAATATAAACATAAAATAGTTTAATCTTCGAATAATATGGAATTAGTGAGTTTGTAGCATTAGTTTGAAAGAAATTTTCCTGCATATAATATTAAAATTGAAAAAAACACGTTTTCAGGCATTTCTCAGATTGTAAAAATATTCCGGGATTCCATTATTATGGAATGCCAAAACAAGGCGAAATAATTGTCACAATTTTTACTTATATGTTTTTTGACGGTAAAATTCAATTTAGTTGACTCTAAAAATCAGTATTTGATTTTAACATTTAATATATACATTAAAATGGAGTTTTACAAACAAAACGCCAAATCTATAAATATAACAATGTTTATGAAAAAAAAAATCGAACAGATCATTGACCCATACAGAAAAAAATTCTAGCGGCGAACACAAAAGTCCCATAGAATAAACATGATTAGAATGAAATGAAACATCGGTGAATGTGTTTATGATCCAAAGATAGTGTGTTCCGTAAATATAAACATAACAATGTGTTAAACTAAAGTACACATTAGGCTTAATTGTGTACATTACATCTTATCAAACGTTGTGCAAACAAGATTAAAAACTTGTACGGTGTTCATGTTTTGTGCGCTACAACCGATATGTTTGAATAAAGACAACAATGGCGATATATAGACACAAACACGTATTATGTATAAGGACTTCGAATACCACTTTTGTTCGGTAAAATTTGTAAAACCAATTTCAGCCAATCACGAGGTTTTGTATTGTATATCCGATTAGGACACTTATTGATGTAGAAATTAATTACAACATTTTGAGTGTGTCCATCTATATATATGAACCAATTTAGAAACCTTGTTCTTGAATCACTAGAACTTTTCTAAAGACATCTATTGGTGAGATGTAAAGAAGCTTTTTATTAAGCAGAAACTCTTATATTAGTATGTGAGATCCGAATCCTGGTTTATAATCACATGTTAAAAAATGTATTTGTATGTGAGATGTTAAAAAATAATATGAAAATAACTCCTATAATTGGAGATAATCCAGATTTTGTGAACCTTTGAGAATCATCAAATCATCGTTTCCACTCCTTTTGTGGTGCTTGTTACTATTTCGCCACATTACCAAAACGGTGGTGTGTTAGCCTCCGCGTCAGGCCAGTTCAGTTTCTTCGCGGTTGGCGGTCACAATGCGACAGTTTTCTGCTTCGCGGGTCTATCCTCTATCCCACTATAAATTCCCAGCTTGGGTTATCTTAGACCCTTCGTCCTTCCAGCTTAACTTCCCCATTGATCTTACTTCGGGCGTTTGTTGCAAACTTGCGTGATTTGCCGTCACTGCCGGATACTCGTCGACGTTTATTTGTGTTCGGATTTTGTTCTCGCCCTCTCCGCTTCCGACCAAACGCAGACGGACTCGAGATTCTATTTAACCCGTTCATTAATATTCACTAGTCTAACACAATGTGCTTTATCTTGTATCTCGCTATCTGGCATCTTGATGTGGATGAAGCAATCAGGGTCGGCACCGGGTATTTCGGCACTCGTGATTTCCATTTAAGAATGCGCCCCATATCTAAATATTATGAGGCGAGTGTAATTGGAAAAAGGAGCAGAGGAATACCGAGAAAAACTTAACATGATCAAGTATGCCAAATACTTGAAAGTGGTCAGGTTAGGAGTCGAAACAATCGGCGGGTATGTATGAGGAGATGCATGAAGAGGCGAAGAATGTTTGCAAGGACAGAGTGATGTCGCGTTCTATTCTCTCTGCCCACCCTTGAGGGGAAGCGGCGTGATGGTTAGTTAGTTAGTTTATATCTAAATATTTACTCGTTATAGCTTTGACAATAAATTGAATGTTTTCAAAGCTTTGGATGCAAATATTGTATTAATCCCTACCAGTCGTTTTTGGTTTTTAATGAAGATTTGTATTATATAAGGAAATCTAGGCATTTAAAGGGCGCATTTTCTGTCATTGGCTAGTTTAAGGGATCATTTTACATAATGTATAAACGTTTTACCTAATATCTTCTTCAGTACGTGTCACGTCAGTTCCCTCTGACGTCGACTATCACCAAAGAGCCTTTGTCTAAGGCAGCTCTAAACATCGCCTCGACGGTCCTGATCCCCGTTCAATCTAGTATATTCCGGAGCCAAGAGATCTGTCTTCTGCCCACACCTCATCGACCTGAATTACCTTTGGGGTGCGGATAAGGGTTTATTATTATTATTACATTCTACTGTATTCTTCAGCAGGTTTATTTTTTCTTTCAACTCTAATAAAATATTCTTAGAATAGTGCGATAATTTACACAGCAAAAATAACATTTGGGTTAATGTGAATCGTAGAGTATAATAATTCTGGTTAGTAAATCGTACTTTGGGTTTATTTCCTTCATACTTTATATCTTTCAACAACCGTATTTCAGCGCTTTCCGAATATCACGCCTCAGGCGCCCGATCACCATATTCCTCGCCCCGGCTCTGAATATAATCAAGATGGACTTTGTTTTCCCATAGTGTATACATTAAGCACTGCTTGTTACATACATCTTTATTCTAGAACGTAGTTATTTTGGCAATTTCCCAGTAAGAAAATCATCAAATTAATCGGTTTTCTCTTTTACAAAGCGACTAGCTTTCGTTTTTTCAACTGCGCGCAGAATTGTATTTTTACTGCCTAGTTGAAAATTATGTAGTTAAATAAAGATCAATGATGATTTTTTGTGAGGTCAAGGGATCTTGCATCCCTTATGTCACTGCGACCATATTAGGTCTATTGTGACCTCTCTCTGTAGCACAGCTCACTCTCAAGACCTACATGTGTCATGTAACTCACGACCTGTCTTGGTGGTAGGAGCTTCACCTTCTCGGATTCCAGTAGAGGTCCTCCAGGGATGAGACTTCGGTTGCGAGTGAGTACGTCACAATTATAGAGAACGTGGATTGATGTTTCGTTATCCTCCATACAAATTCTGCACACTGGGGAGTCATGTAGTCCAATTTGTTATAAATAATATTTTTTATAACTAAATGAGTCCTTAACCGTCCTTTTGTTCTGGGATAAGAGCTTAATCAATAACCACGCCATACATACCATGAGGTCTTGTAGTTTTGGTAAGCGCAGTTATAAGCTATAGTTTCTTTTTAACGTCATTCGACGCAAATAAAAAAAAATATTTGAAGAATATTCTGGTGCATATATAAAATACTTGCCTTTGATATTCTGAGGAAATTTATACAAAACTCATTTTGGGACAATTACGTAGTGTCACATATATATATATATATATATATATATATATATATATATATATATATATATATATATATATATATATATATATATATATATATATATATATATATATATATATATATATATATATATATATATATATATATATATATATATATATATATATATATATATATATATATATATATATATATATATATATATATATATATATATATATATATATATATATATATATATATATATATATATATATATATATATATATATATATATATATATATATATATATATATATATATATATATATATATATATATATATATATATATATATATATATATATATATATATATATATATATATATATATATATATATATATATATATATATATATATATATATATATATATATATATATATATATATATATATATATATATATATATATATATATATATATATATATATATATATATATATATATATATATATATATATATATATATATATATATATATATATATATATATATATATATATATATATATATATATATATATATATATATATATATATATATATATATATATATATATATATATATATATATATATATATATATATATATATATATATATATATATATATATATATATATATATATATATATATATATATATATATATATATATATATATATATATATATATATATATATATATATATATATATATATATATATATATATATATATATATATATATATATATATATATATATATATATATATATATATATATATATATATATATATATATATATATATATATATATATATATATATATATATATATATATATATATATATATATATATATATATATATATATATATATATTTATATATATGTGTAGCCCATCCGCCTCCGTAGTGTAATGGTCAGCACGCTAGGCTACCGTTCTGGAGGTCCCGGGTTCGATTCCCAGGGGGGGTAAAATAAATATAAGTGATTTTTTCACTGTTATATTTATTCAATATTACCCTGGACTGGTACCTGAAGCGGAGGGTTGATCACCTTTCCTTCATGTGTAAACGATCAAGATAACACTGCGTTTGTATGACGCAGTGCCCTATGCACCATTGGGGTGCGGATAAGGGTATTAATTAGAATTGAATCACATATATAGAACTTTCAAGAATTTGAGTAGTGTGGTTGTCAATAATGGGTAGAATTGTTGATTGTTACACGTGTGTAAAGTGATCACTTTACACACGTCAGCCCCGTAAATGCCCAGACTGCCATATTCTTCTTCATCTTTGATGAGATGTTAAAAAATAATATAATATACATATATTGATGATATGTATAATATACAGGACTCAATCTCGTACTACAGATACTAATGTATCAAGTATGACTTCTTACGCAGAGTAGTTATCATATTCGACATTTATGGTTCATTCGTATCCATGTTTGTGGCCATACCCCCGATAATTGTGTTGGAAACTTGTTCAATCATTGCGTAATTCCGGTCGGCGTGAATAATCTTCCCTCCATACATCATGTTCCGGCGAAGTTCGGGCATCTTCGGCCACATCCGCCGGGTTATTATTAGCAACCCCATACCCGGGACAAAGGCTCGTTACGACCATCCAACCGACCAAAGAACAAGTCTATTTGTTAACTATAACTACACACACCGGGAAAGTTCCGGAAACTTCGCGAGAAATCCAAAACAGCACTTACGTATGTGGCTACATGTGGTATCGGTAAAGTTTGTTTTTTGGGGTTCTCAGATTAGCTGTACTTGTGTTATTGATGGATACGTAAGATATCAGAAGCATGTTGCAATATAACGTTAAAAGCTATACATTACATCATCAAAAGAAGAGAATCGTTCATCCAGTCAATTATTTGTGCCGGTATCTCGGACTGTGTATATATGTATATCAAAAGGTTGGAAGAATTTTTTCGGCGATTTTGATCGATTACAGATATATGTTAAATGTTGTAATCAAGCACTGAGTTCTTGAGTCTACTAAACTATATTTTACTATTAAAAAACAAATTTAAAAAAAATTGTGACCTTCGTTTGAAAATGCCATAAGAAGGCGAAACAGTTGTCACAAATTTACATTTTTTTTAAACAATTAAATACAGTTTACTAAACTCAAAAAATCAGTGGTTGATATTAACATTTTATATTCAATATTATAACGAATAATAGGTACAAGAAATAATAATTAAATATTATTATTGGAAGCAGAGCTGTGTATTATTGTGTGAATTTAAGAAATAATGGTAAAAGGCCTTAAATGATGCTACAATTTATTAGCAGTAAGTACCTACATGTAATGGAAGAGAAGATTTTAAGAAATACTGGTATTTACCAAGTTAAACATGATTTTTTTTTAAAAAATGAGAAAAGTAGCTTAAGGGTATTAGAAGACGAATTTGGCTTTCAATTTTTTATAAGTCTTAAATAAAACACCCAAATGCAACACCAAATCAGGCATTATTTTAAAGCAGTTAATGCTTTATAATGCCAATACACGTTATTGTACGTTGTCACTATGAAGAAAATAAAACAGTGTCACTGATGACAAAAATAATAATCTAAAAGAGATCCCAAGAAAAAAGCTTTTCAAATAAAAACATCCCCACCAAATCCCAAAAGAAATTTTAAGACATGTCTTTAGGATCTAAATCAGGAATTTAATTGCGTACGAATAACGATAGCTTTAACACTTAAAATAAAATAATATAATTTATCCGGTTGGCGAATTTTTTTTTACCATCCCCTCTTTGCAAGGTAGGAAATTACAAACTAGCTATTAATACCAGCAAATTTTATAAGAAAAATGGGACAATTTCCATGAATGCAAAGGGTTGATGTTTTTTTCTAACATTGATAAAAAAAAATACGAACAAAACACGACATATTATATGAATAATTCGTTCCGAACGGCTCGATTTAAATACAAAACGTAAGGTTCAAGTGGATGAAAGGAAAAGCGAGGTGCTTTGTTTGAAAGAGGGTAAATAACGTTAGGAAAATAAACGAGTCAACATTAAAAAAATATTTTTGAAAAGGTGAGGCCTAAAAGGAGGCAGACCGTCAGAGCTATTCACCTACCACTCCGTTAATATTACAAAAATAAAAATATGTATCAAAAAGCGTATTTTTTATCGTTGAATTTCTCGATTGAGAATAAACAACGGTTTTCAAATATGGACACAAAAATTCGGTCAATGATTTTTTAATATAATATTAAAATATCCTAAATACATTTTAAATTTTTTGTGCCAATATATATATATATATATATATATATATATATATATATATATATATATATATATATATATATATATATATATATATATATATAAGTATATATATATATATATATGAATGTAATATATGTATATATACATGAATGTAAAACGGATGAAAAATACGTAGAAAGGTGGTATAAATGACGTATGTATATAGTTAACATTGAGAAGACGATTTTTTTTGTATTAAATATTACCATCGATTTGAGTACCTACCGGGTTATTTGTGAATAAAGTTTTTTTATTTAATTCTGCTGATTAAGCACATCTTATTGCAAACGAGGAAGGATCTCAGAAGATCAGACCACCTTAATATGAAAAAATAAAAGAATAAGAAATAAAGGTACGATTCAGTCTGCGGGAATCGGTCGAAGAAGCAGTCGGCATTTGCCTTCTGACCCGAAGAACTCGGCGGTAGCGGAATAGCCCCAGCCCACTGACAGTCGCATGCATAACTAAGGCCGCGTCGGTCGGCATTACGTGCCCACCGGAGCAGAAACTGCGTACAATATTATCGCGCGAGAGGAAGATTTATTAAGTACTCGCAGTTGCTAAGCTCTTGAAAAATATACGCATTGCTGCTTGAGCAAGTTTGCTGCAAGATTTCGCCATTTTTGCCAGCGTTCGCCGCGTATTCCCAACACAAAGGCGCCACCTACTGATTTTACAGCTCGATGCGTCTCCAGCATAGTACAAGTTTGGACGAAATGTATGGATGGGAGTGTGACAAATATCAATTCTTGAATTGTATTGAGAAGATGACCTCAAAATGATTGTGTGGAGTGTACTGATTATCCTAATTATCCTAATGTCAATTACCCTAATGAAGACTCTAAGAAGCATAACAAACAAGAGTCTTCGAGATAGAATCAGAAATGCCAGGATCAGGGAAATATGCGAGATCGAAGATGTCGTTAGGTGGGGAAGGCAACGAAGGAGACAATGGTATGCGTATGTGAGGAGAATGGAACCATCCAGACTCCCTCACATCGCACTGTACGGGCAAAACACCAAAGAGATGGGTCGATAGCTGGGAATCGACGTCGCAGGAGGCTAATCCCTCTTAAAAACAGGCCGCAAGGCCTATAATAAGAAGAAGAAGATCCTAATGTTCACGTTGTACGTCTTAGAGCTGGCGAACGATGACGACACCAAGGGTCAGGCAGTACAATACAATTGCTGAAGGTCTCTTTCTAAGTTATATCCGTCATAACACTTTTTATCACTTCGTATTTCACAGGAGAAAACACTTTCCATTCTTCGCACATCATTCTTCATTAATTACTTCTCCGTCCAAGCGGGCAGACTATGGAGTAATTTACCTCTTCATATTAAAATGCACACTTTCTGATGTATTTTAAGAAACGCTTGAAACATTAGTATCTATCATTAGAACCATGATTTTCCATCATATTATTCTTTCTTTATTTCTTCAATCTCTCCCCCCTCAACTTCTTATCTGATTCTAATTCGCGTACCTTCCTTGCTTCATGAATTTACAGTTTATTTAATGCTTTAATAATTATTTGTTTAATCATGTTTCAACTCATTAAAAAAAAATTTTTTTGTTGTTTTTGTTGATATTCTTTTACATTGATAATTTTTGTTGAAGTATATTTTAGCACTGTCTGCCCTCGAATTACAAATAACTATAAAAGGTTCAAACTTTTGAATAGTATAACACCCTGTTTCTGGTCAGTTTGAAGATATTGCTTTTAAGCAATAAGGCAGCCTATGTACACATACTCGTATTCTTTATAATCATTTTACAATAATTATTTAAATATATGTAAATACCTCTTTTATTTGCGTAAAGGATTTCTAAATCTTGCATTAAAATTACCAATAATAACAAATGAGATTTTTGGATCATTAATCCTCTAATGGCATTAAAAAACACCGAAAGTAATAATAAAAAATCCTAATTAGGAAAACAGTCCTACTGAAGCTAAAATAAGCTGTGCATAATAACAAATAGATTGTAACACGAATCCTTTTTTTATTTTTTAAACAAAACCTAAATAAAACTTACCATATAATGGATATCGTTCAAGCAGAGATAAGTGTTGATTGATAGTTTGGTATTAAACTACGCCAACTCATTTTTCACCAAAACAATGGTAATATTTGTATGCTAATTAACTAATAATTACATACAAAAATCTCAAATTTCATTAGAGTGGATAAAAAATGTAATAATAATATAAATTTAAGAAAATATAAATCATGCTGCGCCCCGGGCATCACTCCATCGTAACATTATTTACTATTATGTGAAGAGAAAAAACACTTCCCAGATAGGAATAGAACCCGGGATCCCGTGCATGGTAGCACCGAGTAATAACCATTGAATTATAGAGACGAATATTGATGCCATATTTTATATTTTTAACGCGATATATGTTTATATATTTTTTTTGATATCTTGGCATTTTAAAGAAAATGTAGTTTTTACTATTATTTATATTTTTGTGAATTTATTCATCATTTTTAAGTAAGTCAACTTTAGAACTGAGGCACAGAAATTAAATATTGTCACAAGCTATTATAATAACATTGACGAGGAAGTGGGGACATTGAAGACAGAAATAAATAACAGTAACAATAATAATAACACGTGTGAAAATAAGGCAAAAAATGGTCATCATGACTTTTTTTATTTGTGAAAACATAGTCAATCGGGGGGGGGGGGGTGGCTTAAGTCATTACCATATTGTAAATTGCGGGTTAGTTATTATTTATATATTAATGAATTTCTTAATCATTTTCAACTCTCACCACTCTGTAGGCCAGACATTCTGGCCCGTATGATTCTAGTAGGCAGCTCCGTGGGCCACAATGTCTGGCCTGGCGCAGGTATAACTTTAATCACTGATTTCTCTATCACCCAAGTATATTCTACCAAAAAATATTTCAGACAAATACAGTTAATCTTGATTAACATGGTCAAACGAATTGCCAGACAGAGTGTCCCAAAATTAGGGAATCAAAATATTTATTTTAATGGTAGAAAACCGTCGCCTTTTTTGATCAGAGTCGCTGATCAGTTATGAGAAAAAATGGTCAGAGTGGGAAGGGTTAAGATAGTCAACTGTAGAACTGAGCTACGGAATTAAATATTATCACAAGCAATATTTATAATAACCCCAAGGAGGAAGTGGGGACATTGAACACAGAAATGAGTAATAATAATAATAAAACGTGTTAAAAGCAGGCAAAAAATGGTCATAATGACTTGTAGTCGGATCGTTCGAGGTGCGACCTTGCAGATTATAATTGCTACGTAGTTTGAATTTCCGTGACAAAAGCAAAAACCCGGAGATCAATGGACCGAAGAACGTGACAGTTGGACTATCTGGGGTTTAGGTCGGCAATCACGATGAAGCCATCAACAGGAATACAGATGAATAACTAGACTATATTGTCAATACATTCAAAGGAGCCGTAGGTAAACCAATTCTTGCTGGGTCTAAAGATTCACCAAGGTTACATATAGAATAATCAACAGATTATGAAATGTATCTCCGTATTTCATTTGCAAAATTTTGAGTGTTTCCAAATACTAGTTCAAAATATCTGGATTATCTCCAATTACAGGAGTTATTTTCATATTAATATAAAAGTTTCTGCTTAGTAAAAAGCTTCTTTACATCTTACCAATAGATGTCTCTAGTGAAGTTCTATAAATTCAAGAACAAGGTTTCTAAATTGGTTCATATATACAGAACTTCCAAGAATTTGAGTAGTGTGGTTGTCAATAATGGGTAGAATTGGTGAATGTTACACGTGTGTAAAGTGATCACTTAAACTAGCCTATGACGGTCGTCAGCCCCGTAAATGCCCAGACTTCCATATTCTTCTTCATCTTTGATGAGATGTTAAAAAATAATATAAATATTATATTCTCAAATATCGCTCACTCCTTTCAAGAACGTCATAAATCGTCAATTTTCAGTTCTGTATGTTTTCGGAATGCCCAGAAAATGTACTATATCCCAGCAAAAGAGGCATATTTTTAGCTTAATATTTACCCACTACAGGGCAAAAAGTGTTGTTTTTGCATTTTGAAGAAAAGGTATTGTTTAATTATTTTTTTAAATGTACTAAATATTTTGCAATTTGAGAAAAAAATTTCAGGTTCCACCTTAAAAGATCTGGTGCACAGTAAAAAGTTTAATAAGTGGCTTGATATTTATTTTGAAAACATTGAATTATATTTTTAAACATTAAAAACGTTCTCCTGAAAAATGAAGTTTTTTTATTTATGACGTTCTTGAAAGGAGTGAGCGATATATCATTACACTATTTTTATGAAATACACAATTTTTATGACACAGGCAAAATTACATAATTTTCAATATTGTTAATGATAAGACAATGTCCATTTGTTGCCTAGGCCAAGTTGTGTTACCAATATTGATGTTGGGTGGAATATAAAATAATAAACCTTTGAATAGACCCATCCGGAAGAAACAATCCGTGTATTTTTTCGTCGGTCGACTTCCAAGTATTGACGTCCGCCACGACGAATTGCCGAGGTCACGTCGAAGCGAGATCTGACCGCGGTGCACTCGAGCGTGACCCGACGCACAGACGCATTTGCGTCTTCCGTGTGACGAATCATAAATTAAGGATAACGAGTGAAATCGTAAAGTCGGTGAGAGGCGGCTGTTAAGTCGATGTGGAGAGCGAGTGAGCTCGTAACCAAACGAAAGCGTGTAATTTGAGGGAATCGTAAACAGTAGACTTTATAACCGACGCGAAATGAACTCAGTTATCCTGAATATTTTATTTATAATTTCGCTTTGAAGAAGAAGGTTTGAAGTAGTAGGTACATACAATTTCTATTATCCGGACGTCGATAATTCCAATTGAGAGAATTGATGAAAAAAATATGAATAGTTACCTGTACATACAACCATAGACACGTACTGATATTTCCGTATTTCTCATATCACTCACTCCTTTCAACAACATCATATATCAAAAATCTTGATTTTTCAGAAGATCGTTTTTAAAGTTTAAAAATATAATAAAATGTTTTAAAAATAAATACCAAGCCACTTATTGAACTCTTACTGTGCGACAGATCTTTTTAGGTAAAACCTGAATGTTTTTTCTCACACAACAACACCTTTTCTTCAAAATGCAGAAACACTTTCTGCCCTGTAGCGGTAAATATTAAGTTAAAAATATGCCGCTTTTGCTGGGATATAGTACATTTTCTGGGCATTCCGAATACATGTAAAACTGAAAATTGTCGATTTTTGATATGTGACGTCCTTGAAAGGAGTGAGCGATATAAGTTACAGCTAGAATGTCTTGTACTAACAATGGATATGTTGTATACATATTTAAAAAAAAATTGAACTAACGAACTAACCATCACGCCGCTTCCCCACAGGGAAAGGCAGAGAGTATCTCGGTCTTCTGATCACATTTTCAAGTACAGTCGCCTCATAAATTTGTTTAACCATTCATTGCTCACTCATTTGTTTCACATATCCAAACCATCTCAACACATATTTCCTAAATTTACAAAATATTTTGTCTGTTGTGAATATTTTAACTGCCAACTGCTGAATGACGATTCAGATTACGAAAATGTTGATATTAAAGGTGAGAAATATAATGAAAACTAAAACATTTAGGTTTTTGTTATTTTTACTTATTTATTTTTTTACAAAAATGTTGATAATGTTAGTATATAACCACTCACCAAAATTTTTATGTCTACGGGTTTCGAGACGTACCCGTCTCTTTGTCCTGACGAAGAGACGGGTACTTCTCGAAACCGGTACACATAAAAATCTCGGTGAGTGGTTATACATGTATAATAACATTATTAACATTTATGTAAAAAAAAAATAAGTAAAAATGACAAACCACAAAGTACTACTACTACTACTTCTAAAATCACGCCGTTTCCCCGCAGAGGTAGGCAGAGAGGATGGAACACAAAGTAAATGCTTTAAATATCAATAATATTGAGAATATAATTGTTATTCACCAAAAATATAAGTGTGAACACTGTTAGCAGATAATATTGAGCAATCAACGTTTTATCGTTTTCTTGGCTATTTTCTATTACTCTGAGCATTTTCATCCCCATTAAATTGCGAATAAACGAGCTCTTACTGTATTTCGTTTATAATTTCGCCGTGAAATATAAATACGCAATGGTTATTAGAGCACTCTCCAGGTCCGCACTCCCTCAGCAGGGGGTAACTGTAAATAATTAATTTAATGGTTCACCCTCCGGTGGAAAGGGCTCTTCAAACATCGGCATAACCGATCGACCGATGAATCCAAACTTCTTTGTACGATAAATGAAAGGATCCTTCTTGAGCAGGCCTGGCCAACTCAAATTGCACCCCGTGCCGCATGGATGACCTAAAATTTTCCCAAGGACCGCATACAGACATTGCCGGCGCCGTGGCGTAGTGGGGTAGACGCTCGACTGCAAATTGCACACCTCAACTGGTTTTCGAGATTTTATGAGATTGGCTTAAATTGGGGCAGGCAATTCCCAGAGGAAGACCGAGAAAAACATGGCACGATCAGGTATGCCAAATACTTGAAAGTGGTCAGGTTAGGAGTCGTAACAATCGGCGGGTATGTATGAGGAGATGCATGAACGTGGAAGAGGCGAAGAATGTTTGCAAAGACAGAGTGGTGTGGCGTTCTATTCTCTCTGCCTACTCCTGCGGGGAAGCGGCGTGATGGTTAGTTAGTTAGCCTTAAATTGGCGATACTGGAGAGCGTGCGAACGGATATACTTCACTGTTTTTATAACAACATTCATGACTTGGCTCATAGATAATAGTCGAGAGCATAAATTTTGTTGATGTATCAAACTGTGTATCATAAATGTATCACTGGTTTAAAAATATATTTTTCATACATGACCGCGGGCCGTATGCGGCCCGCGGGTCGCGGGTTGGCCACCCTTGTTCTAGATAGATCACTACCGTACGCTGTATTTTGTACCGGGCCAATTCAAAGCCTGTTCTAATTTCAAGAGCGGGAATAAAACAGGCCTAACGAAATTATTGATAGCGCAGTCCCGGCAAAATATAGAATATTATTTTAAAGGATAAAAGCGTAGTCTTATTTTTGGCAAATTTATTCCGTACGCAGGCGATTCTCAACGTGTCTGGTGGGAGCTTGACAAAAAATTAGAAATCAAGGGGAAGGAATAAATTATAAATAAAACACTTGTTTTTTACTACGTCGCAGGAGGCTAATCACTCTTAAAAAACAGGCCACAAGGCCTACAACATGAAGAATAAGAAGTTCTTTACAACTTAAATATTATATTTTAACGACTAGCTTTAGAAGCTACAGATTCATCCTTCGCCATTCTAGTCTATTTTCCAAAACCCTTATGTTGATTTATTTTTAAATTAAATACTTGTATAGTACCAATTATTGTGTTTTATTTAATTACATACGGCTAATTTCGAAAGCTTAAGTTGTTTTCATCGGCAGATGATTACAAAAAAAATTTGTTTGTGTAATAAAATATAACTCAATAAATGGCTTTATACAATGCTTGATTTTTTTAAGTATGTATTTGTTCGTATTGTTCTTATGGTTAGTGACCAGTATGGAATTGTTGAAAGAGCATATCGCTCACTTCTTTCAACAACATCATATATATAAAAAAAATAAGAATTTAATAAAATGTATTAAAAATAAATATCAAGCCACTTATTGAACTTTTTACTGTGCAACAGATCTTTTTAGGTAAAACCTGAAGGTTTTACCTCTATTTTAAAAATATTTGGTATATTTAAAAAAATTATTGAACAATACCTTTTCTTCAAAATGCAAAAACAACACTTTCTGTCCTGTAGCGGGTAAATATTAAGTTTAAAATATGCCGCTTTTGCTGGGATAAAGTACATTTTCTGGGCATTCTGAAAACATGCACAACTGTAAATTGACGATTTTTGAATTATGACGTTGTTGAATGGAGTAAGCGATATGGTAAAAAATTACATAGAAAGTATTAAAAAAATATAGAAAGTAAATAAAAAAGTTTGAGAATCATTGCTTTACACTGATCCGGCCGAAATTACGTGAAATTTGTTTATTTAATATTAAATTAGAATCTTTTTAGGTTCAACCAATACTATTATGCGGATAAATATGAAATAATTTATAGCTCTAAAAGATTCGCTTTAATGCTAATAAATTACAGTTTGCTAAATAAATCTCACTTTGTAGCTACTGTGAGTAAATATATAAAAATTAGTGCGAATGAATAATTCCCCGAATCCAACGGTACGATACTAATTGTAATATTTCCATTTTATGACTTAACCTTTATTATTTAGACATGCTAGAACAATACTAATTAAATAATGAAACGTACTAATTAAATAATGAAAAATATACTTAAACATAAATATACATAACATAGAAAGGAGAGTGAATGCTGGGAACAAAGTGAACGGTGCACTGAAATCAGTTATAGCAAATAAAAACCTATCAGCGGAAGCTAAACTGGCAGTGCACAACGGAGTCCTGGTTCCAACTCTAATGTATGGAAGTGAAACATGGAGTTGGCAAAAGAAGGATGAAAGTAGACTGAATGCAGTCGAAATGCGATCTCTCAGAACAATGTGCGACAAAACGATGTATGATAGATGTGCGAATAGTGAAATAAGGAAGGAATGCAAAGCTGAGATAAGCATTATCGATAAAATTAAGAAAGGTGTGTTGAGATGGTTTGGACATGTGGAACGAATGAGTGACGAAAGAACGGTAAAACAAATTTATGAGGCGAATGTTAGTGGGAAAAGAAGCAGAGGAAGACCGAGAAAAACATGGCACGATCAGGTATGCCAAATACTTGAAAGTGGTCAGGTTAAGAGTCGTAACAATCGGCGGGTATGTATGAGGAGATGCATGAACGTGGAAGAGGCGAAGAATGTTTGCAAGGACAGAGTGGTGTGGCGCTCTATTCTCTCTGCCTACCCCTGCGGGGAAGCGGCGTGATGGTTAGTTAGTTAGTTAGTTTTTACTTAAACATTTTTCCTACACAAATTTTACGAGTATTACCTATACTTTTTTGTTAATAAAACTGAAAATGAATTTTTTTTTGTTTTTTTTTTTGTATTAATATTGTTTTTTTTCTCCGCAGGGGTAGTTAAAGAAGATGGAACGCCACACCACTCTGTTGTTGCAAATATTCTTCGTCTCTACGTTCATGTATCTCTTCTTACATTTCCGTCGATCATTCCGACTCTTGGCCGTAAAAACATGAAGAAAAGGTGATCAGCCCTCCGCTTCAGGTCCAGGGTAATATTAATTAAAATTGGAGTAAACAAATCACAAATATTTATTTGAACCCCTCCTGGGAATCGAATCCGGGACCTCCAGTACAGTAGCCGAGTGCGCTGACCATTAAACGCGGAAGAAGACATCCATCATATAAACCAACCAATTATTCATTTTTCCAGCCTTTTTTTTGTATTTAATTATGATTTTTATATTGATTGTGTCGCGTTGTGGTCCCGTGGTTAGTGTCGCGGACTCTTAAGTCAGTGTTTCTCGGTTCGAACCCACTCTACCACAATTTGATACCTATTTCTAATAAAGAGCCGCTTAGGCTCACAGAAATAGTATGAAATTCAAATATTTGTGTAAATAAAAATAAACAATATTTCTCTTTAAAAAAAAGATATCTTATATACTTATATACGAGTAAGTAAATATAATTTTTGTATGTCAATCATATTTGAGATTTATGAACTAGACAGCTGCAATAAACAAACAGATTTAGGATGGCGCAAAAATAATCATCTAATTTTGTTTATGAATAACTGATTTTACTTAATAAAAAAAATGGAGCAATGGAAATCTTTATTTTGACCTTTATTTTTTTTTGCTAAGTGGAAAAGATGATATACATCAAGTGGCTTCCGCCAGTGTTGATTACACATTTGTGCACGTTTTATCAATTCGTTCGTATTCCGCAGCGGTCTAGTTTACAAATTTCAAATATGTGCGACGTACGACGCCATTTGCAAAAATTATAGCATCTTCCGATAGGGTGATTAATATTGCGCCACCCTGTAAATCTAATCAGAGCCCATGTGAGTCTAGGCCAAAAGACTAGTGACTTGAACTTGACTTTTAAAACGAAATATAATAATGCGGAAAAATAATACTTTGTCACAGAATCCGTGTTATGGCGAGTGATCTAGAATCCCGAGAGAGACAAAGCCCATAAAATCTCGCACTGCCGCAGTTTTTCCATCCCGGCAAGCTTCTGAAAGAAAGCTCTAAAATATATATCAACATGTTTTGTACTTTACTACAGCCGTGTCGCATTGTATCTTTAATAAAAGTAGGCTCGGAGCGCTATCATTTTAAGGGGGATTGTCTAAAATTTCATATCCTTTAACCGTCCATCGTAACAATGAAAAATATAGCCTTATTACGACAACTACCCGTCTGATAATATTATATGTGACCATATCTGGAACATAATAAAAATCCAGAGAAGTAGCTTACATTAAATTAAGTTATCTTTTACTGTCCATACATTTGTTATCTTTCTCAAAATGATATTTATTTACCGTTCAGGAAATTGTAATTAATACAGTTTAATAGGTAAAATGTAAACGATTTTCCCCAAATTGGGTTATGTCGTTTTAAATTTTGTTCAGTTATGTAATAATTCGAAGCAAAACAGCGTTTAATCGAAAAGGATAATTTCGAACCAAAGTGTGTAACTTAATTCAAAATTTAAAACATCGTTTAAAAAAAACTATGCCTATTTATTGATTTGGCGTTTAATTTGTAGAACTCCATTTTAATTTATGTATTAATTTTTAAATGTTTGATTTAAAATATATGTATGTATATAAATATATATATATATATACAATATATATATATATATATATATATATATATATATATATATATATATATATATATATATATATATATATATGTGTCATTCAAATTTTGACTCTCTGATTCTGTTCAATAAAAAGCTTCTTTTCATCTCACCAATGTGATTCAAGAACAATTTTTCGAAATTGGATCATATAAGTATATAGAACTTCCAAGAATTTGAGTAGTTTGGTTTTCAATCATGGGTAGAATTGGTGAATTATGGTCGTAAGCCCCGTAAATGCCCAGACTTCCATATTCTTTTTTTAAATTAATGTTTTACTTAGTAAATACCACTATTTCTAGTGGAAATAGTAATATTTATTAAGTAAAACATTAATTAAATATGGATAGATTTTACCACAAAGTGACTGTCGAATCAATTAATGAAATTCCATATTCTTCTCAATCTATGTTGAGATGTCGAAAAATATAATGAAAAATAACTCCTACTATTGAGGACATCCAGATTTGTGAACAAGTATTTGGACACACTCAAAATGTTGTTAATATCCAGGAGCTAATTTTTAATTCTTCATCAAGTCCATCTGATACAGTGGAGTTTCCACGTTTTAGTCCACGAATATCTCTCAAATATTGAGATCTGTATAAACAGACATTTCGAACCCGGGGCACGTAGCGGTGAAGGGAGATGGGCGGAAGAGGATGAGTAAGAGGGAAGTAAACAATGGGAACAAACACACGGAGGGATAGGGGTGCAGGAAGTATAGGATACAGTTTGCAGGGTCTAGCCGCTACTGGAGATGAGATACCAGGACCCGGATGCACCGCTAAACCCTGCACCGAACGACTTACGTAAACAAAACTTGAAAATGAAATTGGATGGGTAGAAAAATATTGCATGGCAGAAAAACGAAAAAAATAAATCAAGCGGGCGATATACCCATATTTGCATTTTTACTAGTAGAAATATTTTTATATTTTATTATTATTTTAATTAAATTTAAATGAGAAATATTTGTATTTTTATAATTAACAATAATACTTCAATTTCATACTTTTTCTGTGAGCCTAAGCGGCTCATTTTCAGAAATAGGTATATAATTGTGGTATAGTGGGTTCGAACTGAGAAACTCTGACTCAAGAGTATGCGACACTAACCACGGGAACACAACGCAACACAATTAATATGAAAATCATACTTGTAAACAAAAAAGGTTGGAAATAGGAATAATTGGTGGGTATGTATGATGGAAGTCTTCTTCCGCGTGTAATGGTCAGCGCGCTGAAATGAGCGCAATCATGGAGTGCGCCCACATGAACCTATACCGATCATACTATAACAAAAAGATCTACATCCTCTCGGACAGCCAGGCGGCGCTTTTTTTTAGGTCAAGGGATCTTGCATCCCTTACGTCACTGCGACCATATTAGGTCTATTGTGACCTCCCTCTGTATCATAGCTCACGACCTGTCTTAATGGTAAGAGCTTCACCTTTTCGGAGTCCAGTAGTGGTCCTCCAAGGATGTGAGTCCGTTTGCGAGTGAGTGCGTCACAATTATAGAGAATGTGGATTGGTCTGTCGTTATCCTCCATACAAAATCTGCATACTGGGGAGTCATGTAGTCCAATTCATTCGAGATATTACTACGAGTATAATATTATACAAAAAACCAAGGTAGCTCGCTTTCGTGAAAGTACTAAAGCGATATCGCTCACTCCTTTCAACAACGTCATACTGTATATCAAAAATCGTCAATATTCAGTTGTGCATGTTTTCGGAATACCCAGAAAATGTACTATATCCCACGAAAAGCGGCATATTTTAAAATTAATATTTACCCGCTACGGGCCAGAAAGTGTTGTTTTCGCATTTTGAAGAAAAGTATTGTTTGATTATTTTTTGAAATATACTAAATATTTTTCAAATGAAGAAAAAATATTCAGGTTTTACCTAAAAATATCTGTTACACAGTAAAAAGTTCAATAAGTGGCTTGATATTTATTTTTAATAAATTGTATTATATTTTTAACTTTTAAAACGATCACCTGAAAATCAAGTTTTTTGATATATGACGTTGTTGAAAGGAGTGAGCGGTATATCGGATGAAAAATCCCAAAGGATAATAACTTTGTTGGAAATAAAATGGTAGTGGGCAAAATGCACCGTGATTAAATTGATAGTATTATCTACCCACTCTCCTCTACTCGCGCAAATTGCTCATAGTCTCTCGATGCACGATGCGGCTTTAGCCTGGACTGGTTTTTAAAACGATTGTTTGGATCCTGATATTAAACCCGCATTTAATTTAACCAAATGAGATAAAACGTGGCCTTATAACATCATACAATTATATTTTATTTCTTCAGTTATCTTATGTTACATTTATTCGACATTCGTTTGAAAATGCCATAACTAGGCGGAAAAATTGTGAAAATATTTTTTTTATATGTTTTTAAAACAATAAATACAACTAAGTAGACTCAAAGCGATTGATATAACATTCAATACATATATTTCATTTAATACAAACTATCATTTATAGTAAATTTATATCTTCCAGTAGGTACATAAAACATTTTTTTTTAAATTCTTTCAGACCCTTTTCATTCTTCATATATAATACAATTTTACGATCCTGCTTTTTTTTAAATGGAAGTCCTATTTTATCCTTATTTTTTGTATCGTGTTTATGTTTTTTTATCATTTAAAACTACTTTTTTCTTTACATATTTAAATACTTTTTCGTTAAAAAATATATTTAAAAATCCGCCTTCAAATTACGGGTTTTCGTAAATTTCAGATTTTTTATATTATTTTTTACGTATTTAACTTTTAGATCCAAGATACATCGTGAAACGTCAGCAGCAAAAATTTCTCCAGGAAATGATGAGATAGAAGCGAAATGGAGAAGAGGCACAGGTAGAAAGAAGAATTAAATAAAATCAAATTATCAAAAGAAAAAATCATTAAATAAAATACAATAAATAAACTCAGCTTGATAAACGTGACCTGAGATCGAAAAGGCGATCATGCACTGAGAGAAGATTTTACTTTCTGCATTAAAAGGTAATGCAACAGATAATGTGCGATGAGAACAAAAGTGTTACGTGCAAAGCGAATTGCAACATGCAAAGTGAACACTGCAGCATATAATCTGCAGAACGACTGCGCTTGTCAATCTGTGGGTTGCACGAATTTGCAGAGACAAAAAAAAGAATCGGGAAAAAGCGAATTGTTTTCAGAAAATAAAAAATAAAAAATAAAAGGATCAAAAATGCTTTGAATGAGTTTAAATCTTTATACACAAAAACAGAAATTTACCCTACAACGAATTTATTCTTGATTTATTATGAATGTTATTTTTAATGAACCTTGAAAGTCCTAGACTATTGTTGTTATGATAAAGTTAAAATAATACATAATCAATTAATAATCTACAACTCTTTGAGTGTGTCCAAATACTTGTTCACAAATCTGGATTATCTCCAATTAGGAGTTATTATTTACATTATTTTTTGACATCTCAACATAGATAAAGAAGAATATGGAAGTCTGGACATTTACAGGGCATACGACCGTCATAGGCTAGTTTAAGTGATTACTTTACACACGTGTAAAGCTCACTAATCTACCCATGATTGACAATCACACTGTTAAAATTTGAACTTCTCGATACATTGATTAAACTCGAAACACAGTTCTTGAATTCAATAGACTTCACTAGAGACATCTATGGTGGGATATTCTTCCATATTCTTCTTTATCCATGTTGGGATGTCAAAAATATTAAAAAAAAAAACTCCTAATTGGAGATAATACAGATTTGTAAACAAGTATTTGGATACCTACACTCAAAATATTATACATTATATATAATAATAATAAACCCTTAACGCACCCCAATGGTGCATAGAGCACTGCTTCATATAAACACAGTGTTATCTCGATCGATTACACATGAAGGAAAGGTGATCAGCCCTCCACTTCAGGTACCAGTCCAGTGTAATATTGAATAAATATTAGAGTGAAAAAATCACTTATATTTATTGAACCCCCCTGGGAATCGAACCCGGGACATATACATTATATATACATTAGTCCAATTAGTTAATGATATATGTCCGCCTCCGTAGTGTAATGGTCAACACGCTCGGCTACCGTTCTTCAGGTCCCGGGTTCGATTCCCAGGGGGGGTAAAACAAATATTAGTGATTTTTTCACTATAATATTTATTCCATATTACCCTGGACTGGTACCTGAAGCGGAGGGCTGATCACCTTTCCTTCATGTGTCAACGATCAAGATAACACTGCGTTTATATGACATAGTTCCCTATGCACCATTAGGGTGCGGATAAGGGTTTTATTATTATTATATATACATTATAAATACATTTTTAAAAATAGTTTTGCATGATTTCGCAGATCAATATTTTTGTCCAGACCCACTGCGGATGTGAGTAAGTTCAAGGCCTGGCTAGGACGACCCACGCAGAGAAGCCTTACAAAAGAAAGGTCGGGTTTCACAGATAATGTAATCATAAACACAGAAATATAAAAGGCAACAATGCATGACGAGGTGAAATGCATTGTAAGTATTAATTTCGAGAACAATAGACAATGGACAGCGGCTCGGGTTCTGTTATAACCAAAATCTAGCAAGAAATTATCGAACAAACGTACTAATTTATCGAGTGCTGGTAAATTGCGTGGAAATAATCAACGGTTCAATGAATGAATGCGTCTGAAAAAAACGTATGATTTCAGACCCATTACATAAAATATGTTTTTTTTTATATTGATGTGTGGTGTAATGGTTAGTACCACGTAAAAAATAATTTTTAAAAAGTATTATGGTTTTATGATATTAGTTGTTGCAATTTAGTATACCCCCATTACTTTTGAATAATACATTTAAAAATAAGGGGTTCAAAAGACATACCAAAGTATGAAATTCTGGAAAATAGGATGAGATGGTTATAAATTTTTGAGACATGAGATGTTTTTGATGAAAGACGATTTAATACGAACTAATTATAAAATAATCGGTTTTCAATATAACGACTAAAAAGTGAATTGAAATGTGGTATATAAAAAATATATACGATAGGTAAAAACATGGGTATCCAAATACAATTTCTTCTTGTTCAAAACCACCCCAGTGGTGCATAGGGCACTGCATTATATAAACGCAGTGTTATCTTGATAGTTAACACATGACTGGAAAGTGATCAGCCCTCCGCTTCAGATTACTAGTCCAGGGTAATATTGAATAAATATTAAAGTAAAAAATTACTTTTATTTATTTAGCCCCCCTGAAAATCGAGCCCGGGAACTCCAGAACGGTAGCCGAGCGCGCTGACCATAACGCTACGGAGGCGAACAGATCCATTTCCAATCCAATTAACGTACCTACTTAAATCTAATTTTAGTTCCCTGTAGTTTATCCAGTAGCAAATAATGGTCGCCATTAAATAAATGTTTAGGTAACCGCTTTTAAATTGGTGTTTATTACGCGAGCCGTCATTGAAGAGGCTTAGCCGTCTACAAATCGTGTGGGAAAGAAGGTGAAAGGCCTCAATCGCGCAGTCGGAGATGGGAGTGAGAAGAAATGAAGAAAACGTGAAATGGAAGGGGAGAGCATAAGCGTGCAATTCCGTTACGTCACAATAGAGCAGCGAATCCGTAACAGTGATGCAAGCTACGTGATCGGATAATCATTAAAACACATGGTCAGGCGATGACATAATACAGTTATTATGATACCAGATGCCAATTAAACTGGGTTGGGCGGAATTCAATACGTTGTGGATGACTTAGACTCAATACGCTCCAAAAAGAGATCTCGGTGAAACGATTGACATAGTTTCATTGTACATATTATCAATGAAACTACTAAGAAAAAGAACCAAGTACCTACATAATCAAAAATGGATACGTCGAATATAAAAATACATTGGAAACTACCGAAAGTTTATTGTATGAAACGTGGTTTATGTAAAAATGAAGTTAAAATTGTAACAGCATGTTGAACAGTCACCTGTTTACATTTTGGTCTATTGGAAGTGATAGAATAAGTAAAGAATGACGAAGATTTGATTTTAAATGAACAAATACAATAGCTACAATCAATCCGACATTTAAACTTTATAAAATAAAACAACTATGTTTTAACCATTTTTTATTGGTACACTTTATCCAACCGGTTTCGAAAAGAACCTTGTCATCATCAGGGTTTATGTTCTCAATTCTAAAACATAATAAAAACACAAAGTATCTGCGAAAAACATTCAAGAAATACGACATTTAAAAAAAAATGTTTTGTTGAATAAGTATGAACAATTTATCATTCTGCACTTTTATTATTCTGTAATTTTCATAAAACAGCGTTACAACTAAAGTTTCTTAACAAAGTTACGGAGTAAAAGGCCCAATTCCCGATTTCAACTAATGATAAAACTGTGATAAAAAGAATGGATCGAGAAAAATAAAAATCTAGATGAGATATAAATGTTCAATAAAGTCTTAATCATAATAAATCCAACACTGTGATAAATTGTGTGGCTGCACATTGAAAGATCTTCCAACCGCATTACCGGATCTGATACAGAAGCATCTAGGCTTCCTGATAGACCTTCTCTTGCAAAACTATTTTTTTTAAATGTTTTTATGAACTAATTTGCGAAAATTATTAGAAAATGTAAAATAAAATCGTATCCCGATTTTACTCTGAAATAAACATTTAATATGTTTTAATATCCCTGTCACTGCCATCCAAATAAATACAAGTTTGTAAAACCATCACCAAGTTTCTAGAAGTGCCTCAGTGTAGGCTGTGAAAGGGATTAAAAGTAATTTAGTTCGGTTAGTCAGTTAGATTAGATTTCAACCGACGTTGGCCGGAACACAGACGCCTCCACAACTTCAACCAGCACAACAAATAGACGGAACAGTGCCAAGGCATTTGCAGAAAATGTTCAGTCATCGCATTTCCCACTCAACCATTTTTCATCGACATGCTATTATGAACCCCATTCACAGGATGCAATTTTTCTTGACACAAACCTATCACAATCCAAACAAACCATGCGAAAAACAACCCTAACTCACAACCTAGCACAAACTTCTAACCGTGACATAGAAATACAACAACACAAGGCAGCACATTACATAAACAAATCAACCTTATGATGCAGCACCCTGGATTAAACATATTCATTTAGGAATCACAGTGTAGCAGCACAGGACGAAGTAAAGAGGATCACACAAATTCATGCATATAACAAGGCTTACTTGGTCTAAACAATACCGTTCTCTACTGTTCATTCGCCTGAATAATCCTGCAAGCTATATTAAGATTTCCGATGCTCAAATCTATCTATGTTTACATTATATAAGCCATTTTGATCCTGATTAAATTTGAACGTAGACAATATTCACTTAATCGTATGTTCACTTCCCTACTGGAGGTTAGTCGTCTCAAACAGCCCTAATCAGGTTTTCGACGATGGTTACTCCGGTCCATTCTCTAGCATTTCCAACCCCCGACTTACTTCATCCTCCTGCGATCCTGGTACCATAAAATATTATTTTCTATCGTATGACGCTGAAAAACTGCCGATAGTCTCTCTTACCCTTTCATTGATTTATTTTTCAAAACATGTTACATACATAAGTCATATATATAATATTCCCGATGAGTGAATTCTATTTCTCATTTCGGGACATGGGATTAAAGTTAGCAAGACTGAAACACAAATAATGAAGTTACATTTTTTTTAAATAACCAAAACTAATACATGGAAAAATATAAAAAGAATAAACAGGTATAATAGTCATAAAAAGCATATTTAAAAGAAATAAATGAGAAAAACATAAGGTAAGAAGCATATTTAAAATAAACAAATGAGAAAATATGAAAAATTAGAAAATATAAAAAACATAAGGTAAAAACAAAATAAGAAAATATGACTAATCACTACATATATATATCTTTCCATAAAGTACTTTTTCAGATCATTTATTTTGGATCCTAGAGTGAATTTTTCAATCTACTATAAAACTTAATCTTCAATAAAACCAGTGAGTTTTATTGAAGATTTAGTTTGAAAGGGGCAGGTTTTTTTTCATTTGTGATATGAAATAATGCATTAATTGATGCAAGGCAAATAACAATATTTTCAAGTTATGATTTTGTATAGAATGTAAACTAAGAGAAAATATTTTCTACTATTTTTATAACTGATCTTAGATACACAAAGATTTTCCATCTAGTATTTCTAGCCCATACAACTGAATTATAATTTACTACTACCGCAGTTACTACGGTAAAATCAGTTTAAGCTATTTCTTTGGCAGGGTGTCCGTACGGGAAAATCCGCAAGGGCCTATTTTATGATTGTACCAGGTACGAAGAAATTCGCAAATGCCCATTTTTAGCCCGCACCAGGTACGGGCAATCTGCAAAGGCCCAATTTTCGCTCGTACCACATATGAGCAAATCCACAAAGGCCCATTTTTTGCTTATATCAGATACAGTCAAATCTGCAAAGGTCCATTTTTTTGCTCGTACCAGGTATTAGCAAATCCAAAAAGGCCCATTTTTTGCTCTAAATCGAGCAAATCTGGTCAAGTCATGGTCCTCTTCCTCTTACACGTATCACGATACGTTAAAATCTTCCTTGCTTCTACATTATTCATTATATATGTTACATGTATTTTATACAGGTCGAATAAAAGTCGCCGCAGGAATGTGCGAAGCTCCTGAATAATTTGCGACGCGAAAATAAGGCTACAATGTATGTACAGTGCTCGGCTCCCAGACGACATGTGTTGTGTGATTTAAATCACTCCGGGTGGTCCGACTTTCGTGTTATTTTATTCTCCGTCCGCATTCTTCGACACTTCAGCGCCCCGAACCGACACCTTCCACCTTCGATCTGTTTCACATCACTTTATAAACAACAGTCTGGAGATATATCATTTTTCTACGAAGCGGATAGGGTAGGTGTACTGTTGTTGGACAGCCGATACAATTACGAACATCTGAGACAAATGAAAATTATGTAGATTTAAATATCGTGTTTTGATTTTTATTGATACATAGAACTCTAACAAGCAAGAGGCAATTAAATAAAGAAAAGAAAAACTTTTGACTCCTATCTGCTCGTAGTAGTATAAATAGTAGAAAATAAGCACAATAGTAATAGCTAGGGCTATCGGGGTTGTATACACGCATGTTTTCTACTATTTTCTGACAATATTTAACTATTTGTAAAATCAGCTCGAATCGTAAATAAATAAGTTTATATTAATAAAAATGTAAACGTAAGATTGTTCAAATTCTCAAAATCTGTGATAGGCATTTTTACCTGACACATACATTTATCTCTCTTTTAAACACCATTTTTGACCGCAATGGCTGCGCCATCTGTTAAACGTTACAGAAACAAACGCAATAATAAACATTGCATACGGCGGAGAGCGTGCTTCTTGACAGCTGCTATCATTAAGGATTTTCAATATTCTCGATTGCATTGTTGTTTCAGGAATTCTTAATATTTTCAATAGCATTGTGAAATTCTACGCCTCAGAAATGTGTGCTTTCTATTTTTTATTTTATTTAACCAGACTGTCCCACAGCAAGGCGTGGCCGGATAAAAATAGTAATTAATAAATAATGCCCTGATATAATGGTGATATGACTGCTCAATGACAGTTCACTTACCCTAATATCAAATATCGAACCCGTGACCACATATGCGCTACAGCGGAATCCGATACCACACGAGAATGTCCAGATCAACCGCATTTCAAAGCAATGCTAGGAATTATTTTGATCATGTAACAGTAATCAGTCATCATGATCGCGAGCATGCTGACCGGATTGTGGATTTTCACAGCATGAGCTTGCCACAGGTACGTCGTATGATATACAGGGTGGCGCAAAATCAATCACCCTATCGGAAGATGTCATAATATTTGCAAATGGCATCGTACGTCAATCATATTTGACATTTGTGAACTAGACTTGTGTCGGGTTGTGGTCCCGTGGTTAGTGTCGCGGACTCTTAAGTCAGAGTTTCTCGGTTCGAACCTACTCACCACAATTTGATACCTTTTTCTAATAATGAGCCGCTTAGGCTCGCAGAAATAGTATGAAATTGAAATATTTGTGTTGATGATAAAAACACAAATATTTCTCTTTAAAAAAAGGACAGCTGCAATACACAAATTGTTAAAACAGGCACAAATGTGTATTGACACTGGCGCCGGCCAATTGACAGATATTATCTTTTCCATTTAACAGAAAATATTATAAAGGTCCAAATAAAGATTTTTTTAAAGAAAAAAATTTTTTTTTTCACGAAGTAAAAATGTTATTAAAAAACAAAATTGGACAATGAGTTTTGCATCATTCTAAATATAAACTGCAGTTGTGGCGGTCCTCACCAAAAGGTTACATTTCCATCATAAATGAATTCTAGCTCGTAAAATTATTGCGTTTTGGTGTGATTTATCTAAAAAAAACTAACTAACCATCACGTCGCTTCCCCGCAGGGGTAGGCAGAGAGAAAAGAGCGCCACACCACTCTGTCCTTGCAAACATTTTTCGCCTCTTCCACGTTCATGCATCTCCTCATACATCCGAATAGTGAAATAAGGAAGGAATGCAAAGCTGAGATAAGCATTATCGATAAAATTAAGAAAGGTGTGTTGAGATGGTTTGGACATGTGGAACGAATGAGTGAGGAAAGAACGGTAAAACAAATTTATGAGGCGAATGTTAGTGGGAAAAGAAGCAGAGAAAGACCGAGAAAAACATGGCACGATCAGGTATGCCAAATACTTGAAAGTGGTCAGGTTAGGAGTCGTAACAATCGGTGTGATTTAGTGATTTTATATATTGGTATTTTATATACAGGATTGTGACGTTTTGTGGAAACTTAAGATTTCGGTAGAATACAGTAAACAGAACAGATTTGCATTTCAAGGATTTTTGTGCAATATTGGAAATGTAACTTTTTGGTGAGGACCTCCACAGTTGTCTAGTTCACACATTTCAAATATGATTGATGCACGACGCCATTTGCAAAAATTGTAAACATCTTCCGATGGGGTGATTGATTTTGCGCCACCCTGTATATTGTAGTATTGATTGAGTTCCCAGAAATGCACGTATCTAGGGGATGAATTGATATGTCACCAATTGCATAAATTTAGATTAGGGTTCTTGCACATACGCATACGTATATGTACATATATGATATACTAGATCGGTGGTTCTTAACCTGGGTTCGATCGAACCCTAGGGGTTCGGTGAGCCAGTCTCCCGGGTTCGGCGGAGGTCAAAACACACACCCGACTTATTGTACGATATTATGAAAAATTATACAACGTACGATATATTCATTTATACAATAGATTTTAGAAGGTGTATTATTTGAAAGGAATATATCAACGTAGCAATAAAAATAATACAAGAGCTCATACTTTTTACTGGGATGGGAATGCAATCGAAAACATTGAAAATGTAAAATTATACCAGCCGTCAAGAAGCACGCTCTACGCCATGATCAATGTTTAGTTTTGAGCGTGTAGCTATAACGTCCAACATATGGCGCTGCCATTCTCAATAAAGATGTTAAATAAAAACAATAATTTTATACGTCCCAGGTAAAACACAAGATGCAGGTAAATTAAAAAAAAAACACACGCATATAATGCAACGTCGTGTGAAAATTATTCAGTAATTGATGAATGATTTAAGGAGATTTTATATTTTGAACAAACTTACATTTAAATTTTGTATCTAGATATGTATGTCCGCCTCCGTAGTCCGACTTCCAGCAATCTCAGCTACCGTACTGATGGTCCCGGGTTCGATTCCCAGGAGAGGTCGAATAAATAAAGGTGATTTTTTATTCTAATATTTATTCAATATTACCCTGGAATGGTACCCGAAGCAGGGGGGCTGATCACCTTTCTTCATGTAGACCTGACATGGTCGCGGTGACATAAGGGATGCAAGAATCTTGACCCCCAAGAAAAAAAAAAACAGTGCGTTTATATGATGTAGTGCCCTATGCACCATCGGGTGCGGATGAGGGTTTGAAGAATACTCATGTAAACATACACATCATAAAAGAAGACATATTTAAATAGGATTAAAAATCCCAGATAATTGATATTGTCGATAAGGAAGTCAATCGGAAGGAAAGAGGTGAGAACCAAGAAAAATGTTATTGAGCGATTAGGAGTTAATGGAGAGGTAGTAATGCTTCAGACGTTTCTTGGAAACTTATTAAAGAGGGCGAATCACAGCAGAGTACTTCGTTCTTATCTTTGATCTAAAGACTGGCAGCTTGAATCGAAAAAAGAATTACTACTGAAGAAGAAAAAAATGATGGAAAGAAATGGTAAATTAAGAGTATTTTGAGCGTATTCAAATATTTTTTACAACATTTTGAGTGTGTCCAAATACTTGTTCCCGTAAATGCCCAAACTTCCATATTCTTCTTTATCTTTGATGAGATGTCAAAAAATAATATGAAAATAACTCCTGTAATTGGAGATAATCCAGATTTTGCGAACAAGTATTTGGACACACTCAAAATGTTGTAAATAAATTATCTGGTCAAATTATAAGCTTAATAATAAAAATGAAAATGGTATTTTCTGGCGTTTCTCATGTGTGTGATTATAATCCAGGATTCGGATCTCACATACTAATATAAGAGTTTCTGCTTAATAAAAAAGCTTCTTTACATCTCACCAATAGATGTCTCTAGTGAAGTTCTAGTGATTCAAGAACAAAGATTCTAAATTGGTTCATATATATAGAACTTCCAAGAATTTGAGTAGTGTGGTTGTCAATAATGGGTAGAATAGGTGAATGTTACACGTGTGTAAAGTGATCACTTAAACCAGCCTATGACGGTCGTAAGCCCCGTAAATGCCCAAACTTCCATATTCTTCTTCATCTTTGATGAGATGTCAAAAAATAATACAAATATTTTTTCATTCAATCAACAATTCAATATTTATATTTATTATTATATGATAACAGAAGAGATTTGAGTTTTTATCGTCTAAAGTCTAAATAGACGCCATTTTAATTCAGAGCGAGAGGGTGAGACGGGTCGTATTTCTTTCCCTGTTTCGTACATTAAACGCTAATTGAAATTAATGGTTCACATAAAGCCGGCGAAAATTCCTATATATACGCTACTTGGACACTTGCCTTATGGCAATCAGCCTACCAGTGTGAATACATACTTTAAAGACAATAAATATAAAAATTAAATAATAATAAATCAACACTGGAAGTGGCACAATATCTTCCAATGCGTAAAATGGCTATGCGGGTTTAAAATAAAATTAAATTTTTGATCTGGCCCGATACCAAAAACTTGGAATTAAAACAGATATTTCGTTACGTTAAATGGGTTTTCAAAAACTGAAACATCTGTTTTTTTGGGACGTAAAATCGCCTGAAATAAGCAGTGAGAAGAATTTCGACAGTATACGAATATGTAAGGAAAGGAGTTTATTATAACAAACACCTATTGCAGCAATATTAAAAGCACACTTCGGTAGGAAATAGACAAGCAGCTCAACAAGGTCGGTGTTAAGTTCAGCTTCAGCATCATCAAGGGGAAGTATTCGGTTGTTTGCGAGAACATCCAATTCAGTAAGCGAACGGCTGCGCAAGAAGCCGTATATGTGGACTACGCACGGATCAATTTTTAATTTATTTTAAGAATTTAATAAATGTTTTTATATTTTTTTTACTCATTACCTTTCAATAATTCTTTTCTTTTCAAAACCATACATTTATTACGAAGGAAAAATATTTTTTACGATATTTTAAGCAAAAAATCAATAACGTCAAATGTTACCTGGTTTTAAAGAAAATTAAGTTGTGATTTATCGTATGTTGGGCCTTAAACGAAAATCTCATTCTACGTATCGTAAGTCAACCCCGGGTATTGATTCCGACTACTGAATGAGTTTTTTTTTCTATTTCCCCTGTAGAATACTCAACTGCCGTAGGTTGAAGCAGTTGACTGTCTTATCAAAGCTGTTGGTCTGTCTTCGGACTTAGTCTCGAAATTTATATTTTACAACTTAGATGTCCGCCTCCGTAGTGTTATGGTCAGCACGCTCGGCTACCGTTCTGGAAGTCCCGGGTTCGATTCCCAAGGGGGAAAAAAAAATAAAAGTGATTTTTTCACTGTAATATTTATTCAATATTACCATGGACTGGTACCTGAAGCGGAGGGCTGATCACCCTTCCTTCATGTGTAAACGATCAAGATAACACTGCGTTTATATGACACAGTGCCCTATGCACCATTGGGGTGCGGATAAGGGTTTTATTATTATTTATAAGATATCCAAAAAATGCTGTGTGAACACAATTTAAATGAATATTAATTGTAGTTCCAGGGCAAATTGCTTCATTACAAATACACTTTTGTAATTAAAGTAACATTAAAAAAGTACATTTAAATAATTCGAGCTTCAAGTTATTCAAAATTGAAACGCAGCAGACGGGAGCAATATGAAATATTGAATATTCTTAAGGGATGAATAACACATTTTTTCAATTCCATAAATTCGTTTCTTTCACGCCTAAAAGTTTGACAGAGGGTAGGAGTCGTTCTAATAATACCAAAATTTAAGAAAACAGGGGGACGAAGACTGCAATTTGATATTTACAGCATGCTGTTTGACACGGGATTTAAATTTGCCCGGGAAAGGGGAAGATATCTGGAACAATGTAAACAAAACTTTCTCATCCCTTCTATATGGGTTTGTTATGTATTCCGTAATGTGCGCACTTCCTCCAAATAATAAAGACTGACGCTTGATTTCACAAAGACTAAAGTAGATTTTAACTTACCATATAGAAACCCATCTGTTAATGGTAATCGTGGTGAAATTATTTAGTCCTGCTCCTCCAGTAAAAATAACAGAAACAATGCATCTGTATTGATTTTAATCTGAATTGATTTTGGTTGACAGATAACTAACTGCTAGTAATAACGCCATCGTCTGTTTGTAAAAAATCTACTTTTTGATCAGTAAAAAACGATGAAACTACAAACTATTGAAATCTCGTATGGTAGGATACAAGGAGAAGGATCTGCTTTATCATTTATGTGAAGGTATTTTCGTTGATTAGAATTAACGAACAAAACAATTTTTAAAAAAATGACAACTTGTATAATACTACTTAATAAGTCTTTTTTACACACAAGTACACACAAGACTACAGAAGTTTCGAAATCTTCAGTTGTTTTCATCAACAGGTGATTACTTAAACTAAAGAGGTTTTTTCTATCACCTGTTGATGAAAACAACTGTATTTTTAGTCGTGTGTAATGAAATTAAACTCAATAAGTGGTATTTTATGTACAAGTGCTTAATTATTAAAATAATTAACATGTCATTCTACAAAGTCAATGCCGAATCAATAAATTATATGTTTTGTAACTCAAGTGGTAAAAAACAAGGGTTTTCTTTAATCAGAGTACATATACCTACCCCTAAATATATTTTTTGTTTGTTAGTGTCAATTTTTAACAGAAGATGAAAACATCTGTAAGTTTTCGAAACTAGTCGTATATATAAATAAAACTCATTAAAGTGGTATTTTCAAGTGAAAAAAAAAATCCACATGTCATTCCACAAAGTTAATGCCGAATCAATAAATATATGTAAATGTATCACAATATTTTGATACATTAGATCACACGTAAATACGACTAGTTTCGAGAAAATCTATAGTTCTCGAAAGTAGTCATGTTTACATTGATAAACTCAAAAGTGGTATTATGCAAGCGTTTCATTCGTAAGTATAAAACAGCTAAGTCATAATCCACGATGTAATAACGAAATAACCGGATCGGTAACAGATTACCATCGAAACGCATGTCGAACAACGGCGTTCCCATTTCGACGATCGCTTGACAACAAAACACTTTTCTCTTTATTACCAATTCGATGCGATACAGTTCTTTATTTCAAGGCTCGCTTGCATCAGACCGACAGCGAAAAAGTGGAGGTTCAGCGAGATTTAAACTACGGCAATTATTTGTAGCAGTGACCGTGATCTATAAAGGAGAAGAAATGTCGGTGGGTCATTATCGTAAGTGTTTCGATAAATACCATTATTCATCTTTTTTTGCTATTTCATCACACCCAATTTTGTGTGTACTGCATGGGATATTTATTTATTTAAAACTCTCTTTATCATTCATCGTTCACTTTGTGGTATTACACAAAGTGAACGATGAATGATAAGGACAGTGTTATGTTACCATACCACAAAGTTAAGAATGCTTTTAATATACAAAATATTTATTTATTTTAAAACATATTACATACAAAAGTCACATATATAATATTCCCGATGAGTAATTTCTATTACTCATTTTGGGATATGGGATTAAGGTTGACAAGACTGAAAAAAAATCACCAAAACTAACAGGGCAAAATGTAAAATATAAAACAATAAACGCGTATAGTTTATAGGCAGAAAAGGTAAGAAGCATGTTACGTGTATTGGTGAATGTTACACGTGTATAAAGAGATCACTTAAACCAGCCTATGACGGTCGTCAGCCCCGTAAATGCCCAGACTTCCATATTCTTCTTCATCTTTGATGAGATGTCAAAAAAAAATCCTTCACTTGCCCGAATAACTCCAGCGCCATACAAACACCCTAGAGCCGATGTCGACGTCATTACAAACAACTTTCGTCATAAATTATGCATGAACACGAATCATTAACAGTGAATAAATACCGAGTGCATATTAACGATTGCTCCGCCTTGCATCGCAGCTCGGCTACAAAAATCCTATACAAAATCGTCTGAATGCACAATTTGCATCACAATATGACGCGTCCCAATACGGTGTGCGGAGTAAACATTGGACGCATGTGGACGGACTATTCAAAGTGCTGTCTGTATAAAGAAATCCTGCAATGGAGACCAAACACACCTCTTGTAAAATTCATAATGAAAACATGACGAGTTTTATCTTTAGACGCGAGAAAGCGATTTAGCTAGATTTCGAAAAAAAAACATCAAATTATTTAAACAAAAATTGAGGATGATGTGTTCAAACTTCTTCTAGTACCTATGCTAAAACATCCATCGGGAAGAATCTTACATACCATAGAACGGGGCTACTTGAACTTTGATGTGTTACTTGAGCCCAGTACAAAAAAATCTGTATTTGGTCTACAATAATGAACGTATCGTGACAATAAGTGTCACCTGTCAGTGAAACAATGAATCATGTCGATACGTTCATTATTGTAGACCAAATACAGATCTATTTTTTTTTAACTGGGCTCAAGTAACACATCAAAATTCAAGTAGCCCGTTCTAGGGTACTTTTCGTTATGATTCCTAAAACAAAAACAAAAAAAATACAGCAAAAAACTTCAACTGCGTCCCTTAGTGCATGTTGGTCTTCGGGTCGACCAAAAATCGCATGTATTAAACAATTTGTGTAGTTTTAAGTGTGCAAATAGTGCTATGGTACTGAAGGGTAATATTGTTTGCATGCTGCGGTAGTGATTGTCCTAACGAAGAGACGGGTACGTCTCGAAACCGGTAGACATAAAAATGTCGGTGAGTGGTTATATACTAATTTTACAAACATTTTTGTACAAAAATAAATAAGTAAAAATGACTAACCACAAAGTAAATGCTTTAAATATTATTAATATTGAGAATAAAAAACTTCATTTAAAATTCAACCACATGTAGATAGCGCAGAGAAGTGACATGTGAAGAAAGGTGACAGTTGAAGCATAAATACAAGACACGAAATTCGAGTAGTGTGGTTGTCAATCAAAAATAGGCATATAAGAAAACATAAAGTAAGGAACAAATGAGAAAATAAAAGTAATCACTAACCCAAATATCTTTCCATAGAGTATTTTTTCAGTTCATTCATTTTACATCCCTGACTGGGTTTTAAACAATACTAAAAAACGACTAAATGTAAAAAAGATACTGTAAGATATAAGGTAATTGTATTCTTATTAAGGTGTTATAGAAAAAGATGAAAATACATTATTAAGTATAATAAGTTGTTATGCTATATTGAGTTGTAACGACAAATAATAACTTTAAAGAAACGTTTGAGACATTACAATATATCGTTAGATTCTTAACTGTCCATCAAACCTCATCCCTTAGTTTTTCCCTCTACCTCGTTCCCTAAACTCCCCTTTTCCTTTGCCTTCCCTATTATTATCAATTTGTAACTTTTTTTTTAATGTTCAAGCACTATTTACTTTTTGATTGCAAACAGCTATATAAGGTATCAATGTTTTGACCAATATCACTAGTCTGTTTTTGGTTGCTGGAAAATATTACTTTTTTAGCAATAAGCCCGCCAATGTAGGTACTTATTTATTTTCTATACTTCTTCTTCTTCTTTTAGGACTAGGTCCTGTCATTCTCGGGTCGCTCCTGGGAAGTGGAAGACCAGCTATCCTTCCATCGTTTAGGTGGTCTTCCTGGGGGTCTGATCCCGCCTATGCTGCTGTCCGCTGCCACCCTCACCACTCGATCCGAACTCGCTCTTCTCACATGATCTCTCCAGAAACGTCTTCTTTCTCTTCCCCATCGCACAACATCTTCAACATCGCAAATTTTTCTTATATCTGAGTTTCTTACTCTGTCGCGAAGTTTTAGGCCTGCAATGGGTCGTATTTTCTAAACATGAAGTTTAAATAAATAAATATTTTTACTCGACTAAGACTATGTTCAAAGATCGTACTTTGGCGAAGGAAAGCTTATTTATTTATTTATTTTATTTATTTATTTAAACTTCATGTACAGAAAATAAAAAAGTACATTGGCGGGCTTATTGCTAAAAAGCAATATCTTCCAACCGACCAAAGACGGACTAGTGATATTGATCAAAACGTTTGATAACATATACTTATAGCCGTTTGCAATCAGAGGGTAGATAGTACTTGAACATTTAAAAAACATAAATTACAAATTGACATTTAAAAAGAAACATAAATTAACAAAAGACGATAATAAGGAGGGCAAAGGAAGAAGGGAGTTTAGGGAAGGAGGTAGAGGGAGGAGGTTTGATCGACAGTTAGGATTCTAATGACAGATAGTAATGTCTCAGACGTTTTTAAAAGTTAATACATATTATTGTCTGATGTAATAGATTTTATCAAAAAACTAAAAAACAATTATTAACAATTAGACAAAAAAGTACTTACGTCCGATATTGATTCTCTATGTTTCAGCACCATTTCAAATAAATCATTTATTTCCCATGATTCCACCATCTAATTTTTATAATTTAAAGTATCCATCGGTTCTGATGTGATATTCTACAAAAATGGCGCGATAAATAACAAAATAAGTATTATAATGTTGATACTATAAACCATAATGCTAGTCGACAGTATGCTAACACTGTCAACTGACCTTCATACTACGCCAACTGTTAAATTTTCACTTTCTGTTTAAAACCAGTATCAATAAATTGTGGTTAGCATAAATCTACATGTACCGCCTTGGCTTAAACTGCCTTCGCAGATTTCACAGCAAAATCAACGTAGAAGTCAGCTACCAGGATGGAATTCTTTAGTTGTGTGTCTCCCCTGACGACCTTAGTTTTTTTTTATTGAGTGGAAAAAACGATAAAACCATGTCTGGACAAACTTCTAAAATAATCGCTTACGCGATATCAAATCCAGCTATGACTTCAACAATTTGCTATAATATAGACGTACGAAACAGGATTTTTTAGAAAACGAAATACACAATGTTTAATTTTGATTCGATAGACATGTAAAATGATAATTTTGCTTTTAAAATACGATAATTTATATAAGATTTAAGTTTTGTACTGAAATTTCTTGGCGGGACTGCATTTTACATAGTAAAATATCAACTCGGCTCAACACAGGCCATGCCTAAAGAGCCGTAATACGTATAATAAATGTATATATGAAATGAATATGTATATTGAATGTATCTATGTATTATGAAATAAATAATTAAAAAAAAAAAAAAAAAGAAACTACTTAGTTTTTTTCCACATAAATTTGATCGGGTTTCGCCATAACCGACATCACCAGTCTGATAATCTCGGCTCCGATGATACCAGGTCGCTGGTCAAATAAGATTTACGTGAAAAAATTATACAGTTTTAACTTTATCGATAATTTATAATTAATATTTGAAGAAATAACTTTGTGATTCTACAATTTAATATTTTTTTAATAAAATCCTCTTAAAACCAATTATGATTTAATTATAACGTCGACGAATTTCAAAGCGAACACCTTCGCTAACAAGAATAAACAATTAAAAAAATACTATCTACTAAAAAATCTTTCCTAACCGCCAAAACGAGAGAGTGTTTAGTGTTAATTAGTACCGAAGAAGAAGCTGCTTGCTTCGAGACCGGATGAAATCATAATTAAGTTATAATAAAATATGTAGCGATATATAAGAAAGTTATTTAAAAAATATTTTTAATTTGATAATTTTTATGCAAAGGTGAAAATTGAAAAGCAATTATGGAGGATTTTAAATATAGCCTACTTTTCTAAGTTTGCTACTCATTTTAGTGGTTAAGTGTTGACTGGAACAGTTGAAACGAGGAAGGTTAGAGACAAATGCTTTAATTTCATTAATTGATTCACCAGTAACATTGTGGTCATATTGGTAAATAAATGCTACTTTTTCTTAAGAGCTATTGTGACACGTGTTTCGATGCAATCCGCATTAGTGGTGCAAATTATGCGGAATGCATCGAAACACATCGGCTGTCCAAACTTAAAACACAGTAATGGACATTTTTTTGTAGTACGTTTTTTTTTGCATTTTTGGACTATGTAGATTCTACTTAGTCCAAAAATGCAAAAAAAAAAGTATTACAAAAAAATGTCCCTTACTGAGTTTGGACAGCCGACATGTCACTTTACATTTAAAGAAATAGTGATATTTACCAAGTAAAACTCAAATTAAAAACAAATGTTTTAGCTGAGTTTTTAACCAAATAAATTACACTCATCATGATAATGTCCCAACAAAGGAATGAAAGGAGGCAAGAAGATGTAAGTAAATCAGAAAAAATGCCTGGTGAAACGTAAAACGTAAAACGTAATATAATATATCAATTGAAGTAAATTTTGATAAACTGGTATACTTACCACACGATCTCTTAAACGTTCAATTGGGACAAGTACTCACCTGAAAAATAAAAAGGAAACAAATAAGTATGACAATAATTCAAATCAAATGCAGTAAAACCTCGATATAACGGACCTCTATTTAACGAACTTTGGATATGACGGACGAAAATCCCGTCAAATGTAAAAAAAAGAAAATGTCTTGTTAATATAACACATGCTTAATTCGATGTCAAACAGCAAGACGAGAGTCCGAAGACATTGTATAGAATTTTGTTTATGTGTTGTTTTGTTAATTTATATCTAAATACAGTGTCCATGTTTTTTTTTAAAAGTCAAGTGATTTATTTAAACCTATAAAAATAAGTAATTTTTCACTATAATATTTATTCAATATTACCCTAGACTGGTACCTGAAGCAGAGGGATGATGACCTTTCTTTCACGTTTTTACGAACAAGATAACACCGTTTATATGATGCAGTGCCCTATGCACCATTGGGTGCGGATAAGGGTTAGAAGAAGAAGAAATACAAAGCTCATGTTCTAAAAAAAAAGTTTTTAGATTTAATTTAAACCTTTTTTTTTATATAACGGACTTTGGGCTTTAACGGACATCTAACTCTGCCCCCCAAATTGGTCCGTCATATCGAGGTTTCGCTGCACACGCAGCCCGACCTCTGTGAGCTGAGCAAATAAAATCCGGAGACGATGAAGCCCTTTGCGCTAATGAAAACTTAATAGCCCAGGACTGTGCAAATAGCGAAAATCATTTCTGAATGTTGCTCGCAGACAATGTGGACATAGGATTAAGGACTAAGGGCGTACAAGGGTAGCTTATTATACTGCTCAGTAAACATTAAGTATAGAGAAACAGGTAGGAGGAGAATGAATAAAGATATCACGTAACTAACTTGATGTACTACAAGCGAATACATATGGACTGAGAGAGAGATGAGTGCGAACGTAAGGCGGACGAATTTACAAACTGAAGCAGAAAGATTACAGCTGAAATATTAGAAATACGTAGAAAAAATGTTTATTTAATTAAAAAAGAAATACATATCGCTCACTCCTTTTAACAGCGTCATTTATCAAAAATCGACAATTTTCAGTTGTACATATTTTCGGAATGACCAGAAAATGTACTATATTCCAGCAAAAGCGGCATATTTTTAACTTAATATTTACCCGTTACAGGGCAGAAAGTGTTGTTTTTGCATTTTGAAGAAAGGTATGGTTTAATTATTTTTTAAAAAATACTAAATATTTTTCAAACGGAGAAAAAATGTTCAGGTTTTACCAAAAAGATCACCAGAAGTTGAAAGGAGTGAGCGATATGAAGTAATCAAATATAAATCACAAATTTTCAAATGGAAACACGGATCGAGTGGAAAATAAATTTATCACTTGTTAACAAAATGATTTATTTATTAACTTTTTATGTTACCAATCCAGTAATTATTTCATTAAATTGTAAGCTGCCTTGAACACGGTAAAACGTGCCCAAAAATATAGAATATATAATTTGAAAATAAAACTATTTTCAAAATCAGAAAATTCTGATATATTTCCATTACTGGAAATTTTGATAAAAACATCATGAAAACAGAAATCAAAATTCTTCCTCCACCTTGATACTTCGCGCTGTACAGATTGCCAGAAAATATGATTCGCGCAGTAAAACGATACAAGATGATTGACCCAAAGTGTACCGTGATCGAACAATGGACCATAAAGCGAGGTTTCGACTTTATTTAATTGCGCATTATCCTACAGCAGAACACCGCAAGACGCAACACGTGAAAGTAGAATGGAGGTAATAAAGTCGGAGAACAAATGTCGTGAATTATAAGGTGACAAAAAACCTTATTTCAGCGACTGTAATGTGGTCAAAAATGAGATTGTTAAAGCAACTCCACGACACCGAAAAGTCCAAAGTAAGCGATAATAAGCCATTAAAAATTAAGAAGAATATAATTTTACGACATCTCAACATAGATTAAGGAGAATGTACAAGTCTGGGAAGACGGGACTTACGACCGTCATACATAGGCTGGTTTAAGCTAACACTTTACACACGTGTAACATTCACCAAATCTACCCATGATTGACAAATACAATACTAAAATTCTTTGAAGTTCTATATATATGATCCAATTATGAAACATTGTACTTGCATCACAAGAATTTTACTGTTGAGATGTAAAAAAAATATTTAAAAATAACTCCTATAATCGGAGATTTTTTTACATTATTTTTGACATATTAACAAAGATGAAGAAGAATATGGAAGTCTGGGCATGTACGGGGCTTACGGCCGTCACAGGCTGGTTTAAGTGAATCACTTTACGCACGTGTAACATTCTCCAATTCCAGCCTATGACGGCCGTAAGCCCCGTACACGCCCAGACTATTCGGACAAATTCAAAATGTTGTACATGTTATTATTAATGAACATCTCATTAAAAATCCTCAATATTCTTTTAGTGGGGTTAAATCCTGGTTTTTTGTATAAACATTTAAACTCGCTCAAAATATCGCTAATGCTTTTATTTTTTGTAGAAACAATCAGGTATTGGATTTTTTTTGAAAGCATGTAAAAAAACTGCCAAAAGAGTTGTCTAGTATGATGAGATTGAAAGGACGAGCATCTGACATGTTTCATCTTACTATTACATATTGAATAGACATAAACGAGGTACGACATCGTCATTTACGACTCTGTATACGATAGCAGCACCAATTTGCTTCCAATTGGCCCGAGAGAAGTGCAGTAAAATACATCTTACAAAACATTTGTAGCGTGGGGGAGTAAAGTGATTCTCCGCTGTAAATTTCTGAGCTTGCACAAGTGGGTTACGGGTTACAACTTGCGACAAAGTAGACCGTCATGTGAGCGAGCTTTCTGGAATATTAAAAGGAAAATAAATGTATGAAAACGCTACCTGCTGCATATGAATTAATTTGCGGACAGAATAATGAAATTCAGAAGTCAGATATTTAAACATTGGCTAGATTTTATTCATGTACTAGATTTTATTCATATTTTAGGAGTTAGCCAAGATTTTTGATAATTGGTTTAAACATTCCCTTCTTATATTTAACACCTCAACGTAGACAAAGAAGAAGCATGGAAGACTAAGTATTTACAGGGCTTATAACCTTTGATAGGTTGGTTGAGTGATCACTTTAGACAGGTGCAAAATCACCATTCTACCCATGATTGACAACCACACTACTTAAACATTTGGAGCTCCTACATATATTATTATCTCGTGTCGCTGTACGTGTGAGATCACTAGATTCATCTATGATTGGATTGAGAAAGCTTTTATTTAGCAGAGACCCTTTTATTTGGATGTATGCTGGATTTGTGAAGAATTTGGACACACTTAAAATGTTGTAAGGTTTCTATTTCAACCTCCAGTTCTCTCGCTCCAGCGCTCTCGGCTGCCGTTCTGGAGGTCCCGGGTTCGATTCCCAGAGGGGGGTCTAATAAATGTAAATGATTTTTTCACAATAATATTTATTCAATATTACCCTGGGCTGGTACCTGAAGCGGAGGGCTGATCACCTTTCCTTCGTGTGTTAACGATCAAGATAACACTGCGTTTATATGATGCAGTACCCCATGCACCATCAGGGTGCGGAAAAGGGTTCGAATGAATGAATGAATATATATATATATATATATACATATATATATATATATATATATATATATATATATATATATATATATATATATATATATATATATATATATATATATATATATATACACAGTGGGTGGCCAAATTATTAGGGACACTTGTACTTTTTTGTAATTTTCAAGTTTAAATGAATTTTTGGTCAAATTAATAAGTTTTAACTATTTTTTCTTATGTATTTTTGTTGCTGATATCATAATTATTGTTTTGAAGATGTATCAATACTGTGAAATATAAAAAAGTAAGTTTTTTTTCATTTGGATGTTGATTAGTGAAAAATGATATTGGTGTGAGCTCAGTTAATATTTTTTAAAACCATTTTTCTGTAAGTTTTTTGAGTTCAAGACTATAAAAACGTAAGTGTTGTTTAATGATTTATTAGTTTTGCTAATTCAATAAGTTAATTTCAATGAATTTTTAAATAAAATTCAATTTAGTTTGAACTGAACCATAATATTCTTAATTTAAGTATGGGCAAGTCTTCAAACATATCTCCGAGAAAATTTAGGGAAGTTATAACCTTACTACTTCATTCCACATATTTCCAGAGAAAAATAGCAGCACTTACAGATGTTTCGAATTCAGGAGTCCATCGGATTTAAAGAAAAATTGATAAAAACCTGTGTCTAGAATCAGCCCGCGTCGGAAAAAAAGGCAGAAAAAGCATCACAACTCCGCTTGGTGCCCATAAAATCAGGGACATCTATTTCCAAAATCGTAAAAAAGTCTGTTGACTGTCTAATTGTTGTTGATTTCTGTTGATAAACGATGAAGGAATCAACGTATCCAAAAGGACAGTTCAGAGACGTTTAGTTGAAGTAAATCTAATGGGTCGACGTCCAACCAAAAAACTACGCCTGACTGAGGCATGAAGAAAAAACGACACCTATGGGCCAAAGAACACCGGAATGTAAATGTTTCGGACTAGATTCGAATATTTATGGTTTGTATTCGCATGATAAATTAAGAAGATAAAAAATATATGTATGATTGCAATTATGGTAATACATTACAGGTCTGCTTCTTGGACGAGTCAACATTTAAAATTTTGGTGGGAAAAACTTCATTTTTCCGACGTGGCTCAGGAGAAAAATTCCACCCAGACTGCGTTGTAGAGATGGTTAAAAATACCCTGTTAGCATAATGTTGTGGTCCGTAATCTCATTTAAGGGTATGGGATGCCTCTTTATCATGGAAGGGACCATGAGGCAAGACCAGTACCAGCGAGTACTGAAAAGTCGACTCCAGCCGAGGCTCAAGAATAATTCCCTGGCGATGAAAAGTATGTGTTAATGCATGACTCGGTATTGTGTCATAAAGTAAGGAGTGTTATCACATTCCTGGCTGAAAAAAACCTATGTGTTTTGCCTTACCCGGGGAATTAGCTGGATATGAACCCCATTGAAAACCTTTGGGAACTAACGAAACGTGAGATTGCTAAAGAAGTCATCACCACCAAGCGGCAAATGATAGAAACTCTTATCAGAGTATGGCATAATAACCCTAATCTCTGGCACAATGCAAAAATCTGCATTAAAAAGTATGCCCTGACGTTTGGAGGTTGTAATCGCAGCAAAGGGTGTTATTACTAAAAATTAAGATTTTTTCGAAATTGTTGAATAATCACTTATTATGATAAAAATAAATTGGTATTATTAAATACATGATACTTTAGTTTCTAAATTCTAAATAAAGCAACCCAATCAATAAAAAAATATTCAGAAAACCAAATTATTTGCTCATTAAAGTCATCTAACAATGAAAATTACAGGAAATTCGAAGTGTCCCTAATAATATGGCCACCCACTGTATATATATATATATATATATATATATATATATATATATATATATATATATATATATATATATATATATATATATATATATATATATATATTATATATTATATTATATTATATATATGGCAGATATTATATATATGTATAAATATATATATATATATATATATATATATATATATATATATATATATATATATATATATATATATATATATATATATATATATATATATATATATATATATATATATATATATATATATATATATATATATATATATATATATATATATATATATATATATATATATATATATATATATATATATATATATATATATATATCTTCTTCGAATTTTTTAGAATAAGCTCAGATTTTTTTATTAATATAAATGAATGGTACGATTGAGAATCCTAATATTAAAAAGCTAAACATCGTAAGAATGTTCCACGTTTCTCTAAGAATAACCATTCCGCAACAATACCGTCTCGGATTTACGAATCATTTGAATACCAAAAGCCAGCTCAAGAGACAAATGCGGCTTACATTTTTGACATTCAGAATTGTACATCTAAACCAACTGAGAGTATTATATAGAAGTGGTATGACAGCGAAAAGTGATAATAAATGAAAAGGGAGAGCGCGTACCTTTAGCTTCGGAGAACGTTAACCCTTTGACTGATGAGTGTTGATAAAAAATCATAATTTTGGATAATTTATATAACGACATTTTCGTAAAATACTACCTCAAGGGCGTTTATACAGATTTGAATTATGATATCGCTCAATCCTTTCAGGAACGTCATAAATAAAAAAAAACGTCAATTTTCAGTTGTGCATGTTTTCAGAATGCCCATAAAATGTACTATATTCCAGCAAAAGCGGCATATTTTTAACTTAATATTTACCCGCCACAGGGCAGAAAGTGTTGTTTTTGCATTTTTAAGAAAAGGTTTTGTTTGATTAATTTTTTAAATATACTAAATATTTTTCAAATGGAGAAAAAACTTTCAGGTTTCACCTAAAAAGATATGTTGCACAGTAAAAAGTTGACTACATATAAATAAATAAATTGAAATTGAAATTGAATTGAATTGAATTCAAATTGCTTCGACAAGGGTCACAATCCTCAGTAACGAGGACTAAGATGGAGAAGAAGTTACGAGCTAATCGGGCAAAGGGTTAAATTTGATGTATGGCAGTTATTAAAATATCCATGCTTGTCAGAATAGTCTAACATCAATCTGAGAGCAGAACTTACCACTTGCACAATAAAGAGAGGATTCGAACCTTTCTAATTTGTGGTCCCCACTAATTCCAGCGGCACGACTGCTCACATTCAAATGGTTTCCCAAGCTAATGACGCGACTCTGTTACGTAAACAAATCGTGGGGCACTCGCTCACTTTTTGAATAAGAGGAAGATTACATTAATCAGAGTAAATAATGGCCTATCTGAATGAATGCGACTGACTTTCGAAGAACGAACGAACGAACGAAGACGGGCAGAGCTATAGCAACATGCGATCGCTGTAACAAGCTGACTATGATGTCTCATTCCCTAATTTCAATAATTGTACGTAAGTTAAACATAAGGAACCGAGTGTTAACTTTTGAACTCTTTGAAAAGTTTTTTTTTTAAATTGCTAGTTCATACATCAAAATCATATGTAGTAATTATTTCAACAATTATACACTCAGACCTCGCTTTGCGTCGTTTCACTTTGCTGTTTTTTCGAAATTGCGTCGTTACTGAAATAAGACTCATTTTCGCTATGCGTCGTTGTTTTTTCGAATTGCGTTGTTTTTTTTTTAAATAATTATTCAGAGAATCATTTTTAAATTTTCTAAAAGATAATTTCCCGTTTTGTAAATTTCAATTCGCGTCGCGATATTTTGGAACGTATCTACGACGCAAAGTGGGGTCTTAGTGTATTGGACTTCATTTTCGTTATTCACATTGGTCTGGTTCGTAATTTTTGTGACAGGAATAATCTATTCGCTTATTTTCCACGTAAAGTACAAGTTTTTTACATATACAAAAAAATAATCATAAATTTATTGTTATATGTGAACTATCGAGCAGGCAGATCCCGGGGGCAGCCGGAGAAGTTTGAGATGTGATACTACAGGCGCATGTTGGAGGATTATTGGTCAGAACACGTAGGGAACAACGGGGTACTAAAACAGGGCTGGGGAGTCTAGATGCTTACCAAATGAAGTAACACAACAGCGAGACAAATGGATAGGCCATAATATAAGACACACAGACCAGCTTCTTACGATTGCAGAAGACATGTACGAAGGCACTAACTACAGAAGACGACCCCGCTTGATCTGCATGGATCAAATTATCTCTTAATTTTTTTCCTCACACCAATGAGCAAATGCTGAGAAGTTCCTGACTGGCCCACATTAGATTATACCTCCTGTTCCCAACACAGATTCAAATAAAAACATAGAAAAATAGCTAGAAGAAACAAAAATCCACTAAATGATCTATAAATCTTGTACATAATAAGCAAGGTAAATAAAAAATGCAATTCCCATCTAAAAAAGAAACTCTGAAATGCGCTGTAGCGGATACGCCGAGTTGAAGAGACGGGTGGAGACTGACCATGAAAGAAGCAAATCAATCATCACACATATTGTCACCCACGAAGAAGATGTTGACACCATTGACATCAACTGGGTGGTTCATTTGCAGTTACTAATTGAAGATAAAGCTATAAGATTCAACACCATTACACATATACATCTCCACCCAAATAAACAAGCAAACACGAAACTTTAGTCGTACGATTAATAGTAACAGATAAACAAAGGATATGGAAGACAGCCGTCATAAAATAAACCATCTAACACATGTTTCTATTCAAATTGATGGAAAGAACACCATTGCCACTAGTTTTTCAGTAATCTATGGGCATTACTAGGCATTCATATAAAAAAGACAATTTTTTTTTTTCATGTTTTCTTTATCCACACTTTGCGGTGCGTAAGTCACCGTCTTGGATTCACCATATAAAAAGAAGGTGATCCAACTTATGTCTATCGATGAATGGAATTGGAAAATTACTTCGAGGCTCGTAAAAAAATTTAAGTCGGGATATAAAAAAAGCTCAATACGTCGCCCATGGCATCGAAATATTATTTTTGATACTAACAAGAAAATGGTAGAAGCCTGAGAGCTATATTCGAAATAAAGTACGTACGCAGAAAAGGATGAAAGGCTTTTCTAGAAAAGTAATGGATACTTCCATTTCAACCCCTTTGATGCTCAGACATCAAAGATGTTTCTATACGGGCCTGTGATTGATTTTAGAATCTATGGATACAGACTGTAAACATCTGTTAATTCTACCGAGAATTTCAAATATACTTTGTAAATAAAATGTATTAGATCATATGACAGAAAGATAACAAAAGGTTAGTACAAATAAAATACATATCAATATCAAAAGACTTGAAATTTCTGATAAACACAGACCAGAGCAGAACTTCAAAGGTATCTCTGTTGGATCTAGAATTACACTTTGCAAACGAAGATGCACTTTGTAAGCCGATTATAACGAGAAGCGAGGAAAGATCTGAGATGCAGCGAGTTTATGACCCCGCGTTTGGAAGCAGACTTCAGTAGATATGTTACACGATCGACATATAAATAAACTAAATGCACTTCGGATTCAAAACGTGACTCCCAGACAAAGAGGGACAAGTCATAAAATATTGAAAAAGAACAAAAGTAAACATAAAGATTGCATAGAATAAGAAAAGACAAAGTAATTTTTACTGACTTCATACTTAAACAAAACATGAATATATTGATTCTAAGGCAGTTAGTCAGTAATATCACAAAAAATATTTGTGTCCGATTTTGCATCATTTCGTTGTATTACATGCCAAATAAAATTAAACCCTCATCTGCACCCGATGGTGCATAGGGCACTGCATCATATAAACGCAGTGTTATCTTGATCATGAAACACATAAAGGAAAAGTGATCAGCCTTCCGCTTCAGGTAACAGTAATATGGAATAAAAATTAGAGTAAAAATCATTTATATATATTTGCCTCCACCCCTGGGAATCGAACTCGGGGCCTCCAGTACGGTAGCTGAGCGTGCTGACCATTACACTAAGGAGGCGTCCACATGTCAATAAAGTGTGCTAATCACATTAGTGAGTGGACTTTTTATAATATACACACTTGGCCTCTTTAATTAATACGTAGACAAATAAATGTGCTATATTTAGAATTTACATATCTGGGTCCCCTTCAAAGTATTCTCATCCCCGACGCACACACTTATCCCAACAGTATTTTCACTTTTGGAAACAGTCCTGGAACGCTTCTTTTGTGATGTCCTTCAGCTGCTTTGTCGCATTTGCCTAACTCTTGGAAATCGTCTCCAATGTTCTTTCTTCCAAACTTCATGTGACCTCTAAATAAAGTACATTTTGTTTTATGACGCCAGTCTACGTATCAATTGAACAGCCCTCGTAAATGTACGTATTTCATAATATTTCGTAAAAATAACAATCAATTGAAAGAAACATATTTGTGACAATAATACCCAGACGATAAAATAGCCGGACAAAGCGGTTGCGAACATATCGTAGTCGTACAGGAGAAAGTGACCAACTAACAAAACGTAAAATGTTCAGGAGGGCCATTTAAGTCACTTTTGCTAGGCAAGAAAATAATCATCAATGCAGTTAATCATTTTTAACAAGTCAATATAGTATGGTTCCAAGTTTAAAAACCTTTGGGATTTTTTTCAGGGCAATTTAAGCTAGTAGGATATCGAATAGTCAATGACCACGTTATTGTAAAAAATGCACTTGGTCACTTTCTCCTGTATGACTACGATATCAACCATATATTTTTAAAATTTCGTTTCAAGATTAGCGACACGTGAACAATAAAATTTCACGTGGGTTACTCTCCGATGTGGGCGGACAAATAAAATTGAGAAATCAAAAGCGAGACTGTTACCAAAAAGTCGAAAGAACTTACAAATACCGTGGGCGGAGGCACGCAGAACGTACGTAACATTTTAATTGGGTGCCACGCATCGCAATTTCAGGTCGCGAAGATCGCAATCAACAACGTAAGGTTTAAAAAAAAATTATTAGTTGCCTGAGAAAATTCTCTTTGCCTGTTATGTACAAGGATTCATAACAAATTCACAATTTACGTTTTTAAAATGCTAGTGAATGTGTTTAGTAATTAATAAATGAGTAAGATTGATAGATGTTTGATAGATGTTCGAATGATGAAATAAGGAAAGAATGTAAGGCTGAGATAAGCATTATCGATAAAATTAAGAAAGGTGTGTTGAGATGGTTTGGACATGTGGAGCGTATGAGTGAAGAAAGAACGGTTAAACAAATTTATGGGGCGAATGTAGTTGGAAAAAGAAGCAGAGGACGACCGAGGAAAACTTGGCACAATCAGGTATGTCAAATACTTGAAAGCGGCCGGGTCAGGAGTCGTAATAATCGTCGGGTATGTATGAGGAGATGGATGAATGTAGAAGAGGCAAAGAATGTTTGCAAAGACAGAGTGGTGTGGCGTTCGATTCTCTCTGCCTACCCCTGAGGGGAAGCGGCGTGATGGTTAGTTAGTTAGTAAGATTGATGTATTAATTTTAAATCAAACACAGATGTTTTGAGTCTACTAAGTTGTATTTGTATCCGCCTCCGTAGTGTAATGGTCAGCATGCTCGGCTACCGTTCTGGAGGTCCCGGGTTCGATTACCAGGGGGGTTTAATAAATATAAGTGATTTTTTCACTCTAATATTTATTCAATATTACACTGGACTGGTACCTGAAGTGGATGGCTGATTACCTTTCCTTCATGTGTAATCGATCAAGATAACACTGCGTTTATATGAAGCAGTGCCCTATGCATCATTGGGGTGCGGTAAGGGATTTATTATTTATATAAGTTGTATTTTATTATCAAAAACACATAAAAAAATTATATTGTGACAATTGTGTCGCCTTGTTAGGGCATTATCAAGCGAATGTGAAGATCAAATGGACTACGGTCCTTATGTAGCTATACAATTTTATGTTACAGTTTTAACATGTGCAGCAATAATTTATGGGAGACAGCAGTAAGTAAGATTGATCCCAAAAAACAATATATTATTAATAGATACAATGGATTCGATATCTTATATCAATCAAGATTTGTTACAAAGTTCTGTTATTTGTATTATTCGTCTTGTCATATTTTCTAAATAAGACACCACTAAATCTGATGATTTTTATGTCCTATTGCCTCTCATCAATTTTTGTCAATTGCATACCTTCTTCCGCAAATCTCGTTTCCAGTTTATGTTTATTTTTCAAAAATTGGACATATCCACGCTAGATGAGGTACACCTTGTGATGACGTCTCATCACATTCACAAATAGAGATTAGCCTAATCTAAAAATGGAAGAGGTATTCTCCATATGCTACACGGACCCGTGAAAAACCTCCAGGTTTGCGAATTACCTGGTACAACAAAGTTTTGATTTAAAATCCTGTTTCTTTTATCGGCAGATGGAAGACAATAAGAACAAACTGGTAGCCGAAAATTTAAGAGAATACGTAATAATAACGAACATTTTTTTAGGACACAAAATGCCGAACCCTCTTCTAGTGGAACGGAAGGTCTGCTGACGACAGTCAACAGTCCGCCTTCTCCTGAGGAGTTTAACGTGGTTTCTTCCCAGCAATGAGCAAATGCTGAAAAAGTCCCTGATTGGCCCACACTAGATTATCCCTGCTGTTCCCAACATAGATTTGAATAAAAACATATATTTTTTTAGTTAGAAGAAACAATGATCTATAAACCTTGTACATAATAGACAAGGTAAATAATAATGCAATTCCCATTTAAAAAAATAATTATAACGAATAAAGCAGAACGTACCATCTCCAGAATGACAAAGCCACCTTTGCATTCAGGGCTTCCCAATAAACTGGATCTAAACGGATCGTGTACAGGAGATGAGGAGATGAGGAGATGAGAGGGCCGAAGGGGGATATTCAGGGGTAAAGGTTCGGACAGGTATGTGGAGGATACCTGGGAGGACGAGCGGGGGGTTGGGGCAGGGATTAGCGGGGAAAGGGGTGCTGGACCGAAGGAACTCTGACGAAGGTTCTAGATATCGGCAGAGCGTGCACACAAGCTTAACGCTGCAGACAATAAAACCCAGCCGCATCGCGATAACTCCGGGGATCAACATTTTATTGGTATGATCAACTTAAGTTATGGGGAGAGCTTTGTGTGAATAGCGTGAGCCAATCGATTGACATACTGTTTGATACTGATTATATTTCAATGATTAAATAAAACACTTATTTTTATACCACTTGAGTTGTTTTTATACTCAAGCGGTATAAAAACAAGTGTTTTATTTAATCATTGTAACATGTCTTACAACAAAGTTAATGGCGAAATAATTAATAAAGTATCTGATTATATTTACCAAATTTAATCAATCATATCAATTTCAAATTTGTAGGTTGCATATCGTGAAAATCTGCTGCGTTTGCACCATAAACCTACATTTTGACTCTCAGTTAACAAGACATTTTATTTCTTAAGGTTCATTTATTAATAAATTATTGGTTTAGTAATAAAAACATTTTAAAACAAAATTATATTTTTTTTCATAAAAGTGGTCAATGTCTATCCATGTTCAATTTAAGTTGTACTTGGTAAATACCAATATTTCTTACGGTGTCTGAAAATGATTCGGAATGCATCGAAACTTCTAAAAAATCTATTGTGACACGTGTTTCGAGGCATTCCGCATCATTTTCAGACACTGTACAAAATAGTGGTATTTACATAAGACAGTTATTAAATGAAATTTGATTTTTAATACAGTTATATATATTAAATGAAATATATATATATATGGACTGAGGCACTGCACACAAGATTTAATGGGATGCCGACTGGAAGTTAAGATTTACATAACAAAATACAAAATGTAATTTTAGTAATTATTATTACATTAGCAAACAGCTCACTCCTTTCAACAACGTCATACATCAAAAATCGTCAATTTTGAGTAGTGCATATTTTCGGAATGCCCAGAAAATGTACTATATCCCTGCAAAACCAGCATATTTTTTAACTTAAAATTTACCCGCTACAAGGCAGAAAGTGTTGTTTTTGCATTTTGAAGAAAAGGTATTGTTTAATTATTTTTTTAGATACACTAAATATTTTTCAAATGGAGAAAAAATATTCAGGTTTTACCTAAAAAGATCTGTTGCACAGAAAAAGTTCAATAAGTGGCTTGATATTTATTTTTAAAACATTTCATTATATTTTTAAACTTTAAAAACGATCTCCAGAAAAATTAAGTTTTTTGATATATGACGTTGTTGAATGAGTGCCAGGATTGGTAATTTATAAAATTGGTTAAAAAGTCACTAATGTGGAGTAAAGTCAAAATGAACCTGTTTTTTTTTAATGTTTTTCTTTTTCATATTTGCACCGAATAGCGCAAAGAAAATACAGCGAATCGATACAGCGTTCTTCGTTCGTCAACCACACGAAAGCCGATCAAATACATTATCAGCCACATTCCGAGCATTAAATCACGCAGGAAAATTAATTTGTTAAAATGAAAACGAACAACTCGTGAACGAATTGTAGTAAAAATTAAATGCTTTGCTAGCGAATTTCTAGAACTGTAGACACAAGGGAGTACACGCGAAAATAATTGAGAGAATTCAGAGCCAGAATTTCGTAATAAACAACAAAACACGATCATGTGAACTAAATAGTGAATGATACTGTAAAACGCCGGAAAGTTTTACATTTTATGGACTAGGGTTGTCCAAAACACAGCATTATGGGGCTTTTTTAATTATAATTTTTTTATATTTTATAATTCTAATTCCCGCTAAATTAGAAGAATCCATATTTTTTTATGGGCTACCTTGTTATTTTAACGTCGACAAATTAAGTACGATAGTTTGACTAGATATGTGTGTGATTATAATCCAGGATTCGGACCTAATATACTAATAAAAGATTTTCTGCTCAGTAAAATGCTTCTTTTCATCTCACCAATAGATGTCTCTAGTGAAGTTCTAGTGATTCAAGAACAATGTTTCAAAATTAGTTAATAGTTAATATATATATATATATATATATATATATATATATATATATATATATATATATATATATATATATATATATATATATATATATATATATATATATATATATATATATATATATATATATATATATATATATATATCCTCCAAGAATTTGAGTAGTGTGATTGTCAATAATGGGTAGAATTGGTGAATGTGTGTAAAGTGATCACTTAAACCAGCCCATCACGGTTGTCAGCCCCGTAAATGCCCTAAAGACTTCCGTATTCTTCTTCATCTTTGATGAGATGTCAAAAAAATTATATGAAAATAACTTCTGTAATTGGAGATAATCCAGATTTTGTGAACAAGTATTTGGACACACTCAAAATGTTGTAAATAACTTTATTCAATAATTAGGAAATTCAACATTGTTTGTATCTCATATGGTACTCTATGTACCACCAAAAACAGATAGAGGTCATATAGTAATAATGTTTGATATGTTGCATTAGTCAAATCAAATCTAGATAAAAAAAGACAAAGAGTATTTATAAAAAAAAATAAAATAAAAACATTTTTTTACGTTAGCCCAGGGTTGTTCATCCCTGTCGAATGCTGAAGGCTTTATTACGAATGTTTGAATCTAATATAATTCGAATTTAATTGAAGGGTTCCGAATGTTTGGGAATAAATTTATAAAGGGACCAATGCTTCAAAGGAAAATGGAATGACGAAACTTTAAATTCGGGGTATAGCTAATTTGCATATTGGGGCTATTCTTCATCGCCGGGATTATGTTCAAAGCATAAAATGCCTCGTCAAAGAGCTTTCAAACCACATCGATATCCGGAGCATGTCCCTTCTGGATGTAAAGACGCAAAAATCACGATATTTTTGTCGGTTTTTTTTGTTCTTTTGATTTCTTTGTTTGTTTGAAAAATAATTTATTTGGTTATTAATATGTATGAATAAATAAAAACGAAAACAATTAAGGAGAGACGTTATTTTATCAACCTTTCTCCTTGTTCTGAGAGTAAGGTTTGATTCCAGAGGTGGAACAACAAGAGTTAGGTTTACTTATAACCCTTTTCCGCACCCAATGGTGCATAGGGCACTGCATCGAATTGACGCAGTGTTAACTTGATCATTACTTACATGAAGGCAAGGTGATCACTCCTGCGCTTCAGGAACCAGTCCAGGGTAATATTAAATAAATATTACAGTGTAAAATCACTAATATTTATTTTCACCCCCGCTGGGAATCGAACCCGGGACCTCCAGCACGGTAGCTAAACACGCTGACCATTACACCACGGAGGCGGAGAGTTAGGTAAGAAGTACTATAATATCTATTAAATATTACTCCTTATAACATCTTGCCTGATCTTGCTCACCGTGCCTTCCTTAAAGTATTATTAAATCGCAGTCATTAAATTATTGAAATATTTTTACTAAAGTTTCATATTGAATTTGTAACAACACTTTCTGAACATTAAATTAAATTTTTATGTAATGTCCCTTTATAACATCTTCATTCCCGCTATAATAAAGAAACTGTTGGCTTCTAAACAGACATTTTTTTTACAAAAAGTAATTGTATATCAATTAAGTATAAAAAATTATAATAAAATTTCAAACAAACTTGTTTCCTAATGTTACTATGAATTTACATTTAAAACCTAAAATCTGGTACTGTCAAAAGTATACGTAATCGGAGGGCATATATGACTACAAATATTGATCTGAAAAAAGCTGGGAGTGTATGTCAGGATAGAAGGGTGTGGCGTTCCATCATCTCTGCCTACCCATGCAGTGAAACGGCGTGATGGTAGTAGCAGTAGTAGCAGCTTTAAAAAGTATTGCTAATTTAAACAGCTTTAAAGGTGTAAGCAAACCTTGACCATTCATACTGTATGTTTGTTTTTGGTAAATCGGAAGATATTTCTACCAGTTTTTTGAGATAATAGAGCGTCGATTTGAGGAGGTGCCCAATGCATCATCGGATGCAGGTAAGGGTCGGGAGATGAATTAGTATTGTAAGAAATAATGAGCGATAGAGAATAGCTCCGATGAATTGAAATCCAGGAATATGACGAGATATTTTAAGTAAAATCAAAGGCAAATATATTATATTTACAAATGATTTACTTACACGAGAAATTCCTTTTAGCCGCGTCGATAATCGTGAGCAAATAAACAGCGATATATTTCCGTCCAGAATTCGCTCACACACTCCGAAACGAATGTAAATCGGGAAAAAAGAGAAAAAAGAGAAAAAAGCACGTTACTTAATGGTAAATATCTTCAAATATAAACGCTCTCTCGTGAGATTTATTTTCAATTCAATATCTAACGACGCAAATCGTGAATGGCGTATAAAACACTTATCAAAGACGCGTAAGCGTATATACGCTTACGTTTTTTATTTGCGTTTTCAGGAGTATCTACTGATACAAATAATTATCTCTGTTTGTCGATGTTACACGGGCCCCATACATTAATAGAAGTGTGTCGAGCTAGACGACGTATTGACGGTAACGTAGAAATAAGAAAATTATAATTTGATAGCAGCATATTCAAACAAGCGAATTTTCCACATAGAGAAAGCCTCATTGATGTCGATATATCGCTTCCATTTATAAATACCGATATATCAAGAGCGCCAATTTTAAATTTAAGCTTTCAGTAAAATCCATGTGTAAGACGGAGGATATCGTGAGGTGGGGACGACAACGAAGGCGATACTGGAATGAACATATAAACAGAATGTCAGAAGACAGACTTCCACGTATCGCCCTTCAAGGTAACCCTGAAAGACGCAGTCCCCCAGGCAGACCTCCGAAAAGATGGAAAGACAGCTGGGAGTCGACATCCCAAGAGCGACATGCGGAGGCACAAACAGATCCCTAAGATCTACAAAAAGAAGAAGAAGAAGTTAAATCATTTTTTTTAGTTATTTTTAGTTTTTAGTTAATAAGCAAACATTTTCCTATTTTTCTTTTTCAGTCGTCTCCCCACTGCTGGATTTAGACCTCTTCAAATTGTCCAGACTCTCGTTTGGGTTTTTTCAATCCACTTACGATCCGGATCAGCCTATTCCTCTCTTTTGTCTCATGGTCTCCATCTCCAAAGGCATTTGTTTGTCAATCAACCATCGTAATATTGTACACCCATGTATAATTTATCCTGTTAATTGCACCAGCTCTCAGCACATTACAAATGGCCATTTAAATGAGGGTAAATCTCACACAGGGAGAGAAAAAATACCGACGGTGAGTTGTACGAATGACGGGGTACAGGTATAACGTAATATAACATTGCGTTCAATCTTTTCGCTCGAGTTTCTACGTAAAGAGAACGCCCACGCTAAAATCTCGCAGCGAGAGAAAGCAATCCGCTTCGGGGAGAAAGAGCGTGAAGTATAAATAAACGTAATATTACTTAAGCACATTATTTTGCCTCGGCTACAAGAAATAAATACATAATACACAGCATTATGAAATATCACGACGAATCATTTTTTAGCGGCGCGCGCTATAGAAATTTAAGCTGAACGTAAAAATACGTTTTATATTTACGTGTATTGTATCTCTAACACAAAACGCTGTAAAGGATAAAAATATTATATATTGAAACATACAAACCTTGAGATGGATTTGCACACATAAAAGAGATACTTTTAACAAATAAATTTCCCAAAAAAAGGTAAGCATTTATGGAAGTTTTGAATATGGAATATCATATAATTTTATCAGATTATATCTAGGTGGACTTAATTTTTTTTGTCCGCCTCCTTAGTAGAGTGTTTAGCACATTCGACTAACATGCTGGAGGTACCGGGTTGGAGTCTCAGAGGTAAAAAATATATTTTCATACATTTTCATTATTTTTCATTGAAAATATTTTTTTCATTCAAATATTTATACCTATCTGAAACGCAAGTATATTAAAAATTTATATCTAAGATAAATATTTAAAAAAACATTGAATCAATTTGATGCAGTGTCCTATGAAGCAATCAGGTGTGGGGGTAAGGGAAAAAGTATAAGTTTATTTCTAATTTATATTTCGGTATTAACGAAAATATTAAATATAGCTTCGTTTTTAAAATCTCAAAAACAAGAGTTTCATTTAAAAAAAAAAACACAAACTAGAGGTATTTTTTTCAAAATTCTCAGAAAGTAAAGGCCCTTTTTCAAAATCCTCAAACACTTCATACACAGGGCTGTAAATTTTGGTAAAATCTCTTGAATATATTTATTGAATACAGCTCCAATATGTAAATTACATAAAGACCTAGCTGATAATAAAATATTTTTGAACGAAAACATTAGAAATTTTACGCCAATGATAACGGATTAAAAATAAAAACAACATTAATTAAATTAACGCATAATCCAAGGCACACGAGAAACGAGAGTCAAGCCGAAGCGTATCAATGTGAAAGTGAAGTCTGGCAACAGTTACTTATGTCCAAAACGACCAAAGGAAAACGAAAGTAAAGTATTACCTGACATTGAACGTATTACGCGGAGTGGGCTAGCCTCTTTACAGCGACTCTAGCAGAGTGACGTAACGCTACGTGTCGCGACTTTGGCGATTCGCTTGTCCACAAATCGGCCGAGAAATGCAATCGAAACAGCTGACTGCAAAAAATCAGAACAGCGAAGAAAAATAAACGAAAAAACGGGACAAACATCTGTTGTCCGCTAGATTTTTCAATCTATGCTGTCTAGACAAAGTTAGAGATGGTGATATAAACGTTTTGACGCTTGCGATTAGCGTTATGCGAGGCAAAAAAACAAGGAGACCTCGGATAAAACGACTGAAGAACCCGATCACTGATTTGGAAAGGCTATCATATCTCTATTATGGGTCGCAATTTCTAGAATCCTTGATGATAGCCAATATTTAGTAGAATATGCTATAAAGAGAAAAGAGTGTTGTAATAATTTTTTATTATTTTTATATTTAAGATTTTTTATTGTTTTTTTATTTTATTATTTTTATATATACTTTTTTACTTTATTTTATTTGTGGGGTTTCAAGCCATTCACATAAACGAGTTACACAAAATAAGTACTTAGCTATTCCAATTACTGAATCCCATATTTGTGATTTGAAAATACCTGAAAGAAGGACGGGAGGAAGGAAAAGGGGAAAAGGGAAAGATCAAAGCTCGAATGGAAGACAAAATGTATGAAACTAGGGACAGACCACGATATGAATGTCGAGTTACAATATAGGAGATCTCAGCGCTGACAATGAGGAGTAGAACATATCAAAATTCATATTCATCGTTAACCAATTAAGATGAACTATAAATATAGGTACTTTGTTCAGAGTTTGTTCTACTCGTACACCTTTTTTATTTCAGTTCATACAATGTATAAAAAATCTGCGCGATTTTTTGTGATGACTGAGAAGCGAGGAATTGAAGTTCAATACAATACCATCGGACCAAAAGACCCTGTTAACACTACGATTGGTATTTTAATTCATTTAAATCGTAAAGGGTGTGTTTGAACCGTTTAATAAATTAGCTGAACGTGATTCCGAAGATGGGGGGTACCGCATGAGAAAACGGCGGGAACAATTAAAACAATGAAGGAATGCAAACAAGGGTTGAAAAAACAACGACAGAAGCAGTACGTGCAGGAATTGAACCCGCATCCTTGACCCTACACAAAACCAAAGCTGGGTGTTCAGCTGAACGATGGTGCAATTCAGAATCCCATGTGTTTTTTTAGATGGGAGCTACATATATAATTTACTTTGCTTATTATGTACATGTGATTTATAGGTCAATTAGTGGATTATTGTTTCTTCTAGCAAAATACATGTTTTTTTTTTCAATCTGTTTTGGGAACAGAAAGGATATACTAGTGTGGGACAGTCAGAAATTGCTCATTACTGAACAAATTTATATAGTGTCGTGTTGTGGTCCCGTGGTTAGTGTCGCGGACTCTTAAGTCAGAGTTCCTCGGTTCGAACCCACTCTACCACAATTCGATACACATTTCTAATAAAGAGCGGCTTAGGCTTAAAGAAATAGTATGAAATTGAAATATTTGTATAAAAAAAACACAAATATTTCTCATTAAAAAAATAGTTATATTCTTATTGACCAGACAGTTATACATCCACTCAAAAAACGAATTTGCTTGAATCAGTTTATTTTTAGTATGAAGGTTAACCCTTTGTAACCTTTGTCTTAAATGTAATCAGAAAAATAAGTCAGGTATTGGTAAGATCTATCACCTTTTTTGATATGCATGTACCCAATTTTATAACCATAGATTTCAAATTAGATGGAGAGATAAAATAAGATCTACCACTGGATAAACAGGACCTAATTCCACAATCCCGTCACTCTAAAACAGGAGGATCATAAAAATAGTGCTAACAAACTTGGCTAATTTATATGACATCATTTTAACGAAATTACGTCTCAGTGGTGGATCAGTTCGACAGTCACCATCCTTAGTCACAAGAATGTGATTATGACTATTGTAACACTTTTTAAACATAAACGAAGGGCTTTGAGAATAGTACCACGAAACGGCATGAACAAACGGGTACCATAGCTATGTATTGTAGCTCCGAAGACGTGATCGGTGTACCCAGAGGAAGAATAGCCAATATCAACGGTGGAGGCCGCAGCGATCAAGACGTGTCGCGAAACGTGGATACAATGGAGATGCGGAGAAGAAAAGACGAGACAATATTTTCTTACCCATACAAAAGAGGCTCAGATTGTGTCAATCAAGCACTTGTTAAAAATAATCTAAACAAAAACTTACAATGAATAAAAATGAAAATCTTATATGGACAACCTGCTAACTTTTTATAGTAAAGGCTTGGCTTCAGGTAGAAGATAAAGGTTAGGGAGAGAAGGTATGAAAAAACATCAAAATACTCACAAGAACTGAAGAATAAATTAACGTTTTGTACCGACATTTTTTGGAGTGAATGCATTTTATAAGATAAAACAACAACTAGCTTTATCCAATTTTATTTTGTTTGACCGGTGATCAGGTTTCGTCGTTACCGACATCATTAGACTGGTAGCATCACCAATCTGTTGTTGTGTAAAAATAATAATCGATTGAAAAAAATCAACTACGTATATGAAAAAAGGCGTGTAAAAAATGACAAAAAAAGCTTTCCACGAAATTGAACGTGAAGCCAAACATGGCACGGAATTTCTGAGAAAAAGCATAAACAAATTGAACTATAAAACGGTAAGAAATCTCAAAATCGGGAAGGTTGAATGAAAATTGTATCAAATATTATGCAGGTATATTTAGAAAGACCTCGCCAAAAGGGTGGTGGATTTGAGTCGGCGTCTGTGAGCACCGAGTGGGCTGTGGATTACTTTCTGGCGAGGTGGTTTGCTGGATGCTTGTCTGGAAGCGCAGCGGCCGGAGCGTCAGACACATTTGTCAGCGGACGGCGGAGCCATGTGCTGCCGGGAGGACGGTCACGTCCGCGAGACGACTAACCGACTAACCACGAACCACGCTGGCCAGGGAGAGAGAAACGAGGTATGAACGAAACGCCGGTATTCAGAGACAGCCTCACAAGCAGCGTTGCCAATGCCAATTTTCAGAATTCCCCAAAAATCTGGGTCAATTTCCCCTAATTGGGGGGAAAAAATGTCCCGATTCCGACAAATTACCCAAATAATTATCCCATGGAAATAAACAAGTTTTCATAAAAAAAAATTACTGATTATTTTTTAGAATATTTAATATTAACGTCCTAATTTGAATTGTACATAAAATACATTCTAAGTACATTAAAAATACATTTGTTTACTACGTAATGAAATATATAAGAGAGTACAGCCTAAAAAAACATCTAACATATCGTAGTCGTACAGGAGAAAGTGACCCACTACCAAAACGTAAAATGTTCAGGAGGGCCATTTAAGTCACTTTTGCTAGGCAAGAAAATAATCATCAATGCAGTTAATCATTTTTAACAAGTCAATATAGTATGGTTCCAAGTTTAAAAACCTTTGGGATTTTTTTCAGGGCAATTTAAGCTAGTAGGATATCAAATAGTCAATGACAACGTTATTGTAAAAAATGCACTTGGTCACTTTCTCCTGTATGACTATGATATGTAAATATTTAGTTAGATAGTACACAAACAGAATAATTGATATACTGTACTTATTATTTTGTAGCATAAAAAATTATGTAGAATACATAAAAAATAATACTAAAAGGAGAACACACAAAAAATATACTTTCAAAGCATCATTATATTAATAAATGGTCAAATGTTAAAATCCCCGCATTTTCCCCACATAGTGCCAATCCCCATAAATTTCCCAATCGAGCTAAGATTCCCCGCAGTTTGGGAAATTCCCCACAGATTGGCAACCCTGCTCACAAGACAGACTAAAATGCAACACCCAAACTTAATAACACTAAGTTAAACCCTGAAAAGTGTCTCTGAATACGTGCTGGCCAGAAGGCGCAGTACGCCGGGAGATAAGGCGGAACGTATAATGCAGATAATACTATGTACACTAGTTCTAATACCAGTTTAAACCTCCGTGATGGATAATCCATTCGTTTATCAACGTGAGAGAAAATACAGATAATTACAGATACATTTGGCGCGAAAGAGTATGCTAAATTGGAAAGTAAAAGGGAATCGAAGATTACAATGAGAAAATTTGAAAAGGAATGAACTTATGTAGCTCTATAAGGTCAAATATCTTTATAACATTACAAATAGGCACACTTTTATATAGCAGCATTTTATGCCTTGTCGGTCCATAATGAAATGATCTAAGTATTTTTTGATATCTCATCAAAGATGAAGAAGAATATGGAAGTCTGGGCATTTACGGGGCTTACGACCGTCATAGGCTGGTTTAAGTGATCACTTTACACACGTGTAACATTCACCAATTCTACCCATTATTGACAACCACACTACTCAAATTCTTGGAAGTTCTATATATATGAACCAATTTAGAAATTTATTATTGAAGTTCTAGTGATTCATGATCAAGGTTTCTAAATTGGTTCATATATATAGAACTTCCAAGAATTTGAGTAGTGTGGTTGTCAATAATGGGTAAAATTGGTGAATGTTACACGTGTGTAAAGTGATCACTTAAACCAGCCTATGACGGTCGTAAGCCCCGTAAATGCACAGACTTCCATATTCTTCTTCATCTTTGATGAGATATCAAAAAATAATATGAAAATAACTCCTGTAATTGGATAATCCAGATTTTGTGAACAAGTATTTGGACACACATTAAAAATGTTGTAAATGATCTAAGGATAAAACACCAGAAAAACTCATATAAACCGACACTTATATTACCTCCAAAATATATGTTAACAAAATAATAATAAGCTGCACATTTTCATACATGCTTCATAAAATCTAAAAAATCAACAGTATTTTACAAAAAAAAGTTTGAGTGATACATTTTTTTAAACTATGTAAAAGATTCATTTTGACGATTTTTTAAAAAAAATATGAAATTCAAAATAAAACATAAATTCCGAAGCTTATAGCGTATTTGTCTTATTTACAGAATAAAAACAAATTTATTTTCATACGAATAAAACTATTTAAATTTTACAAACTGTTTGTATTTTCACCTATTGATGGAAAATCCGTAGCTCTTGAAGCTAGCCGTGTTTACATAATTAAAATAAAAAAAGTGGTCTCATACAAGTGTATTATTATTATATTAAAATCATCAAGTTATCCCAAAAAGTTAATGCCGAATAAACGTTATAAAAAATAATATAACTATTTTAGTGCTGAGGTAATGAGGCATGCCCATACGACACGACAGTCACTAATACTAATATATAAAAAAAAGAGTTTTAGTTTGTTGAAATTTTTACAGTTAAAAATGCATTTTCAGCATCGCATTCCTTGTGTTATGTCACACACCATTTACTCCGTTCCAGCAAGTCTCATAGGACCAATTTTTACATAAGCCGCTGGTCTAAATTCCACATTTTCATATACCATCCCACTGGTCAATTTCACAATTAAGATAACATCAATTTAATGCTAGTATTAAAGCAGGGGTTTTAAGGTGGCAGTGATAATCCTTGGATGTTATCCAATTGTATTTCAAGGGAGCTGAACGACTGGAAATAATGTGTGAAAAGAAAATATTTCAAGCATTTTTTAAATTAATACTGGAATTATGAAGCACATCGGGTTTACATGAAAAATCGCCTTAGATTATTACCCAGAGAAAAATATTGACATCGCTAACTCCTTTCAACAACGTCATATATCAAAAAACGTCAATTTTCAGTTGTGCATGTTTTCGGAATGCTCAGAAAATGTACTATATCCCAGCAAAAGCGGCATACTTTTAACTTAATATTTACCCGCTATAGGGCAGAAAGCGTTGTTTTTGCATTTTGAAGAAAAGGTGTTGTTTAATTAATTTTTTAAATACATACACTAAATATTTTTCAAATGGAGAAAAAACATTCAGGTTTTACCTAAAACGATCTGTTGCACAATAAAAAGTTCAATAAGTGGCTTGATATTTATTTTTAATACATTTCATTATATTTTTAAACTTTAAAAACGATCCCCTGAAAAATCATGGCTCGTCTAAATAAAATAAAACGAAAACCTATGAATGGTAAGGAAGCTGTGTAGATGCGTGTGGTGTTCCGTCCTCTATGCCTACCATTGTGAGTAGTAGCAGTAATAAAAATACGAGTGATAATTTTAAAAAAATATTGACGCTACCAGGAGCTCAGGAAACGAAAATGGTTTAGCCGCTAGTGCAGAGAGAAATTGGTCGTTTTTTCTTAAATTTATGAGGTCACAAACGAGACAGCGTGATCTCCAATCTCCATCAGGTACGCGGTGAAATTTCACAGCGTCTAGCCTCTTGCCTTGGCTCAGATAGAGGCTATTACAAACCTCCAAATCGAAAAGTATATCTGGTGCAGTATTGCCCCATCACGTTCCAATTTGCTGGTGGCAATACTATTATGCTCACTGCAACGGTCATTACAGCCGGTTTTCAAAGGTCGCTCCATCTCATTACGATAAAAATGTGTCGGGTTGTGGTCCCGTGGTTAGTGTCGCGGACTTTTGAGTCAGAGTTTCTCGGTTCGAACCCACTCTACCACAATTTGAGACCTGTTTCTAATCATGATAACAGTGACCGGTTTATATTGTCAATCTTCTTCGAACCCTTATCCGCACCCAATGGTGCATAGGGCACTGCAACATATAGAAGCAGAGATATCTTGATCGTTAAGTACACGAAGGAGAGGCAATCAGCCTGAAAAATCACTAATAATCCATTTACGGTTGGTCCAATTTATGTAACTGACCGTAACTTGCGTAAATATTGAATTCTTGGGTATTTAAAAAGCATTTTTCGAGTTCAGGAAGTGAAAACAATAATTGCAATTGCAAAAAATCGATTATATCTCATTTTTCGATGCGCTGATTCCAATTCTGTATTCCCATTTTGCCTGTATTCCCAGCTGCGAAGATTCTGGGCATGTTTTCGCTTCAAACATGGCTAGAATGCTATCGAGGATAGCAAAAAGCAAAAAACATATCATTAAATCATAATAACGATTCGCACAAGCTCCTTGAAGTGTTTTACTTTTTTCAAGATTGTTATCGTCTAGCTGTGGAATGTGAGAGGCAATGCCTACTAGAAAATAAATAAATGACGTGCCGCCGATCGGTTTAGCAATTATGCACATAGTGTAGTACTATACGACATCAAATCGACGTTTTTACATTCAATTGTTGAATGTCCACAACCCATGTGCTGCGTAATGATGGGTGCCTTGATGTCAAGCAACCCTTGGCGTTGAGCGACTAGGTCGTCTAAAAGGAAGAGTGTTTCAAGTACAGAAGGAGTTCTATAATCCGAACCCCCGCTAATCCAAACACCTCTGTAATCCGAACGCAATGTAAATGTTCGTTTGATCAAAATCATGGATCTCCTAAAGTAATTCACCGATTGCTCTAAAATTTTGGCACAATGCTGTACTCAAATATGAGCGTGTTTTTATATGTTTTATATATCCTTGAGGTGAGAAAGCTTTTTTGAAAAAAAATGTTTACCTCTATGGCAGCGCCATCTGTTAAACGTAACATTCAATCGCGATAAAATTTTATTTCATATTTTCTTTAAATTTTGCAACTTAGTAAAAAAAATGCTTTGCAAGAGAAAGTCTGTAAGGAAGCCTAGATGCTTCTGTATCAGATCCGTGAAATGCAGTAGGACAGCTTTCAATGAACGTAACATCCATACACACAGCACTCAACAGAAATCATGGCGAACAGCGTGCTTCTTGACAGCCGCTAAATTATTCTACACTCACAAGCATTGTTAAGCGGCTTGAATCAAAATTCAAGCGTGTCAAAAAGGCTCTACAACTCAAACGAGGCAACGTCCAGGTTACAAAGTTCTCTTATTGGAAAACGATTATCCTCGTAACTGCTCGCTTCTCCAGTTTACGATGCAGTTACTACGTTTTCCCTCACGAGGCCGGCAGTCGGCAATGCAGCAGCAGTAAAAATATAAACACTGCGGACGTATCGAATTCGCTCGTATATCTCGAGACGAAACCACCGATGCTGTATTTAATGCTCTCAGGGGATGTTTATTATCACGTACCATACTACTAAATAGACAGACACTTCCTTTTAAGCTGAGTGCTTCGGGGAATAATATAATATCGAGGCTGCAAAGCTAAAAGGGACCATTGCGTATGGCTACGGTCGTGCATTCTATTATTTATATCGCTCACTCCTTTCAACATCATATATTATATCGCAAATCGCCAATTTTCAGTTTTGCATGTTTGCGGGATGACCAGAAAATGTACTTTATCCCAGCAAAAGCGGCATATTTTTAACTTAATATTTACCCGCTACAGGATACAAAGTGTTGTTTTTGCATTTTGAAGAAAAGGTGTTGTTTAATTATTTTATTGAATAAACTAAATATTTTTCAAATGGAAAAAAAAATCAGGTTTTACCTAAAAAGATCTGTTGCGCAGCAATAAGTGGCTCGATATGTATTTTTAAAACATTTTATTATATTTTTAAACATTAAAAAGGATCTCGTGATAAATCAAGTTTTTTGATATTTGACGTTGTTGAAAGGAGTGAGCGATTTATGCACAAAAACAGTGCCTACTTAACTTTTGAGATGAATTGATTAACATAAAATTTCAGATTGAGGGGAAAGAAAAATTGAAAACTCAAGTTTTCAGGCATCTCCCAGTGTGCAAATATAATTTTATTTTATTTGAGAATTTTACAAAATAGTTAAGTCATTCGCACACAAAATAAGTTCCTGTACTATTCCGATTACTACATTCCACATAATCCTAGCATACATCCAAATAAACACTGCTCCGTGACTACCGGTTTCGAAATAATCATTCCACTATCAGGTCTAATGGAGATAATGAGATTGTTACGGTCTGATATTAATACCAAAATTCGAAAGAAAAAAAGGAGACAAATGAAGTACAATGGGAATATTTTTTGAAGTAGACATGGTGAACGATGAATGATAAGGAGAGTGTTGTATTACTATACCACAAAGTTAACAATGCATTAAATTTTTTTTTAAATGGTGAATGTTGCAAGTGTGCAACGTGATCACTCAACCACCATATGACATGCCCTAAAAATATTAAAACATCCATTTTATTCTTTTGATATGCCGAAAATTGTGCACAAGGATTTAGACATATCCGAAATGTTGTGAATGATTAATATCATTAGAATACAAACGTTTGATAGTGAGAAGTAATATTTTTGTAACGCATTTAATAATAAGAAGTAATATTTTTGTAACGCATTTAATAATAAGAAGTAATATTTTAGTAACGCATTTAATAATGAGAACTAATATTTTTGTAACGTATTTAGTAATGAGAATTAATATTTTTGTAACGCATTTAATAATAAGAAGTAATATTTTAGTAACGCATTTAATAATAAGAACTAATATTTTTGTAACGCATTTAATAATGAGAACTAATATTATTGTAACGCATTTAATAATGAGAAGTAATATTTTTGTAACGCATTTAAAAACGAGAAGTTATATTTTTGTAACGCATTTAATAATGAGAAGTAATATTTTTGTAACAACTGGAAGCCTTTTTGGTTTATGCTTATTTAACATCAGCAGCTAAAAATAAAATACAAACTATTCACTTTGTATCACCTGTTGATAAAAATTTCTGTAGTTCTCGAAACTAGTCGTGTTAATACTAATAAACTCAAAAAGTGGTCGTAAACAAGTATTCCATTCGTACCTTATGAGTTTCTCATTTATTTATTTTAAATATGTTTTTTATGCCTATTAATTATCCCTGTTTATTGTTTTTATATTTTGCCATGTCGCTCACTCCTTTCAAGAACGTCATGAATCAAAAAACTTGATTTTTCAGGAGAACGTTTTTAAAGTTTAAAAATATATTACACTGCATTCAAAATAAATATCAAATCACTTACTGAACTTTTTACTATGCAACAGATCTTTTTGGGTAAAACCTGAAGGTTTTTTCTCCATTTGAAAAATATTTAGTATATTTAAAAAAATAATTAAACAATACCTTTTCTTCAAAATCCAAAAACAACATTTTCTGCACTGTAGCGGGTAAATATTAAGTTAAAAATATGCCTCTTTTGCTGGGATATAAAACATTTTCTGGGCATTCCGAAAATATGCTCAACTGAAAATTGACTATTTTTGATTTATGACGTTCTTGAAAGGAGTGAGCGATGTATTAGTTTTGGTTATTTAAAAAAAAATGTAACTTTATTCTTTGTGTTTCAGTCTTGTTAACCTTAATCCCATGTCTCAAAATGAGAAATAGAAATTACTCATCGGGATTATTAAATACATGACTTATGTATGTAATATGTTTTGAAAAAAAATCCATATTTAAATCACCATGTCATTCCACAAAGTTAATGCCAAATCAATTAATAATATTTCAACTACTATCGCCTATTGAAAAAACGAAAATAATGTAAAATTTAACCTTCCTTAACAAAACCAGTTTTCTATTTTTTTAAAAAAACGCACGTTATTTTTAAATGACCGTCGAAAATAAAACGTATTCACAACAAACAAAAAAATTAAAACACTTTTAAAAAGTATAATTAATGTTATTAAATCATAATACTCGCTATTAAATAAATTTTAATGGAAATTTTCACAAAATATACTTTAAAACCATTATACGATATGCAAATGCGATGTTATCGATAAGAATTATGGTAATGCCCGACTGATGGACTGATCAAAACTTACGCAATCAAAATACATTAAAAATAATTATTTCAGTTCGGCGGAAATGCGGCGTTTTATTAACGCTATACCTGGAAATTAAGTGACAGCTGTTGCGGCCTGTTGTGCCTCCCGGCGCTGGAACATTTAGTATTACGAGGAAAACATATAAGTTGATATTTTGACAGTTTGTATAATTGATACAATAAATTATAGATGTAGTAAAAATAATTTTAAAAAATATCAAAAGGGTATCAATCACACGATTCCCAGGAGTTGGTAAAATAAATACCATATAAGTGATTTTTTCACTGTATTTTTTTTCAATATTATCATGGACTGGTACCTGAAGCGGGGGGCTGATGACCTTTCCTTCATGTAGACCTATACACATATATATAAATATATATATATATATATATATATATATATATATATATATATATATATATATATATATATATATATATATATATATATATATATATATATATATATATATATATATATATATATATATATATATATATATATATATATATATATATATATATATACATATATCAACGAAATGGTGACCATATCCGTTTTAACTTTAAAAAAGTTAAAATGACTCCTAAAATGTATCAGCAAAAAAGCCATCCTGTCAAGCGCGTCGAAGATTTATCATAAAAATTATCAATCGTACGATTTTTCCTCGTGGGGCCTCCGCGCGCGTAATTTTTCGGGCCTATTTCGGAAAGCGCCGGTGTTCGTCTCGCGTGAAATTGAAAAACCGCGCCATTATCGCCAAGGTCAGGTCACTGACTCGGCCAATGGGCGACTTACCTCCGCGTGACGTCACCGGCGCCGGACGTTAAACCTGCCGCGAGGAAAACTCGCCGGGAAATGGGCAAGTTGGCTGGTCGGGCCGTGCGCGGTTTTCGTTTGGTACTTCGATTTTAGCTGATTCGAAAACAGTACATTTCTTCCCCCTAAAGGAATATCGGATTAACATATCATTCATTTATTTATTTATTTGTTTATTTATTTAATTAAACATATTACATGTGGAGGTCCTTACCAAAACGTTACATGTTCATTATAAATGATTTTTAGTAATAAAGAATCACTAACACGAATATCTTTATTGACGCAGTGTTATCTTATTCGTAACTTGCATGAAGGCAAGGTGGCCGCGCGGTTTTCGTTTGGTTCTTCGATTTTATCTGATTCGAAAACAGTACATTTCCTCCATCGATAGTATATTATTTATTTATTTGTTTATTTATTTAATTAAACATATTACACGTGGAGGTCCTTACCAAAACTTTACAATTGAATTATAAATGATTTTTAGTAATCAAGAATCACTAATACAAATATCTTTATTGACGCTGTGTTATCTTGATCGTTACTTGCATGAAGGCATGGTGACCAGTCCAGGATAATATTAGAGTGTAAAATAACTAATATTTATTTTCACCCCCCTCCCCTGAGAATCGAACCCGGGACCTCCAGCACACTACGGAGGCGGCCATTATTTTATATATATACATTGAATGTTTATTCTATCACATATATTATGTGCTAGAAACATGATTATAAATTTAAGTGAAGTTCTAGTGATTCAATATATATATATATATATATATATATATATATATATATATATATATATATATATATATATATATATATATATATATATATATATATATATATATATATATATATATATATATATGTGTATATATATATATATATATATATATATATATATATATATATATATATATATATATGTGTATATATATATATATATATATGTATATATATATTAATTTTTTTTTTTTAAAGGAAAAAATCTAGTGATTCAAGAATAATGTTTCAAAATTGGTTCATATATATATAACTTTTAAGAATTTGAGTAGTGTGGTTGTCAATAATAGGTATAATTGGTGAATGTTACACGTGTTTAAAGTGATCATTTTAACCAGCCTTAGGCGGTCGTCAGCCCCGTAAATGCCCAGACTTCCATATTCATCTTCATCTTTGATGAGGTATCAAACAATTATATGATATTTTCTCATTTGCGATCGCGACGTAACAGAGTTTAAATAAACATTTACTCCAGTATTTACTTATTGTTCCTAATAATTTGGCAATGAGTCAGACCGAAGTTTACGCTAGCAGACCTATAATAATTATTTCGTCGGAGTGGTCTACAGGGATTACTCGTGGGATGAATTATTATTTAAGTCGGAATTGGACATGTGCAAACAGAATGACCCAAAAACATTATTATTAATTGGGAATTTCATGAGTCACGTGCCACAATGTACCGGCTAATTTAAAATCATTTTTTAAAAAAACGTTTTGTATATAAAAAGCATTGTTAACTTTGTGGTATGGTAATATAACACTCACCTTATCATTCGTCGTTCCCTTTGTGTTATACCACTTTAATAAACACTACACAGTTATTTTACCTCTTTTTTTAAATAATAATAATAATAATAATAAAACCCTTATCCGCACCCCAATGGTGCATAGAGCACTGCGTCATATAAACGCAGTGTTATCTTGATCGTTTACACATGAAGGAAAGGTGATCAGCCCTCCGCTTCAGGTACCAGTCCAGGGTAATATTGAATAAATACGACAGTGAAAAAAGTCACTTATATTTATTTTACCCCCCTTGGGAATCGAACCCGGGACCTCCAGAACGGTAGCCGAGCGTGCTGACCATTCTTTTTTTAATAATTAAATTAATTAAAGTATAATAATTGTTGGAAAAATTGAGGTAAAATATCTGTGGACAGAGTGTAATTCGTGACGTTTCGGAATAATCATTCCATCATCAGGTCATTAAAATAAAATTATTACGGTTTGACGTTTACATAAAAATAAAATTTTGAAAGGGAGAAAAAATATAAATGAATCACAATGGGAATATTATTAAAAGTGGACTCGAAGTTAAATTAAGTTGGTTATTTAATATTGGTAAGTCTTTATTATTTTGATTATTATGAAAGATTATTTTGTAAATATGTGTATATACCAATGGAGTCTCGGTCCCAGAATAGGTAATTAATTTGTCCGAGACATAATTATTTCCTGTATAAAAAAATGTTGCATTCTTAACAATGTAAAAAAAAATCCACATTTTATAATCAATTACTGCTAAGTATAAGAGTAATATGTATATAAATAATCAAATTTAGGCGTGACGCTTAATAAAATAAAAATATATACTATAAATAAAATTTAGACAATGCTTGATCCAAAAACGAATTTCCTGCTTAAATTAACGAATTAAAAAAATATATAAAATATGAGGTACGTTACATACAGTGGCGTGCAGAGAATTCATTAGAGTAGGCAGGAGAGGTAGGAAGTTAGGTTAATAGGGTAGGCAGTAGAGGTAGGTAGTAATTTGAGCCAGGTACAACTTTTTTTTTTTAAAAATTGGAATTGCATTTATTATTTACCTTGCTTATTATGTACAAGGTTTATAGATAATTAAGTGGATTTTAGTTTCTTCTAGCTAATTAAATATATTTTCATTAATTGATTCGGCTGTCACTTTGTGGTAAAATCTATACATTTTTAATTAATGTTTTACTTAGTGAATACCACCTATTTCTTAAAATCTACTGTGACACGTGTTTCCATGCATTCCGCATCATTTTCGGTGTTTGAAAATGATGCGGAATGCATCGAAACACGTGTCACAGTAGATTTTAAGAAAAAGTGGTAATAACTAAGTAAAACATTAATTAAAAATGTATAGATTTTAATTTGGATCTGTGTTGGGAACAGGAGGGATAATCTAAAGCAAGGTACAACTTACTAAGGTACGGTTGGTACTTTTTGCGTTTTTATATGTCACGCGGTTAAGTTATGGTAGACACTGCTTTTCTGCCTATATGGAATGCGCGCCCCTGGTAACACACAATAGTATTTCGGATAAGACAGATATATAAACGTACGGTTCAATGGACCAAAATATTTAAGTCGTGGCAAGATTTTCAAATACGTACGAACCGAACTTTTAAATGAGAATAATAAAAAAAAACACATTCAAAAGGATAATGGATATCGACAGTTGAAATACGATCATTATCCGAGCTGGATAGTAAAAAATACCAAACGACTGACCTTGACTTTCCGAATTTGGCTCTAGACCGGAGTCATCAACCGTAGAAATGCGTAAAACTGGTCGTTAAATTGATGGATTACCAGTTTGATAAACTTGGTTATAATTTATAATCAGCGCTTGTATCCGGCGCGGCAGGTGACGAGGATAGAAGGCCTCAGACACAAAGTCCATAAATAAGACTATTGCATCATCCGAAATAATTTCTTTACAACATTTTGAGTGTGTCCAAATACTTGTTCACAAAATCTGGTTAATCTCTGATTACAGGAGTTATTTTCATATTATTTTTTGGCATCGCATCAAAGATGAAGAAGAATATGGAAGTCTGGGCATTTTTCAGCCCCGTAAATGCCCAGACTTCCATATTCTTCTTCATCATTGATGAGATGTCAAAAAATAATATCTTAATAATTTTGCCCGCCTTCGTATTGTAATGATCAACACGCTCGGCTACCGTTCTGGTGGACCCGTATTCGATTCCCAGCGGAAAAGAGGCGATAAAATAAATAAAAATGTTTTTTTCTCTCCAATATTCATTCAATATAACCCTGGACTGGTAGGTACCTGAAACGCAAGGCTGATCACCTTTCCTTTGTGTATTTAACGATGCAGTGCCCTATGCACCATTGGGTGCGGATAAGGGTAAGAAGAAGATTCTGTGACCGACCATTTCATCCGTCAGATCCCAATGTCACCTACAGATCTATGTACGTACTACGACTGACGCTTCTAATTAAACAATTCAATTGTGGCAAGCTTCCTAGGAAAACTTTTCCATTTTCCAGCACGACTTTACTTTTCGCGTATGTGGAGCTCTCCTGGCGGAAATTGAAAACACATTTCTAGCATCAGTATATTATCTATACGAGTCTTTAATTATTTAAAGAAAATGAAGAAGTTTCCGATATCAATTAAAGCAATAAATAGAGTATGTCCAAATACTTGTTCGCTTAGTTTATGTTGTCTTCACATTTTTGACCTAAATATATATGAAGAAGAATATGATCAATATATCTACGAGTTCCAGTTTTTTTTAAATATTCATATGACGTTGTTGAAAGGAGTAAGCGATATGTATGGTAAACATACATACATAAGTGAATGATACAAGATGTAATTGGTAACTATCTACCTGCAATAGAATGACTCTACTGCAATCAGTGTTAAACGCAACAGCCAGACTGATTTTTGGAATTTCTAAATTCTATTGTGTCGGGTTGTGGTCCCGTGGTTAGTGTCGCGGACCGTTGAGTCATAGTTTCACGGTTCGAACCCCAATCAACCACAATTTGATACCTATTTCTAATTATGAGCCGCCTAGACTCACAGAAATAGTATGAAATTGAAATATTTGTGTAAATAATAAAAACACAAATATTTATTAAAAAAAAATCACGAGTAGAATCGTTGAATGTTACACGTGTGTGACGTGATCGCTTAACCAAGCGTATGACGGTCGTAAGCTCTGTAAATGCCCAGACTTCCATATTCTTCTTCATGTATGTTGAGATGTAAAAAATGTAAAGCAAAAATATAGAAAAAGCAGAAAACAGCATGATTCAACCAATAAAAAATTATTGAAAATAAGAGCTTAGCAACGTGAGCTTCTTCTCGCCCCCACCTAATGGTGCATAGAGCACCGCGTTAGATCGACGCAATGTAAACTTGATCGCTTATTATATGTTACGTACATACGCCACTGTAGTGTAGTGGTAAAGACGTTTAGCTACCGTGCTAAAGGTCCAGGGTTCAATCGAGGATCGCGATATTCACTCTCAAAGATATTCACACTTAAAGTCTCGGGTTTGATTTCCAGGAGGGTTAAAATAAATATACGTGTTTTTTCACTTAAATATTCATTTGATATCACCCTAAACTGGTACAAGAAGCGTAGGCCTGGTCACCTTGCCGTCATGCAATAAACGATCAAGGCAACATTGCGTCGATACGATGAAGTGCCCTATGCACCATAGAATGCGGACGAGGGTTAGAAGAAGAAGAAGAAAAAAAGAAACAGAAGAAGCAGATGAAGATATACGCTTAGCATGTGCTCCAGATTTTTGACAGGATAAAAATGATTAAATTAAATACAGTAATTAACGTCCAATTTCAATCGATCAATTCATAAGCCCGAATGTCATAATTTCTCAAACACTTATTAATTCAGAATGTTAATAAGCCCATTGAATTAAGATACCTTTGTATTGCGTACAATGATTAATAGATTTAGAAATATCATCCATACGAAAAGTTCTCGACATTTAGAGGCTATTGATATTAAAACACACAATGCCTCATACTTAGCGAATTAGAAACTCGGTTTAGTAATTTGAAAAGAAAATTACCAACCTTTGTGATTTATTTTTATTTTTATTATTAAATTACAAAAGGTAAACGAAACTTATCAAAAAAAAAAAACTAAGTAACCATCACGCCGCTTCCCCGCAGGGGTAGGTAGAGAGAATAGAGCGCCACACCACTCTGTCCTTGCAGACATTCTTCGCCTCTTCCACGTTCATGCATCTCCTCATACATACCCGCCGATTGTTACGACTCCTAACCTGACCACTTTCAAGTATTTGGCATACCTGATCGTGCCATGTTTTTCTCGGTCTTCCTCTGCTTCTTTTCCCACTAACATTCGCCTCATAAATTTGTTTTACCGTTCTTTCCTCACTCATTCGTTCCACATGTCCAAACCATCTCAACACACCAAAAAAACTTATCTAAGATTTGTTATTATTATTATTGTTGAAACAAAATATCACATCGGCTATAATATGTAGTGTTATCGATGAGACGCTTAGAAAAAAAAATATATATACAGTAGAGCACAGTTTGAAATACTGCGTAATTGACCAAGACAAAAAATAATTGATAAGATTGATAAGTATAAACGCATCCTGTTTCGTTATGTTAAACAAATATTCCAACGACAGTAAATATAGATTTGAAATAAATCTTTATTTCTTGCATTTTAAGTACTTTTGTTTGTTCAAAAAACTTAAATTAAACGGCTGTTTTTTTTATATACGCACATAATTTTCGGAATATTTTTTTACGATTTCTGATCAATTTTGGAATTCAAAGGACGACTTATTTTCTGAAAATATCAAACACACAATACCTAAAAAATATATAATTTATATAAATAAATAAGCAAGTATTATTTTATTAAAATTAAACACTTGAAAACACCACTTTAATGAGTTTTATTTTTATTTACGACTAGTTTCGAAAACGACAGATGTTTTCATCTTCTGGTACAAATTAAATGACAGATCGAAGACGAATTATATGACAATGTAGGGTTGCGTTTTTGACTGTTTCTCTTTGTGTCAAAAATAGTCAAAATAACTTGAGTGTGTCCAAATCTTTGTTCAATTGTGTGTTGTGTCGGGTTGTGGTCCCGTGGTTAGTGTCGAAGACTCTTAAGACTCTCTTTCTCGGTTCGAAACCACTCTACCACAATTTGATACCTATTTCTAATTATGAGATGCCTAGGCTCACAGAAATAGTATGAAATTAAATATTTGTGTAAATAATAAAAATACAAATATTTCTCTTTTTTTTAATAATAAAAATAAAAATTTGGGTGGTTTGCCTGTTTTTTTTTATTATAAAATAAAAAAAAAACGTGTTGTCATTTGCATAAAAGTAGATTCCACATTTCGAAATCAGAGAAATATGATGAAAGTAAGTAATACGGTAAAAATAATCGCAATATCTTGAGTAGTATGAGAAAAAGACTTGGCACGATCAGATCAATCAGAGCCTAAAATCAGGCGGTGTCAAAAGTCTGCGTAATCGGAGGGCATGTATGACTTGATGTATTTATGTGAAGGAAGCGAGGAGTGTATGTCAGGACGGAAGAGTGAGACGTTCCATCCTCACTGCCTACCCCGGCGAGGAAACGGCTCGATGGTAGTAGTAGCAGAGTAATATGGTTGTCAATTATGGGTAGAATGGTGAATGCTACACAGCGTATAGAGTAATTACTTGAATCAGGTCGAGAACCCTGTAAATACAACGAGATCCATATTCCTATCTTTAACAATTAAATCTTGATTGAAAATGATCATTTACCACTTTCATACAAAATTATAAAAGTCGGCATAAATACGGAATAAAGCTCTGTAATAAAATACACTAAGCACAAGCTGTCGCAGTTGGATAATCACCAGTTCCAATATCTCTTAAAAAAATATTGGAAAATAAGTTTTGTTTGAGCCGTGCTTTATTCGAAGATACAAATTCCAACAGAATTTACGAGCGCAATTAATAAAAACGAACGCTTTCAAAACAAGCTGTGAAAAAAATAAAGATGTCACACAAAAATGTGTGCAAATTTCGATTATAATGCTCTACGTATTTTAAGTCTTGAAGAGATTCTCTATTATCTACACGAAATAAACCTCTTTTTTTTTCAAAAACTTACAGCACCCATGGTGCAAAGGTCACTGCATAATATAAACACAAAGTTATCTTTATATATTATTTCGAGAAATAAAAATACTTTGTGTTCTGATCCACTCACATTTTTATTAACCAACTAGTTTCGGCAACAACCTGTTGCCCTCTTCAGGGTTACATTTATTACTAATTTTTTTTTAGTGATAAATAACCCTGAAGAGGGCAACAGGTTCTTGCCGAAACTAGTTGGTTAATAAAAATGTGAGTGGATCAGAACACAGTGTTTTTATTTCTCGAAATAATATATCAATATGATCCACAAAGTTAATGCTTTCAATATTCCAAACAAAAAAAAACAAAAAAAAAAAACAAAAAAAAAAGCAAATTTATCTCTCTCGATCGTTAATACACGAAGGAAAGGTCGATCAGTACTCTGCTTCGGGTATCCTTCCAGGGTAATTAATTAAAGGTAAAAAATTACAAGTGGTGATATTCTTTACATTCAGTCAAAACTCGCAATAAAGAAGGAAAATACAATAAAATTTTAACGTACACTTTTTCAAGTATCTGAAGATTATAATAATATATAATTTATATTTGAGGCACTAACATTGTGATTTTCCATTTTATAGTATTAATCAGTCTCGATAAAGAAGCGGTTAGCTTCGAAACCGGTAGACATTATAATTAATAATAATAATAAAACCCTTATCCGCGCCCCAATGACACCATAGGGCACTGCGTCATATAAACGCAGTGTTATCTTGATCGTTTACACATGAAGGAAACGTGATCAGCCCTCCGCTTCAGGTACCAGTCCAGGGTAATATTGAATAAATATCACAGTGAAAAAATCACTCATATTTATTTTTACCCCACCCCCTGGGAATCGAACCCGGGACCTCCAGAACGGTAGCCGAGCGTGCTGACCATTACACTACGGAGGCGGACAGATTATAATTAAGTTATAATAAAATATTTATAGTGCTTTTAAAACAAAGTTGCATTTTACTTACAATAATACTTACGTTTTATGTTAAACAGAAATGCTTAGTAGTAATTTTGTTTGTTGAATGAATTGCATAAAAATGTAACGATTTACGCGGAACCATTTCAGAATCGAACCCTGGACTTCGTTAACGTTAGTACAAGATGCTAACAATATTAAGGAGTCGCGTGAAACATGCAAAAGAAGAATAATAAATGTGTTGTCTCAATATATGTGATAGAATCAAATTAATATTGATATTTTTTTTTTTTTTGACATCTCATCAAAGATGAAGAAGAATATGGAAGTCTGGGCATTTACGGGGCTTACGACCGTCATAGGCTGGTTTAAGTGATCACTTTACACACGTGTAACATTCACCAATTCTACCCATTATTGACAACCACACTACTCAAATTCTTGGAAGTTCTATATATATGAATCAATTTAGAAACTTTGTTCATGAATCACTAGAACTTCACTAGAGACATCTATTGGTGAGATGTAAAGAAGCTTTTTATTAAGCAGAAACTCTTATATTAATAATATTAATTAGATAATCCAGATTTTGTGAACAAGTATTTGGACACACTCAAAATGTTGTAGATATTTTTATTAATAAATATAGATGTTGCATTAAAAATAAAACCCGTGCAGAATATGAAAAAAAAAAACAATATCCTTAAACGAATTTCATGAGATACGTATGGTTGTTAGTTGTTGACGCCGATTTATGCTTTTGCATACGTCAGCAGTGAGGAAAGTTTCCACGTAACACGTATTCAGATCGTCCTTTTTACGAACAGATTTTTTTTTACAATCACGATCATTTCTAAAAGTAAATAAATATTTTTAAAACTCACAAAAAAGACTATCCGAAGCTCTAAGGTGAAAGAAATTACCAATTGGTTTCAACAAAAAAAAATAGTGAAATAAATAAAATAAATGTATGTAATATTTGCTGTTTATTAACACTATAAAAACAAAGTTAAATAAATAAAAAAACATCCAGATAATCTATTGCTGGTTTATCGAATTTATTTTTAATGTCACCAAATGATCTATCTTAATTCTTGCAATATCTTCTTCTTGTCATCGAATCCATTTCAATTTCAGCCATAGTCATTATAAAACAAATTAAAGTAGGTACAATGTAGATGATCATTTAATCCAGTTTCTGAGAACATCGCGTTTCAGAAAAAAAATGTTAGCAATATTTGAAAAATTTCTTTATTTTATACCTTTCAGCGGTTTCTCAGAGTTTTTAATTGTTGCGATTTTTAATACGATCTTATCAGTTTTGTTTTTCATCTAGAATCATACAATGTCAAGTGAATGTTGACCTTAAAACGGAAACATTTAAACGCGCTGCAAATATACAATTTATCAAACCTATGACAAAAAATAAGAAATAAAAGATAATAAAATTAAAATAAAAACTAACGGGTGTGGTCCCGTGGTTAATGTCGCGGACTCTTAAGTCAGAGTTTCTCGGTTTGAACCCACTCTACCACAATTTGATACCTATTTCTAACAATGAGCAGCTTAGGCTCACAGAAACGCTCATTTGTGTGAATAATAAAAACACAAATAAATATTTTTTTAAAAGAAAAAAACAACTATTACGCCGCTTGATTCAAACCTATAATCATCAAGCAGAGAGAATAGAACGCCACATCAATCTGTCATTGGTACTAACCAGGCTAAAATAAATTATATATATATATATATATATATATATATATATATATATATATATATACAGTATCTACTCAATGAATTAGGGCCACGCAGAATTTCGCGCAATTTCTCAATTCAAACAGGAATAACTCAGAGAAAACCTTGAATAAAACAACCTTGAATTTTATTTACACATGAACACTTTATTACGCTTAAATTATGCATACACTTTCATATAAATATAGTTAGTATTTAGTATTTCCACCTTTGGCAGAAATAACTGCCTCAATTCTTTTTGGAATACTTAAAATGCACTGTTTTATCATGTTTTTTATTTCTTCGTCTTCTGACCAAATTTTTTGAATATTTTTTTTTAGACAGTCTACTGTCAGATTTGGAAATGAGTATACCTTATTTTTTAACATGCTCCATACGTTTTCTATAGGATTAAGGTCCGGAGAATTTCCAGGCCAGGGGAGCAAAGGCAGATTTTTGTTAGAAAAAAAATTATTATTGATTTAGCCCGGTGGCAAGGTGCCCCATCCTGCATGAAGGTGTATGGACCTTCTGTTGGGTCGAGTGTATGGTAGAAGGGCAATAAAATTCGTTCGAGGACCTGCTTATAGGAATTTTGGTTCATTGTTCCTTCCACGAAAAACAACGGCCCAGGTAAATTGTTAATAATACATGGCCATATCATTGTTGCAGGGGGTGTTTGATAACTTTTACCACACAGGCCTCATTGTAACGTTCCATTGGTGTTCTCCTGACGAATCGACGGCTCTCTGTCACGGCTTCTAACCGGCACTCATCACTAAAGATGACCTGAAAAATAATGAAAATTTAAGTTTAATTCAAATATATAAGTTTATTTACTAAAATGATATGTTGAAAATTACATTTAAATAAATACCTTTTTCCAATCATCTACCGAGTAATTTCGATGTAGCCTGGCCCATTTTAATCGATCCGCTTTCATTCGTGGTGTCAATTTTGGTACTTTTACAGGGCGCCTGCATTTCAGATTTACTTCGTAAAGACGTCGCCTCAGTGTTGATACCGATATATTTATACCCTCTTCTTCCAATTTTATTTTTAATGTTTTTGCTGATGCACTACGGTTTTCTAAGGCACTTTGAACGATTTTTCGATCAGTCCTCGGTGTTGTTTTTCTAATCCTACGACAGTTCTTTCGCCGATTGCTGGTGGCGGGTGACTGATTTTTTATTGATTTTGAAATTCTGTCCACTGTTTGACGAGAAACGTTTTCTTTTTTTGAAATTTCTCTATTAGATAGTATTCTTAATTTCAGTAGCACTATAACACTAGACTTTTTTTCCTCAGAAATGTCTTTACTTTTTCCCATTTTGTCCTTTTCAAAAAAAACACTTGTGTTTACAAAAAAAAATTATAATTTATGAACTAAAATTAAAAATTAAGTTTTTTTCACAAGACACGATAACTATATAACCTCTCTAAACAAAGCAACAACCAGAACTGAAGAAACTTCACTAATAAATGAGATAGGACTATTTTTTGAACTTTCAACTATCTGTCTACCTGTGCTAATTAGGGACCTTTCTCAGAAAAAGGGTTTGAAATTTTATAAAGGCTTAAATTATCCAGGTATATTTTACATATTATTGAAGGTAATATACATGATATTAGATGTCAATAGAAAACTTAAAGTATTTATGTAAAATAAATATAATAATCCAAAAGATTTCAGAGTATTCAAAAAAATAATGGGTGGCCCTAATTCATTGAGTAGATACTGTATATATAAATATATATAAATATATATATATATATATATATTTATATATATATATATATATATATATATATATATATATATATATATATATATATATATATATATATATATATATATATATATATATATATAAATATATATATATATATATATATATATATATATATATATATATATATATATATATATATATATATATATATATATATATATATATATATATATATATATATATATATATATATATATATATATATATATATATATATATATATATATATATATATATATATTGTAGCCCATTATCAGGCTGTTGGCAATATTTGAGTAATAAATTAATAAAATTCCCAAAACTGGCTAGAAAGTCGCGTGCTTCCTCAGCAGGTCATGCCGTGTTATTATATTTTCCCGCGCGTCTAATTTAAGAACAGTATCGAAGATTCTGACGGTTGGCCGCCGAACTCTGCCGCAGATGATCAAATCCGAAGCGTCATTTTTATTTTTAACATCTCTCCATGGAATGATAATAGGAAGTCGATGTACGTGTCCTAATTGCCAAGTGTGATCATTCGGCCGAGTGCGACGGGGCATCGTAGGCCAATCAATTTATACGAATAATAATGTAAACGTAAATCTCTCAGGGTTATTCACCGATTGCTTTGAAATTTCGACACATCGTTGCATTCCAACAAGCGTGTGTGTTTATTTACCATACACCTGTGAAAATAAAAACGTGTTTATTTAAATAATAAAGAAAATAAAAATCACCCCAATGGCAGCACCATCTGTTAAAACTAACACCAACACACGCAAAAGTTAACATTACGACGGGGTATCGTAGGCCAATTTATACGAATAATAATGTAAACGTATATCTCCTACTAGAGTTATTCATAGATTGCTTTGAAATTTTGATACAACGTTGCATTCCAACCAGCGAGTGTATTTATTTATACCTGTGAAAATAATAACGTGTTATTTATTTAAATTACCCCATGGCAGCGCCATCTGATGAAAGTAACAGCAATACACGCAATAGTAAACATTAGTCACGGCGGGTAGCGTGCTTCTTGACAGCTGCTGTCACTTTAAATTTTTAGTGTTTTCGATGGCATTGTTTTATCGATTTTTAACATTGTCATCGCTTTTCAATCATTGTGAAATTCAACATAAAAAACCAGTTTGAGCCACAGTAACGCGTGGCCGGGTATAGATAGCCTGTAATAAGATTTGAATCCAAACACTGAAATGAGTAACGAAGGAAGACGTTTTCAATATGATTAATATTTAAAGCATTTACTTTGTGGTTAGTCATTTTTACTTTTTTTTTTTTTTTTTTAAATAATATTAGTATATAACCACTCACCGAGATTGGTGGTGAAGGGTGGTATTGTTTGCATGCTGTGGTAGTGATTGTCCTGACGAAGAGACGGGTACGTCTCGAAACCATCGTAGACATAAAAATCTCGGTGAGTGGTTACATACTAATATTACTAACATTTTTGTAAAAAAAAAAATAAGTCGTTTTATTTCTTCAGGTCTTCTCCTTTTCTTCTAGAAATGTGTTCAAAGTACGAAATAATTATTTTTCTACATGTTGAAAAAAAAGTTAATATTTTAAACAATGATCCAAGCAGCATTGTATAAAATTTTGATTGACTTTTAGCATTGCAATTGAACTTGCCAGTTGCCACTTGAGGTTTTTTTTTCTAATTCTATGGAAATTTATCAATAAATGACCAAATTTCATAATTTTACTGTCAATGTTAGATTTCTTTTATTTTTATGAAAAAAAAATTCGATCATCAAGTGGATCTAAAAATCTAACACGGTCAAAGTATTAGCATTATATTTAACGCGTGTGAACGCAGCTTTATGCAAATAAGTTGTCTTTAGAAATAAACGTTTACATTAACCGGTCCGACTCTACTATTCATTGTTGCCATGTCATTAAACATGAAAATAGGGGGAGGCGTTCGGTTTGGGGGAAAGTTTTTTTTTTATCGCCAAAACAATTTTCCGGGCAATTCTCACCGTGGAGCCGTTCGAACGAGCCCACCATTACGGGCGTCGTTCAGGAGCAAACACGACAAATGGTGATTGTATCGTGCCCATATCGCCTAACGAATTCTGCTCTACCGTCACGCGAGCACAGGTTACATAATATAACATACACATATTGTAGTAACAGGCATTTTCCCTAACTGACATATTTAGTCACTCCCCTCAAATGCCTTATCCACATGTCTTGGCTATATTAGCGAGTAAACATATCCAGTATTGTCTCAATATTTCGTTATAAGTTAATTGGCTCCAATCACCGTACGCATAGATTAGTTTCAGCACAGTCTGTAATTCAAAAAACGTAGATTTCAAGCATGTAAAAAGTTAAACTATATTTTGTAAAACGCGTAAATAATCTCATTTATATTATTGCAATATTTGAATGCAATAAATGTTTGAATTGTAGCGAAATTCCGGGAAATAAATTGGCAGTAATTTGTATAAAACCTTTGTGAAATATTGTACTGTAAAACTGGAATTACAACTCGTTTTTACAGCGTGAGGGCTCTCACTGAATAAAAGAAGATCAAATTCAATTAATATTACTGCAAATTGATGAAAAAAACATAAAAACCTATGCCTGGAATAAAGCTCTGAGAATGGTCTGAAACTGGAATGTATTAGTATTTCTAAACAAATCTCAAAAAGGTTGTCCGAAGACCAGGAGTGTACTAGTAAGTTGGCCAATAAAAGGGCCATTTGGACTCTAGATACTGGCCAAAAATAGGAATATGTTACACTTCTCAAAAAAAATCTTCTGTGGCCAGTTTCTCTAGCCAGGAAGTCTGTCTTCTTCAGAATCTTCGTATTCCTCAATAATCATGATCAATAACACAATTATATGATTTTATACCGCTTCAAGAGGCTTCTGTCACTAATATTATACTATGGTAATACCGCCTTATCCTGCGTCGCGATTATGGGAGATTATCACATTTCTGTGAATTTAGCAGCTCGTCAAACTATCACGTCACATTATACAAGTGCCATTGTCTGATCCCTTTGTCGGGGGAAACATTATTAATATGTGAGGTTAGGTAATCTCCCGGCAGGCAGGTACACGCACGCAAATGGCAGAAGGTATTGAGAATACGTGCCAATTACCGTTTCTGCGGTTAGGCGGATAGTCAGACAAGTGGTTGGATAGGCTGACAGTGTTTTCCAATTAGCGATATCGAAAATGGTACGGATTATCAAAGAAAATGTTACGAAGTCATTCACTGAAATTCATTAAATTTGTATCAAATTCATAAAATTTTAAAAGAAAAAAAAACACTCTCCTTACCATCTATTGTTTACTTTGTGTAACACCACTTTTTTTTCATAAAATTTGTATTAAATCAATATCATTTGCATCAAATCAATATCATTTGCATCAAATCTATATCATTTGTATCGAATCAATATCATTTGTATCAAATCAAACAACAGGTCGATTGTATGTATTTATATATATATATATATATATATATATATATAAAAAAAACTAACTAACTAACCATCACGCCGCTTCCCCGCAGGGGTAGGCAGAGAGAATCGAACGCCACATCACTCTGTCTTTGCAAACATTCTTTGCCTCTTCTACATTCATGCATCTCCTCATACATACCCGACGATTATTACGACTCCTGACCCGGCCGCTTTCAAGTATTTGACATACCTGATTGTGCCAAGTTTTCCTCGGTCGTCCTCTGCTTCTTTTTCCTACTACATTCGCTCCATAAATTTGTTTAACCGTTCTTTCTTCGCTCATACGCTCCACATGTCCAAACCATCTCAACACACCTTTCTTAATTTTATCGATAATGCTTATCTCAGCCTTACATTCTTTCCTTATTTCATCATTCGAACATCTATCAAACATCGTTTTGCCACACATTCGTCTGAGGGATCGCATTTCGACTGCATTCAGTCTGCTTTCATCCTTCTTTTGCCAACTCCATGCTTCGCTTCCATACATAAGGGTTGGAACCAGAACTCCATTGTGTACTGCCAGTTTAGCTTCCGCTGATAGATTTTTATTTGCTAAAACTGATTTTAGTGCACCATTTACTCTGTTCCCAGCATTCACTCTCCTTTCTATGTCTTTATCAATCTTTCCATCCCTAGAAAACATACTACCCAAATATATGAAATCATCTACCTGTTCCAAAATCTCCCCATTTACCAATATTTCACACTCAGATCTACATTCATCTCTTTCAAAAACCATGATTTTGGATTTGCTACCATTCATCAATAAATCACTTTCCTTGCACACATTATACACTTTTGTCACCAACGTTTGCAGGTCTTCTTTGCTATCGGCAAGAAGAACAGCGTCGTCAGCATATAAAAGGCAACAAACGGTCAAATTATTCATTCTTGCTCCAATATTCAAACCTTTCAGCTTTTTCATGCAGTTATCCATGTATAGATTAAACAGCCAAGGCGACATTACACATCCCTGTTTTACACCTTTAGAGATGTCAAACCAGGATGAAAAAGAGCCATTTACCCTAATGCATGCAGTGCTATCCTCGTACAAGGATGCAATGCCCTGGATGAGTTTACTGCTTACTCCATACTCAGATAACACCTTCCATAACTTCATTCTATCAACTCGGTCATACGCTTTTTGCAAATCCACAAATGCGCAGAAAAGCTTTTGGTTCTTTCCCAAAAACTTTTCTGTTATATCGCGCAAGGCAAAAATTTGATCCGTACATCCTCTCCCATTCATAAAGCCACTCTGAACATCCCACACTTTATCCTTAGTTATGGTTCTTACCCTTTCTATGAGGATTCGTCCATACATTTTACCAACAGCACTCAATAGACTGATTGCTCTATAGTTTCCACATTCCACCCTAGATCCTTTCCCCTTGTAAAGAGGCATTATAACTGCCCTTCTCCAATCGACGGGAGTATAATTCTCCTCTAGACACCGGTTAAAGAGCCTATGTAACCATGTGAGAACTATTTTGCCACCATTCTTGATGTATTCTGCAGCAAAATTATCGAATCCTACAGCTTTTCCATTTTTTAGGGACTTTGAGGCATTCACAATTTCTTCCATACCTATCTCTCCTGAATCATCATCCACACATATTCTAGGAAGTGTATTTACGACACACATGCTGTTATTATTAATTGCATGCGTTTCATACACCTCCTCGAAATACTCTTTCCATCTCTCTTTTATATCTTTTATATATATATATATATATATATATATAATATATATATATATATATATATATATATATATATATATATATATATATATATATATATATATATATATATATATATATATATATATATATATATATATATATATATCCTAAAACGAAATGTATAGTTTAGATATACCATACATGGTCCACGGATTGAATAAAAAATATAAATAGACCAAAAGAATAGCTTTCCCGGAAAGGGTCCTCAGATAAGGAAGATATCCTGATTCGGACGACGGAAAAGGAACTCCGAAATAATAACCGAGCTTTAAAAGCTTATCTCCATTGAGAAATTGACCATTTGTTCTGCGATACTTGAACCGTTCCCGAAAGACATGTCAAAAATCACTTTTGTGTCTCCCGCTCGAATCCGCCGTACTATGTAAATGTCGGGCAAAAGAGCTGTCACTAAACATAATGGACGGGCACTGTGTTCAAACGTTCAACCCTCTTCCACCATCCTCAGCAGATATGATGGGTAAGGATGTTTAATACAGAGGTCTTATTTAATATCGTATATACATAGAATAATAGCCCGGAATTCAAAACCATCGTATATTCAAGAACCTTGTTCATTAATTAAAGGGATGGTAAGAAGCATTACGAATATTGTGATTTTTAGTGAAAAGAAGACATTTTGAGTGTGTCTTAATACTTATTCAAATGCTCTTCTACCATCCTCAGCAGGTATGATTTGCAAGGAGTATTAATATAGAGGTCTTATTTTTTTAATTAAATTAAACACTTGAATAATCCACTGAATTGAGTTTTATTTTTATTTACGACTAGTTTCGAAAACGACAATTGTTTTCATCTTCTGGTACAAATTAAAACTTATAAACTTATTGAGGTCTTATTTAATATCGTATATAGGTACATACAATAATAGCCCGGAATTCAAAACCATCGTTTATTCAAGAACCTTGTATTTCATTCCAATATTTTTAAGACTTTTAATTATTAACACCTAACTCTATTTCACTCACGTTAGTTCGCCTCCTCGTTGTGCATGCCGGATAATGCTAAATGGACAAAAATAACCCAAAATTTTAAGTGTGTCCAAATACTTGTTCACAAATCTGCATTATCTCCAATTATAGGAGTTATTTTTCATTAATAAAAGGGATGATAAGGAGCGTTGTGGTTTTTAGTGAAAAAAAAAATTTTGAGTGTGTCTTAGTACTTATTCTCGTGCTTCTAACCGTATGTTTTTTTAGATTTAAGTTTTGTACCGACATTTCTTGGTGGAACTGACATTTTTATTTAATATAATAAATACATATATAGTTTTATCCCACACAAATTTTATTTGATCAGTGACTGGGTATCATGGGGTGAGGTCATAGTAGTATGTAGTACTTGTATATGTACCAGCCCAATAACTGTACTCAAAGATTAAAATATTAAAATAAAATATTGTGTCGGGTTGTGTGGTCCCGTGGTTAGTGTCGCGGACTCTTGAGTCAGAGTTTCTCGGTTTGAATCCACTGTTTCAATTTGATATCTATTTCTAATGATGAGCTGCTTAAGCTCACAGAAATGGTATGAAATTGAAGTATATTTGTAAATAACAAAAACACAAATAGTTTTCTAAAAAAAAAATAATAATTTGATTCCATCTTCATACATATAACATATATAATAATTACACACCAGTTTAATTTATAATATATGCAATTTGTCCAGTTATACGTGAACATGTATTTTAATAACGTTGTTTTACAAACTGGGATAAGGTCCTGATCTTAGTCAGAGAAAAAAAAGGATTCTTTGTAAAAAGAAGGAATTAATAAGTTTTAAAAAATTAAAAGATTTTATATTTCACTAACGATAATGTATAAGGAGACGAGAATTCAATTTACAGCGCCAGAAAATAATTTTAAGACACCCGTCAACAGTCATAAAATTCCTAAGCATTCTCCGACAAATTCCACGAAGAAACGAAATTAACTAATGAAAATTTTAGAAAATTGAAGCCTAATTTAAAGGTTAATTATTTAACGTAATTTTTAAGTTTCGTTGAAAACTATCAATGTAATTAAAACTGATCACCGTAAGAATATAACATATTTGTGATTTGTCTTGTTATTTTATTTCTTGGTACGTTTTATTATTATTTGTTTGCCTTCTTTACATGATTATGTTATTTTATGTATTCATTTTTAAATCAAACACAGTTTTTTTGAGTCTACTAAGATGTATTTTACTAACAAAAACACATAAAAAATTATTTTTTAACATCTCATCAAAGATGAAGAAGAATATGGAAGTCTGGGCATTTACGGGGCTGACGACCGTCATCGGCTGGTTTAAGTGTGTAAAGTGATCACTTAAACCAGCCGATGACGGTCGTCAGCCCCGTAAATGCCCAGACTTCCATAGTTAAAAAATAATATGAAAATAACTCCTGTAATTGGAGATAATGCAGATTTTGTGAACAAGTATTTGGACACACTCAAAATGTTGTACATAAAAAAATAATATTCTAACAGTTGTTTCGCCTAGTTATGGCATTTTTAAACGAATGTGAAGATCAAATGGACTGACATTCGTTTGAAAATGCCATAACTAGGCGAAAATATTGTCACAATATTAATTATTTATGTGTTTTTGTTAATAAAATACAACTTAGTAGACTCAAAAAATGTGTGTTTGAATTAAAAATTAATACATAAATTAAAATGGAGTTCTACAAATTAAACGCCAAATCAATAAATTAAAAGATTCTGTTATTTTCTTTTTTGCATTAAAATAACTACATATATGTATGCATGTAAATTGTAATTGAATTTGCTGTCATGTACATGTAAATTTAAATAAATAAGTTAATATTACGTTACGTTAGTAATAAATACATATTTAACATTTTTCTTATAATTCATCGTTCACTTTGTGTAATACCACTTAAAAACACTACTCTATGACTACCGGCTTCGGAAAAACAATTCCATATTATTAGATCAATCATTAAGTTTTCAGTAGTACTACGGAAACTAGCAGGCATAAAGAAGTGCTTTTAAGTTGTTTTTAATTTAAGTTTTACTTTGTAAATACCACTATTTCTTACAATCTATGACACGTGTTTCGATGCATTCCACATCGTTTTCAAGCACCGTATACACCGTAAACCGGATAGATTTTACCACAAAGTGACAGTCGAATCAATTAGTGATTTTTCAAAGTTGTATTACACAAAGCGAACGATGAATGATAATGAGTGTGTTGTGTATTACCATTCCACAAAGTTAAAAATGCTTTTTATATACAAAATACATATAAAACGATAAGGTACTAAAAAAAACATTTAATTTTGTAAGTAATAAAACCAATAATCGTCTGCTTCCAAGTGAAAAGAAATTTCATAAGGATTAAAATAATATTTATAAACATTTTTTCGCTTTGGCAGTTTTATGGCAATTTCGTGTTAAAATTCAAAGAATGCGAAGCGTAAAATTAAAAATATGGAGCGAATACTAAACATTCAAATTTTCACAATATCCCCGAGAAACTCAAGTATGGGACGTGCAGAGAGACTAGGAAAAAACACGAAAAATATTTAATATAAGTAAGCGAGGAAAAAACACAAAATATTTACGTAATAACCTACAAAATTTGGAATAAAAACCATGCAAATAAGAGTAACAATATTTTCATATATTTTTATTTTTATATCTCAACAAAGATGAAGAAAAATATGAAAGTCTGGGTATTTACGGGGCTTACGACCGTCATAGGCTGGTTTAAGTGATCACTTTACACACGTGTAACATTCACCGATTCTACCCATGATTGACAACCAAACTACCGAAGTTCTTGTCAAATCGCAACGTAATTTTCTCTAATTCCAGGTAACATTTTACGTAATTGATTTTATTCTTAAAACACCGTTTTTGCATAGAAAAAATTGGTTTTCATACAAAACAATTATAAGGTTTAGAAAAGAAAAGAGTTATTGAAGGGTTAGGAGTTGAAAAAAAATATATATTTTTTTCCTATGTATAATAAAAAAAACAAACAAAAATCCAATATGCGAATGAAGCGAATACTGGGTCTTAACTCGGACTCGCTGAAACCACGAAACTAATCAACAAAATGTCACGAAAACAGAATTGTCAGGCATTCGAAACTTTTGGAGCGACCAACGTGTTCTAGGGGCTGTAAGTTGTCATTGGACTTCTAACTATTGTAACTATTCTCTATATCGAAATCGTATAAACCATTCCTTGTTAGCGTTACGAAACATTTCATTTTCAGGTCTTCGCACAATGTGAAAGGTCGGGCTAGATTCGTGTGTAACGTGGGTATGTTAGTATGTAATCACATGCCTTACACAAAATCTTCATATCACTAATTTAATTATACAAATCAAACGTAATTCTTGTATTCAGTACGAGTTGGGTATAAAGCTTTCATGAGGCTTTGTAGTATTGTTAACATACCCTTACAATAACATATCGTTCACTCCTTTCAACAACGACATAAATAAAATAAAAACATTTTTCAGGAGAACGTTTTTAAAGTATAATACAAATATAATACAATGTATTATAAATAAATATCAAGCCACTTACTGAACTCATTACTGTGCAACAGATCTTTTTAGGTAAAACCTAAAGGTTTTTTCTCCATTTGAAAATATTTAGTATTTTTAAAATAATAATTAAACGATACATTTTCTTCAAAATGCAAAAACAACACTTTCTGCCCTGTAGCGGGTAAATATTAAGTAACAAATATGCCGCTTTTGCTGGGATATAGTACATTTTCTGGGCATTCCGAAAACATGCACAACTGAAAATTGACGATGTTTGATTTATGACGTTCTTGAAAGGAGTGAGCGATATACCCTTATAATAACATATATTTCTTACTAATCTGATTTGATATAGTTTCAAAATATTTGGAAATATTAATATAATATTTTATTTTTATTTTTTAAAACCTGATATTTTTTTCTAATATTGATTGAAATTGCTGCAGACTTTTTTGCAAAAATAGTCCTTTAACAAGGTGTGTATAAAATCAATAATATTTTTCTTAATATTTATTGAATTTAGTATTTATTTCTGGTATTGGAGGAGAACATATAAAGAAATTCTAATATTTATCTCCACCCAATGATGCATAGGGTGCTGCATCGTATAGAAGCAGTGTTACCTTGGTCGTTGGTTAATTGGAAAACAGACTTTTCTTCTGAATCACTTTATTTAGTCTTTTTTTTAATCGAAAAATAGTTATTTCTCTTAATTTATATAATGTAGATCGTAATATAACAACCTGTTTATCAATATGTACGTAGATTTTAATTAATATCTTAACGAATTCGATGAAATCTATTGAGATGACGAGGACAACTGAAAAAGACCTGGCACGATCAGATCAATCAGAACCTAAAATCTGGTGGTGTCAAAATTCTATTGGCATCAAATTGTGGTAGAGTGGGTTCGAACCGAGAAACTCTGACTTAAGTGTTCATTTCCTAGATCTACACTAAATATTTTGTACTAATCTGTATGTAACTGTTGTTAACTATAATTGGTTAGTTTAGTGTATATATTTTAATGTTTTGTTTTACATACCATATGTTGCTCTTGTTAACCCAAATAAAAAAATAAGAGTCCGCGACACTAACCACGGGACCACAACCCGAAACAAACTCTTGTTTCTATTAGGTGATTTTTTCATTGAATGTTCATTTCCAATGGAAAACAGTTTTTCAATAACGTTTCAATTTTGTAACAACAAAAAAATGTAGATAGTTACTGTTCATTCTGGCCCGGCTAAATCCTTGGATTAAGATTTGTGAAGATAGAGTCCTTACGCTTCTGAAATACTAACGATGTAATTATATAAATTGATGTTTGTAATTCTCTCCGAAAACCGCCATTATTTAATATTAATCTATGGCTTGGCTGCCTGGCTCAAATTATAATTTAATTAATTCCACGCATGTACATATGTATGCGTATGTTTACATAAACCAAATTAAGCAGGTACTACTCGCAAATTTCAAAAAACAAAGATGTAGCAATCATTGTACATATATATATATCAACTAGAGTAATACCTCGTATAATCCTGCCGATTATCGTCAGGTTCTATTACAGTCCGGTTGGCTTACTATCAAAGGAAACCTGCTTTGAACCTCAGATGGGATCGTGAAAATTAACGTTTCTTCTATCAAATACCATATGGATTTGGGGTTGAAGACAAAGTGTGTGCCATTTTTTTTAACCACATTATTTATTGAATAGAAGGACATTGCCATATTTAAATGTCATTTTTCAAAAACTATATAAGCTATAATGGAAAAAACGCACAAATTTTTGGCTAAAAAAATGTTGCTAAAAACCTTAGAAATTATTAAAAAGTATTCCTTTGTACAGAAAAAAATTTTGTAAACCATATTATTTATTTATTAAGAATTAGCTTTGTAGAATAACGTGATCACTTAACCAACCTATGGCAGATAGATAGACCCTATATACAATATATCCTTAATTCCATATTCTCCTTCACCTATGTTGAGATGTCAAAATTAAAAAAAAAATACATCTCTAACAGCAACCGTCAGACGTAATCCCAGATTCCGTATATTACATTTACGCTCTTGAAAAACGGAGTTCACAGTGGTTCTGTGTAGGCTCAAAAACGTAGTTTACAGTGGTTCTGTGTAGGATAAAAAAACGTAGTTTACAGTGGTTCAATATAGGCTCAAAAAACGAAATTAACAGTGGTTCTGCGTAGACTAGAAAAACGTAGTTTACAGTGGTTCTGTAAAGGACCGAAAAACCTAGTTTACAGTGGTTGTGTATGTGCTTAAAAAACGTATTTTACAGTGGTTCTGTGTAGGCTGATTTCGTTTATTTCAATCGGTTCTATTAATCGAATCAATAGTATTTCACGATGCGAGATAATCACTTTTGATGTTGCCATATTGGATAAAACCAAACAATAGTCATTGACTCTAATTAAATTTCACCCGTGGCATCGCGAATCATTGACGGTTGGGTGACCGTCATCGTGTGACCATTGTTTCGATGGGTCAGCTATTGTTTTCGCAGAATCGGCACGTTTTATCAACATACATACGTGACAACGTACATACGGGATACGCGGTAAATGAATAAACTGAAAAGTCGGTACTTTTCAAATCTAATTCAGTGATGAATAACCAATGTCATTGTCTTAATATCAACAAATTGGATTCATAACATTTTGAATGTGTTTAAATACTTGTTCACAAATTTGGGTCTTGTCCACTTAGAAATTGTTTTTACTTTTTGAAATCTCAAAATATGAAAGTCTGGGTATTTACAGGGCTTATGGCGGGTTAAGTGATCACATTACACACGTGCAACATTCACCATTCTACCCATGACTGACAACTACACTACTCAAATTCGCAGTACATTTTATTGCATACAAATAAAAGGTTCCCTTTTAAATAAATTTAAAAAAATCAATCCAACATAGATGGCTGTAGTGAACTTATATGTCATGAGATTAATCATATATCTAGGAGTAACGAAATTTCGAGAGTTTTTGTCAACCGGTTTCGAGACGTACCCGTCTCTTCGTCAGGACAATCACTACAACAGTTAAACTAAGCGTCAGGACAATAACAATAACATATAAGGTTTTTTGTTCTTGCTCGTCCGCTAGTCAGTTCTCTATATTGCCTGCAGCATTCGACTCGAGTTTCACTTAGAATTTCCGTCCATCCGTCTTCGTTAAATGTTTCAAACACGGAGAGGGCCTTGTCAATCAGAAATTTCAAATTATATCGATACTAGTACCTACTGAACATCTGTTGCGTTTTGTGAGAGAATGTATTGTCGATTTTACAGCTTTGATTTAAAAATTCATCAGTACAATTGCTATTGTTGAATATTGAAGATGTACAATTAGAATTTATCTAATGTATTTTTATTTTATTTAAAAAAGAGAAATATTTGTGTTTTTATTACTTACAAAAATACTTCAATTTCATACTATTTCTGTGAGCCTAAGCGGCTCATTATTAGAAATAGGTATCAAATTGTGGTAGAGTGGACTCGAACCGAGAAACTCAAGAGTCAGCGACGCTAACCACGGGACCACAACCCGGCACATAATGAAGAGCAGCCTAAAAACGTACCCTGTTGTACCACGCGTCTTATTTATAGTCTTGCAATTAATTTTTTAATTTTTGCATTTTTTTAGTATATTGTGTGACATTTTCAAATAGTAACACAATAATTTTCAACGTCCCAAGAACAAAACTCTAAAATTTAGAATTAGCTTCACATACGGTGTTTGAAAATGATGCGGAATGCATCGAAGCACGTGTCACAAAAGATTTTAAAAATAGTGATATTCACTTGTAAAAGTAAAAGTAAAAATTTAATCAAAAATGGATAGATTTCACAACAAAGCGACTGCTGAATCAATTAATGAAATAATAATTAAAGAAAACACTTTGTTTTTTACCACTTGAGTTTTTATTAAAGACTACATTTTTCAGAAGTTAAACTTCCATCATTCAGGTCTGTATAATAACTAAAATATAAAATATAAAATTTTTCTATAAATAAGGAGAGGGGAAAGTAAGGGGAAGGGGTTAGTCAAGGAACGGAGTTTGAAAACAAAGGAAAAATTGAAAGCAATGGCGAAGAATTTTGAAACAATATAAATAAATTCTTCGCCATTGCTTTCAATTTTTCCTTTGTTTTCAAACTCCGTTCCTTGACTAACCCCTTCCCCTTACTTTCCCCTCTCCTTATTTATAGAAAAATTTTATATTTTATATTTTAGTTATTATACAGACCTGAATGATGGAAGTTTAACTTCTGAAACATGTAGTCTTTAATAAAAACTCAAGTGGTAAAAAACAAAGTGTTTTCTTTAGTTATTATAACATGTCTTACCACAAAGTTAATGCCGAAACAATAAATAAAATTAATGAAATAATTTTAATTTTGAATTAAAAATTTATTTAGTAAATACCACTATCGCGCGACAAATTCAAAAGGGAAATCGATATTACTCAAATTTTTATTTCATATTTACTGAGTAAATACAAATATTACTAAAAATCTAAAGATTGTTTGCAAAGGCACATTGATGTGCCATTGCATTGTCTCTGCCTCTTCCTGCAGAGAAGCGTCAGGATGGTAATTCAGTTTTTAAAAAAAAATCTATTGTGACACGTGTTTCGATTCATTCAGCATCATTTTCAAATTCAAATGTACATATTATTATTTATTTAATTATTTTTCGCGATACTTATCTTTTTATCATACGTTTTATAAATTCTTTATAAGCAGTGCGTTTCAATGTTTCTATTTTAAGATAAAAATACACTTGACCCAGTATGATTCTGGGTCAGAGAAAAATTGATTAAAATTGCATAAAAAATCACAACGATAAAAAACGTAAAGAAACCGGTATCGTTATAAATGATAACGACGATAATAATTGGCAATTCTAGTCGCGTTCGTGTAGTCATTAAGAATCAATATTTTGCAACGATTAAAATAGTTACAATATCTATCACACTCTCCTTATCATTCATCGTTCACTTTGTGTAATTCAACTTTAAATACGCAAAGCGAACGATGAATGATAAGAAGAGAGTTGTATATTACCATACCACAAAGTTCACAAAGCTTTTAATTTACAAAATACAATACCTTTCACTCACCTTTTATGAAAACCGTCACATCTTGTGTATGGATGAACGATTACCTGGAAAAAGGAAAAATATTGATAAGTTATTTAATTTTAATACAAAAACACAATGGATAAAAAAATATATACTTTTACTGTTTATTTTATTTATTGATTATGATGATGATATGTTCACTCTGTGGTAAGACATGATTATATTATAAATGATAACACTCGTTTTTTTCCCACTCGAGTTATATTTATTTTTAACAACGACTAGTTTTGGAAGCTACAGATGGTTCCATCTTCGGGTTTGAATATAAAATAAAGCACAATAATTATATATATATATGTATATATATATATATATATATATATATATATATATATATATATATATATATATATATATATATATATATATATATATATATATATATATATATATATATATATATATATATATATATATATATATATATATATATATATATATATATATATATATATATATATATATATATATATATATATATATATATATATATATATATATATATATATATATATATATATATATATATATATATATATATATATATATATATATATATATATATATATATATATATATATATATATATATATATATATATGTAATAAAATACCTAGGTACCTACCTATACATTTTATTAAGTACTTACAAAAAGTACCTACATAAAACAGTTCTACCACCAGATGCCGCATGCGTCGCTCAGAATTAAACAAAAGACTTCCGATAATATTATTAACTGTCAGAATCAGATAGATAGATAGATAGATAGATATAAAAATTATTATAAAGATAAATTAAGAATAAACTTTAATTACAAAGCAACACATTGTTTATTTTATTATTATACACCCACTTTACATATTATTTACACTTAATTTTCAAAAGGAAAATATTACCACGTTATAAAACGACAATTTTGTTAATTGGAAATGAATTATCAACATTAGATGTATTAAAACAATTACTACAATATGTTCGGAGTGAGAGAGAAAAATTAGAAGATGATCAAAGAAAACGATTAGAAGATAAACAAAGAAGACGTGGAAATCTAAGAACTAGTGATAAAATTAAAGATAAAAGTCCATGTAAGATTTGTGAAAATTTAAATAAGGGAACTCGATATCACTCTGAAGCAACGTGCTGGTTTAAAACAAAGGAGGATGATAAGATTAATAATAAAAATGAAGATTTACAAATAACACAGAAACAGTGCTTGAAAAATGAAAATAAAAATAAAGTAGAAAAAACTTCTACGAAAGATAAAATAAAATATACTCCAGGAAAGAAGAATTTAGAAGTAGATTGTCTAAGCAGGAATCCAGTATTAAAATCGAATGAAAATGCAGATGAACAATTAAAAGTTGTAAATTTGGTTAAATTAGAAGATATTTTAAAAGATCAGAATAAAAATGAAGACATACAAATAACACAGAAACAGTGCTTGAAAAATGAAAATAAAAATAAAGTAGAAAAAACTTCTACGAAAGATGAAATAAAATATACTCCAGGAAAGAAAAATTTAGAAGTAGATTGTCTAAGCCGGAACCCAGTTTTAGAATCGAATAAAAATGCAGATGAACAATTAAAAGTTGTACATTTGGTTATATTAGAACATACTTTAAGAGATCTGAATAAAAATGAAGGAATTCAAAAGAAAAAAAACAAATGGATTGAGAAAAACTGTGTCTACTTTAAAAGGGTCAAGAAGAAAAAAAAATACAAAAAAAAGAAAGAAAAAAAAGAACGGAAAAAAAGAAAAAAAAAGAAAAAAAGAAAAAAAAAAAAGAAGGAAAAAAGATAGGAGGAAAAAATAAAAATAAAAACTTTATCATATCACTAAACTTATACCAGTCCCTTCACTACAAGAAGATGATCCGGAGGACGAGTGAAAATTTTACTATGAATTTTCATCCCCAAGGGGGGAGATGTAATAAAATACCTAGGTACCTACCTATACATTTTATTAAGTACTTACAAAAAGTACCTACATAAAACAGTTCTACCACCAGATGCCGCATGCGTCGCTCAGAATTAAACAAAAGACTTCCGATAATATTATTAACTGTCAGAATCAGATAGATAGATAGATAGATAGATATAAAAATTATTATAAAGATAAATTAAGAATAAACTTTAATTACAAAGCAACACATTGTTTATTTTATTATTATACACCCACTTTACATATTACAGTATCTACTCAATGAATTAGGGCCACGCAGAATTTCGCGCAATTTCTCAATTCAAACAGGAATAACTCAGAGAAAACCTTGAATAAAACAACATTGAATTTTATTTACACATGAACACTTTATTACGCTTAAATTATGCATATATTTTCATATAAATATAGTTAGTATTTAGTATTTCCACCTTTGGCAGAAATAACTGCCTCAATTCTTTTTGGCATACTTAAAATGCACTGTTTTATCATGTTTTTTATTTCTTCGTCTTCTGACCAAATTTTTTGAATATTTTTTTTAGACAGTCTACTGTCGGATTTGGAAATGAGTATACCTTATTTTTTAACATGCTCCATACGTTTTCTATAGGACTAAGGTCTAGAGAATTTCCAGGCCAGGGGAGCAAAGGCAGATTTTTGTTAGACAAAAATTTTATTATTGATTTAGCCCGGTGGCGAGGTGCCCCATCCTGCATGAAGGTGTATGGACCTTCTGTTGGGTCGAGTGTATGGTAGAAGGGCAATAAAATTCGTTCGAGGACCTGCTTATAGGAATTTTGGTTCATTGTTCCTTCCGCGAAAAACAACGGCCCAGGTAAATTGTTAATAATACACGACCATATCATTGTTGCAGGGGGGTGTTTGATAACTTTTACCACACAGGCCTCATTGTAACGTTCCATTGGTGTTTTCCTGACGAATCGACGGCTCTCTGTCACGGCTTCTAACCAGCACTCATCACTAAAGATGACCTGAAAAATAATGAAAATTTAAGTTTAATTCAAATATATAAGTGTATTTACTAAAATAATATGTTGAAAATTCAATTTAAATAAATACCTTTTTCCAATCATCTACCGAGTAATTTCAATGTAGCCTGGCCCATTTTAATTGATCCGCTTTCATTCGTGGTGTCAATTTTGGTACTTTTACAGGGCGCCTGCATTTCAGATTTACTTCGTAAAGACGTAGCCTCAGTGTTGATACCGATATATTTATACCCTCTTCTTTCAATTTTATTTTTAATGTTTTTGCTGATGCACTACGGTTTTCTAAGGCACTTTGAACGATTTTTCGATCAGTCCTCGGTGTTGTTTTTCTAATCCTACGACAGTTCTTTCGCCGATTGCTGGTGGCGGGTGACTGATTTTTTATTGATTTTGAAATTCTGTCCACTGTTTGACGAGAAACGTTTTCTTTTTTTGAAATTTCTCTATTAGATAGTATTCCTAATTTCAGTAGCACTATAACACTAGACTTTTTTTCCTCAGAAATGTCTTTACTTTTTCCCATTTTATCCTTTTAAAAAAAAACACTTGTGTTTACAAAAAAAAATTATACTTTATGAACTAAAATTAAAAATTAAGTTTTTTTCACAAGACACGATAACTATATAACCTCTCTGAACAAAACAACAACCAGAACTCAAGAAACTTCACTAATAAATGAGATAGGACTATTTTTTGAACTTTCAACTATCTGTCTACCTGTGCTAATTAGGGACCTTTCTCAGAAAAAGGGTTTGAAATTTTGTAAAGGCTTAAATAATCCAGGTATATTTTACATATTATTGAAGGTAATATACATGATATTAGATGTCAATAGAAAACTTAAAGTATTTATGTAAAATAAATATAATAATCCAAAAGATTTCAGAGTATTCAAAAAAATAATGGGTGGCCCTAATTCATTGAGTAGATACTGTATTTACACTTAATTTTCAAAAGGAAAATATTACCACGTTATATATATATATATATATATATATATATATATATATATATATATATATATATATATATATATATATATATATATATATATATATATATATATATATATATATATATATATATATATATATATATATATATATATATATATATATATATATATATATATATATATATATATAAATAAAGCACAGGTTTGATAATGACTTAATAAGACGAAACGCGTCACAATATACATCATCGTTTGTATATTTTAAAAAAAAAGTATAATTCAATCCAACCTTGTTTAATTTTGGATATATTACCCAAAAAGAAATGGAATTCTACCAACTGTCTGCAGTTACAATAAATAACTAATATAATACTATTTATTTCCATGAATAACTTGTTTTCAGTTCATTTCTTGTCTAAGAATATATAAATTGACGTCTTAAATTGAATTAAATGATAAACTCCATCTAACTCTTGTTAGTAAAATATATTTTTTTAATAAGCGCAGACAAGGTGAAACTTTTACGGAACATCCAAGTGGTGTAATTCTACTTTGATTAGTTCCAGTTTGAGCCCGTAATGCAGAACTCGGTACCGATAAATTTAATTAGTGCTTTCGTTCTCGACCGTAATTGGATTTACCTACTTTTTTCATTTCACCGAGCACCGTCATATATTTATATTTGAAAAAAAGTAGCTCACTTCTCCATTCAGATTTTATTGCAGAACAGAGCAATCCTTCTAGAACCATTTAATAATACTTACTACAAGCTGTAACTGAGATATATGAGAATGAGATAATAATAAAGGAATAAATAAATATGCACTTTGATGTAATTAAAAACCGATGCATTATTTTAAATAACAATTAAAAAAATTATATTGGCACAACGCCTCTTCCACATTTATGCATCTCCTCATACGTATCCACCGATTATTTCGACTCCTGACCGGGCCGCTTTCAAGTATTTGATATACCTAATCATGACAGTTTTCTTTTTTTTCTTCAGTCTACCTCTGCTTCGTTTTTCAACTATCTATCATACATTCGTCCCATTAATTTCATTCTTTCATCACTCATTCGTTCCATATGTCCAAACATTCTCAACACACCTTTCTTTAAGTATTTGTATTATATGGTGCATTGTTTTTCCGCCTCCGTGGTGAAATGATTAGCGTCTTTAGCTATCGTGCTGGAGGTCCCGGGTTAGATTCCCGGGGGAAGGGGTGTGAAAATAAATATTAGTGATTTTACATTCGATCAAAATAACACTGCGTAAATACGATGCAGTGCCCTATGCACCAAAGGGTGCGGATAAGGGTTAGAAAAAAGATATGGGACATTGTACGGTACGGATACATTCGCCTTTTGCCTGAGTGCATAGGGAACGGTAATGCTCAGAAGTCGTTTGAACTTTCCGCACAAAGTGAATGGTTCCGAAAAAGTCAATTAAACTGATGTAATTATTTGTGATATTTACGACAGAAGTACACTCACGCTCAAACTCTGTGCTCAGCCTTCGAGAATCGATGCAAAAAACCCATTTGGCATTAAGAATAACACGGCTAACACGATGTCGTAATTTGGACATCAACTCTTGTAAGATGCGCCGCAGAAAAATATACAATTGCAACTGAGGTGTATAGAAACAAACATAAAAGTGTCCACTTCGACTGAAAACTTCACTGAAAACGTGGGTCATGGAAAACAGACGATTGAATAGAAGATTCACGTCCAATCCCGTATATTCCGAAGCCAGGAGATCTGTCTTCTGCCCACACCTCGTCAACCCTCTATTTTGCCTTTTATGATTATTATTTTTTCTCGATAACAGAATTCAACTATTTTGTCTGCTGAACAAATTCGTACTTAAATACTTTCTTTTGTATTTTCGACGCAGTTTGATAATGGTCTTACAAGGTGAAACACCTGACAAGAAATAAATAAATTTAGTAGAATCATAAACCGTATATCGATTTTACATTAAACGTTTTAAAAATTTACATTAAAGGAAATGGACAATGCTGAATTTGTTTCTGAATACCTGTATGGATTTATAAAGAGGTAAATTTCATGCTGGATCAAAAAGATATGTGCCTTTCTTACGCTTGTTGCAATTAAGAGCGAATTAAACATTGTGAAATTTAAGTTCTAAAAAAAATATGTAAACAAACAAAACAAAAAAACCAATGAACTGTTTTTCGACTATTTGCAAAGTGCTTTTTATCTGCACGTGTTTCAGACGGGTTGCATACTTTTAATGTGAAAATAGTCCTCGGGCTAATATTGGTCTCCATTTCGAACCAAGGCTGAATGGTCTTTTTCTTGACTGTTTATAACAGGGAGTTTTTGTTTGATACTTTTATTTAAAAAAAAAATATTTCAATGCCAGATGTTGCTTTGTAATGGCAATTATAAACTGTGTAATCAAGGCGAATTTGGCACGTTTGTAATTAGTACAAGATTTTAAGAAATAAAAAAAGCTTAATTTCCCCAAATATACATTGGTAGGTATAAGGTTAATTCATTTTCAATTTAAGTTTTACTTAGTAAATACCACTATTTCTTAAAATTTATTGTGACGCGAGTTTCAATGCATTACACATTTTCAAACACCGTATGTGATATATTAAATGTTAAAATCAAACACTGATTTTTCGAGTGTACTAAATTGTATTTTTTTGTTAGAAAATACATTAAAAATTTATTTTGTGACAATATCTTTGCTTTGTTATAGCATTTACAACCGAATGTTGGGGTAAACCGTATGTGAAGCTAACATACATAATCGTATATCTTTATATGTATATGAATTATAACAATCCTTTTTCCTAAATTTACAAAAACACATTTTAATTGCATCAATACATGTCACTCACTACTTTCAAGAACGTCATAAATCAAAAATCATCAATTTTCAGTTGCGCATGTTATCGGAATGCCCAGAAAATGTACTATATCCCAGTAAAAGAGGCATTTTTAAAACTTAATATTTACCCACTACAGGGCAGAAAGTGTTGTTTTTGCATTTTAAAGAAAAGGTTTTTTTTTTAGTTTTTTTTTAAATATACTAAATATTTTTCAAATGGAGAAAAAACCTTCAGGATTTACCTAAAAAGATCTGTTGCACAGTAAAAAGTTCAATAAGTGGCTTGATATTTATTTTTAATACATTGTATTATATTTTTAAACTTTAAAAAGGTTCTCTGGAAAATTCAAGTTTTTTTATTTATGACGTTCTTGAAAGGAGTGAGCGATGTGTGAGATAGTTAATAATGATAAAAAAATCGTCAATTATTTACGTGGTGAGGTAGAAACTATTTTTCACTCCCCTTCGATCAATGGAATTTTCCACCCTTTCCCTCTGTTAGATTCCATTTCAAACCCTGACACGGAGGCTTGATATTCTTGGGGTTAAATTGCTCGCATATTATTTAATGGGATCTATTTTCTACACATTTAAAAAGCATTGCGTTTCGCGCCGGGATAAATAATTCATGAAAATTCAATTTATTTTAGACTAGAACTGCCGAGATGAAAGAGCCGTAAATATACCAGTCAGCGGTTTTAGTGTTAAGTAGCGTTGGGGTCCAGTTGTAAATTTTCGGGAGCCAATTGAATGAAACTTTGGAAATTCTGGGCACATGTAAAGGAAAAATAAATGGCCACAAGGGGAAATCGAAAGTAGCAAAAAATATTTAAATACTTTTTTTCAAGAGATATGTATATGTTTTTTTTTGTTATATACACAAATCTTTCAATTTCATAGTATTTTCGAGAGCCTAAGCGGCTCATTATAAAAAAAAATAGATATCTAATCATAGTAGAATGGGTTCGAACCTAAAAATTCTGACTCAAGATTCCGCGATACTAACCATGGAACCACATGAAGTTATGAGGTATACCATAAGGTTCAAAACAAATAAAATGTTTGTTAATTTCCAAATTATGCTTGGAAATTTAATATACGAACAACTTACACAAAACAACCTAAACAGTGATTTTTTTCAAATATCTTTTTACACCTTAACACAAAAAGGGATATTTATTTGATTATAATTGCGACAGGCGTCCTGGAGTAGTTGGGTTGATAGACACTCGATTGCGAGACAAGCGTAGCGGGCTCGACTCCCACCTTTTGCGAAATGAATTCAATAAATATAAATTTCCAATTGATCAAGGTGTTTGTGGTGTATTTTTCATGCCTACCTTCCTTGCTTGTACAATCTCATTTGCAGACAAGAGACGTATATAGAGACGTATATATACAACTAACTATCTAACCATCATGTTATATTCCGCAGGGGTAGGCAGATAGATTTCAACACCACCCCACTCTATCTTTGCACTCAGCAATCTTCGCTTCTCCCACATTCATGCATCTCTTCCATACATACCCGCCGATTATGCATACTACTCGGCTGTCCAAACTTAAAACACAGTAAGGGACATTTTTTATAGAACGTTTTTTTGCATTTTTGGACTAAGTAGAATCTACTTAGTGCAAAAATGCAAAAAACGAACGTACTACAAAAAAATGTCCCTAACTGTGTTTTGAGTTTGAACAGCCGTACTGACCTGGTCACTATCAAGTATTTGAAATACTTGATAATGCCAAGTATACCTCGGCCTTCCTCTATCCCTATATCCAACTACATTCGACTCATAAATTTCTTTATGAGAAAAAGGACCAGGGTATAAAACCAGAGCGAATTTCCAACGTCGAACATTTCAAACTCGTAATGATGAAAAAAAAAAACACAGTGTCGGCACTAGAGCAAGATGCTATAAAACGTTTATTCGGATACGGCATAAATAAATACGAAACGAGAATAGTGACTCGAGAAATGTACGCTACGGTAGGTGAAAACGAAAAAATAATACAAGAACAACGTAGGGCATAACATAGAATCCAGATATGTTTTTTTTTTGCTTTACGACATTCGAGGATTTAAGACCGTTTTGCTTTCCAAAGAATTGGAAAAAAAACGAAAGAATGGGAAGAGGATTTTTTACCATAAACGAAAATATGGCAGACACATATTTTTTCCACACACACTGCATAGCTACTATTATATAACTTACAAATAAAATCTAATTTAGGAATTTAGGAATTCCATTCAGAACGCTGAAACACCGACTGTTTCCTCGGTGAGGAACGGTTTACACACATGTACGACGCATTGCTTAGCATTTTGAGATTTTATAAATATGAAAATAAAGCATTTGTTTAAAGACCACTTTTTGAGTTTATTAATGTAAACACAACTCGTTCTCGAAACTAGCCGTGTTTACATAAATAAACTCCAGAAAGTGGTCTCATGCAAGTGTTTTATCTTTTCATTAATTGATTCGGCAGTCACTTTGTGGTAAAATCTATCCATTTTTAATTTCAGTTTTGTTTGGCACATATCACTATTTATATTTTATCTTTATTTTTCAATTTGGTATTCATCAGCTCATGATATATACACACTTAATTTCTTTAAATAGAAATAGCACTCGACTGAATATAAATTGTACAAAAAAATATCCTGTGTACTATTTGGTAAATACATTTGTTTAAATAGTTTATTGTAGAAACACCAAACAAAACATTATGATTATATGAAGTGAAAGTGTTCGTAATTATCGACATTTTTATAATTATTTATTCTCACTGAAGAGATACTGGAAAATTAATCAGTCTCATACAACAAAAATATTTTTAGAGATTTTCTTAACGTTTTCTTACGAATTTAAGAACAGATATGGTTATAATTGACTAACTAGCTAACAATCACGGCGCTTAAAGCGTAGGGAAAGAGGATAGATGGCCAAACTACTCTATCTGTGCAAACATGTGTCGCCTCTTCTTTATACATGCATCTAATACACACACACTGGCTTTTTCAACTATACATTTTCAAGGGTTTGGTGTTGGTCATTCTCAGCTTTATTTTGTAGTAAAATTTAAATAAAATCTATGATTTGAAACGCTCGTTGAAAAAATATTATATTTTTATTTCAGGTTTAATTTATCACTTCGTTGAAAGCAGATTCGCGACATTGGTATACACATTTAGGTCAATAACTCCATTCGGATCGTGCGAGTAGAAACAACAATTTTGATATCCAGAGGTCATATGCAAAAATGAAGTCATGAGAGGCGGTTGGTGACGCAATACGCGTTCGAAAGTGATATTATTATAATGTAAATATCAAGTTTTTTTCTGAGATTGAAAAAAAAACTTTATTTTCAATATTTTGAGTGTCCAAATATTTTTTTACAACATTTTGAGTGTGTCCAAATACTTGTTTACAGAATCTGGATTATTTCCGATTAAAGGAGTTATTTTCATATTATTTTTTGATATTTCCCATATTCTTCTTCATCTTTGATGAGATGTCAAAAAATAATAGGTATGTCCAAATATTTGTTCACAAATCTGGATTATCTCAGCTTAGGAGTTTTTTTTTGACATTGCAACATAGATAAAGAAGAATATAGAAGTCTGGGCATTTACACGGCTTACGACCGACTTTGTTAATTGATCACTTGATTGAGAACCACATTACTCAAACGCCTAGATGTATAGTATTGGTTAAACTCGAAACACAGTACATGGGAGTTCACAACAGCCATCTATGTTGGAATAGGGAAAGCTTTTATTAACCAGAGACTCTTTTTATTTGTATGCAAGGTCCGAATTTTGGATTAAATTCACATACTTGAGAATAAAAACACAACCTCATTAAAAAAGAAACTTAACGAACACTATAAACATACACAGACTATATGTACAGAAGAAAACTAAACATGATAACTTCCTAGCACCGCATGAAAATATATGTTCCCCGGTAATATTTTTTGAAATGTCACCATAAAAAAAGAAAAAAATCCCTCTTCAAGCACAACTCTTTTTTGGAAAGGCTCAGCGCAGCTAAAATTTTAAAATTGTATTAAGTAGAAAAGTATAGAAATTGTATTAAATTGTGTAAAAAAATGTAATTGTATTTTTTGAATAATTTGAGATCGGCCTGAAAATATAATTTAATTATTTTATGTAGCTTATTATTTGAGCAGTAATTTTTTTTTAAATATTTTTTTCATAAAAAAATTGAAAAAATATTTTAGATCAGATGTACATAATATAAATTAATGCGTAGTTATATTATTTTGAGAAATAAAAATTCTTTTTTGATCCACTCATATTTTTATTAACAACCAAACTAGTTTCGGCAACAACCTGTTGCCCTCTTAATGGTTTATTTTTAATAATTTAATTTATAATATTTAAAATATATATAAAAATTAAACCCTGAAGAGGGCAACAGGTTGTTGCCGAAACTAGTTGGTTGTTACAATGATTAATGAAAAGTACCACAAAGTTAATGCCGAAACAATAAATAAAATAGTTGGTTGTTAATAAAAATGTCAGTGAATCAAAAAACAAAGTCCTTTTATTTCTCAAAATAATACATATATCAGTATGTTCCACAAAGTTAATGCTTTCAATATTCAAAACATATTGCGTAGTTACTTTGGTTATAATTCCCAGTTTACATCGACAGTGGTCTGGTCTATCAGTTTACGCGGTTTCCACCATACAAAGCTGTACATTATATCAACATTTGGTTTGCGGTCAACGTGACACGTAAAACATTCAACCATTATTGTATTGGTTTAATTGTACATGTAACAAGATTTTCTGAATCATTTGTAATTCACACAAATTTATAATCATAAAATAACAAATAGCAAGCACTGGTGAATACACGTCTCCTTCACACAGTATCAGCGAGCAGCGAGAGAGAGTGAAACACAACTATTAAATTTATCCCTTATAACATGGAAAAGAAATGCTGAGAAAGAACAGACTTCAAGGTGGATAACAACATATTAAATAAATCTATACTTGCATTGGCTAACATGTGAAGCATGTATGGGTACATCCTGACTTTTATAAGAAGAATACGTGAATAAATATTCTTTAATGATCAGATATTGTAAAATACGTCAAGCGATGTTGTCAATTTAGAAATCATTGTCAAATGTAAACGAACGAGTCGAGAAAAAGCAAAATAAAATACTACAGCAAATAAACACGTGAACTGATTACGAGTACAAATATTCGCGGAGGAATTCGAGTCACGGATTATGAAAACAGTCTCGCATAATGATCAAATCAAAACTGGTTTATTGAATAGGAATTCAATTGCTGTTACATAATTAGCGTTCATATGAGATCTCCGAGCGAGACAGCAAAATTATACTATTTCTCGACAAATCAATCCAATGAACAATGAAACTCAATAAACAATCTTATGGGATTATTAAACGTTAGGCATGTTATGCGCCATCGATTTCTTACATTCTGGGTGAAATCGGAGCAGCGTTAAATGAGGACCTCGCTAATTTCTTTATTTGGTCGATGAAATCCAATGAAGATGGTCTCCTGAGATGTCAGGCGCTAGACATGTAACGCGCCGTAAATTTGACACATTCTGGGTGAAATTGAGGGTAGTATTTATCAAATAAAAGAGTCAGATAATTATTTGGTGGATGAAATCAAATGACCATAGTTTCTTGGGATGTAAGGCGCTAGGAATATAACACGCTATCAATTTCTCCAGTATTGGACCAAATTGAGGACAGCATTAATTAAAACTTAGTTATTTTCTTTATTTGGTTAGTTGAAATTCAATGAACATGGTCTTCAATGATATCAGGCACTAGAAATATAACACGCCATCAATTTATCATATTCTGAGGTAGCGTTAAATGAGGAAAATTATTTGGTCGATCATCTGAATCGCTTACCCACAATTTTCCCTAGTACTGGCACCTTCTTGGGAATATTCATAGTGAAAAACATAACAACAGAACAAGACAACAACATAAGAACATCGTAAGGGGTGAATATTCGAATAAGAATATTGAAAACTAGCTTTTTTTGATTTTATAAAATAGGTTGACACTTAAGTAAAGTACAAAATAAGTAATCGACGATCAAATCAAAAGCAAAATCAACTTTTGCTTGCTTGCTTTCATTTGATGTATGTCAGTATTTTTTTAATGGGTGTGGGTGGGAATTGAATAGACATTTATAGGAAGGAAGAGAAAAGACAATTGAGATGGTATGGGCATATACGATGCAGAGAACCCGAACATGTAGTTAAGAAGAAGACCAAGGAATTCATGGGTGAAGCAGAAAGATAACGTGATTCAAAGGCATGGCCTAGGTGACGTTATCCAGGACAGAAGGACATATAACCTGAGAACGAGGAGAGCTGACCCAGGAGTCTACAAGGACAATAAACTGGGAAGTCCAGGATGACCAGGAAGAAGAAGTAAGGGGTGGAAATTGATTTATATAATTATTAGGGTTGTAATTCGCTAAATATGTCCCGTATAGGACCATTATTTGTATGATCTGTGCAGGATTTTAGAAAACATTAAAGTTAAAACAATGTTTAAAATCAATTAAATTTGAATGAAATTATCTTTTTTCGTGTTGTTCGCATTCCGCTAGAGTACAGATTCATTAGATCACGTTCCAAATAAATTACAAATGGCCTTCGCTCTTGTCGTTTTCATTCTGAAATAGTTGCATACGTTTACATGATCAAAATCAATGACATTACAATCGTCGGCACCGGATGAAGCAACTCTCGATACGTTATCGAAAGGAGCGCTACACTTACTACAAAAAAATCAGAACGACGATATAGGAAGATCTCGACAAAAGCCCATTTATCAAGTAAAGAGCATTATATAATACTTTCTCCATTTTCATTCTCAAATATAAATGATATCTGTCACTTTGAGCTTCTTCGATTACGTTGTCGAATGCATTTTATTCATCCAAAAATCTGGAGCCCAAGACTGGTCACCTTACTGCAATAAATTAATGACTATTTTTACACCACATCGAACCGATGGAGTGCTCTATGCATCATTTAATACAGGTATATGTTAAAGATATCACAAACTCACGTAATCAAATTGTCAAACAACAAAGGAATACCGATGAAAACTTGGTACGATCAATCATTTCAAATACTTATAGGTGGTCAGGCCAGGAGTCGGGAATAATCGGCGGGTATGTATAAGGAGATGCATGAATGTCGAAGAAGCAAATATTGTTTGTAAAGATTCCGAAAAACTTGAAATCTATAAAAATTATCTAACCCTTTAAACTAAATTTAAAAAATATATAAGTAAGACTCACCCCTACCTACACTCCATACCAAGCAATTTATTTTTTATTTTTAATTTACTTTGCTAATAAAAAAAAATAATTGTAAAACGAACTCCCTCTCTAAACTAATATATATATATATATATATATATATATATATATATATATATATATATATATATATATATATATATATATATATAAATATATATATATATATATATATATATATATATATATATATATATATATATGTATATATATATATATATATATATATATACATATATATATGTATATAAATATATATATATATATATATATATATATATATATATATATATATATATATATATATATATATATATATATATATATATAATATATATATATATATATATATATATATATATATATATATATATATATATATATATATATATATATATATATATATATATATATATATATATATATATATATATATATATATATATATATATATATATATATATATATATATATATATATATATATATATATATATATATATATATATATATATATATATATATATATATATATATATATATATATATATATATATATATATATATATATATATATATATATATATATATATATATATATATATATATATATATATATATATATATATATATATATATATATATATATATATATATATATATATATATATATATATATATATATATATATATATATATATATATATATATATATATATATATAAATATATATAAATATATATATATATATATATATATATATATATATATATATATATATATATATATATATATATATATATATACATATATATATATATATATTTTTTTTTTTAAGTAGCAAGGTTACCGAAAAACCACCAAACCTAGTAGTTAATAAAAAAAATACAGGTATCTATCCACGCTATAATTCGCAAGTGAGCATTTCAGCTGTTGGAGAGCGCAAACGAACGTGAAGTTAGTTGGAAGACGTGAATGAGAGGGAGAAAAAAAGAAATCGCGTTCACTTTTCGCGCCACACACGGCCGACCTTGCCGCCGGTTGTCCATAGTTGTCTGTTCCGGTTGGCTGGAACCGAACCCCCCACCTGGGCTGCCGGGCAGCGCAACGACTCGACTACTCGCGGCGCTGCCAACGGAGACCGTGGGAAATGTTACCCGCCAAATCGGACTACCAATTGAAGAATTTTTTTTTTAAATTACCTTACGTCCAAGTGGCTTTGAAATCGAGCTACGGCTTATGCAACACCGCTTATCGTAACCCTACTAAGGCTTCAACTTTTTATGTTTTATAGCCTATGCCCACTCGTGAGTGAATTTACTCTTTACGTTTAAAGTTACTATAATTTCATGTATAATAAATTCATTAGTGAAAATTCTGGGCAAAAACGCTCGCAGAAGTATCCAAAATCTCGGTTGTCTCCACGACCAGTGGTATAGGTTTTTCACTTCAATTTTGACGTTTTTCAAACCAAATTGGACGTTTAACAAATCAAAGCTTGGTAATAAAAGTAATAATTATAAGTACATTTTGAGATTCCAACATACGATATTACAAATACAATGCTTCATATAATGTTTAAAATGACTCACAGCAACACTAAACCGATTTTTAACATGGAAATTCTTCATTACAATTCACGAGGACATAATAAAATACACGTGGAGCCGATAAACACAACTAAGTTTGGAGTTAGGCCCTTACAGTATATTGCCTATACCCAAACTAACTAGCTGCCTGACATACGAGTATATGAAAATCAGGAGTACAAAATTAATGAACCGAAAAAATATGTTATATTTGCGTTAGTGATAAGTTCATTTTTATTTTTTTTCCTTTGAACATTTTTTTTTCTTTATTTTAAATTATTATGCATTACATAGCATAAATTCAAATACAAAAAATATTGATAAAAAACATAAAAATGAATACAAAAAAGATCCCACAAAGGCATGGCCTGTGTGTGGGTATACATTATAATTTAGTCATAATAAAGGGTATATGTAATTTAGTCATAGTAAAGGGTAACATGATTCTTACCTTATAATTTTTATGCCTATTTACTGTAGTATTTACTATATTATTTACTGTAGCTTTAATTAAAATATATATATTCTAAAAGAACGCAAAAGATTGAAAAAAAATTGGCAAGGGATAAGTCCAAAATTTTTAAAGATGTATGAGATTTTTGGAGTTTATTTGGATTTTATATGAGAAGATCATTAAACTGATTTTTTTTTTTTTTTTTTTTTATTTATAATTTTTTTAATCAAAGATACATTGTATGGCATAATAATCAACATAGTTACATATACATAGTTTTTTTTACGTGCTACCTCACTAAGAGAGCAGTTTGGTCGTGTTTAGAGAGGGAGTTCGCTTACAGGGTTTGTACATATAAATAAGAAGTAAAAATATGAAATAATAAATGGTAATCAAACGGGAGTTTGCCTTATATGTTTTTGTAAATCATTTTTGAAAGATTTTAAATTGATTTTACCCATAAGAGTCCTAAAATATCTCCATCGCTCGTATACCATAATGGCCTCGTTATTCGAAATAAGTAACGAAGAAGGATCGAGTGAATAATATTAAAAGAAAAGAAACAAAAAACCGTTATTATTTTTAAGTCTGTATTTCTGAAAAATATCTTCGGTTTTAATATGTTTTGATAAATACCATATTATGTAGAGATTTTACTTATTTTTTTCTAAAATTTAACTTAATCCAATAATTTCACATGATACATATTGAGTAAATAATATCAAAAGAAAAGAAACAATTTTTTTTATTTTTTTTATTATCTGTATTTCTGAATATCTATATATAAATATCGACAGCTTCACAAATATTGAATAAATATCGATCAACCGGTATTAACATCAAAATTAAGGTAATGAGATAAACCGATTAGAAAAATAATATGACTAAATTCCATTAGTAAATTACAGGTTAATAAACTTGTAATTACCGTTTTTTTCAGTAAGTTACCTTAACGTTTTTTACATAGAAAATTAGTTATCAATTTTAAATTGTATATAAATTTTGATACAATAAAAAATCTTCACTTTTTTGACAGCTTCACACATTTGTATTAGATATCGGTAAATCGGTAAAAACACCAAAATTAAGGAAAAAAGATTTTGAAAAAAAATTCAATTACCAAATTACCGGTTAATAAAGTTGTAATTACCGGTTTTAACAGTGAATTATTTTGACTATTTTTTACGTAGAATAATAAAAAATCATTTTTAATAATATTAACATTTTTAAACAATAAAAAAATCTTCACTATTTCGACAGCCTCTCAACTATTAGTTAAATACCTATAACCCGGTATTAACATCAAAATTAAGGTAATTCTACATTCCGGTAATTTTGAATGCTCTACTGACTAATACTAAGTGGAATTTTTTCCGGATTTTCATCTATATACAATAAGGGAGGTACATAAACGAGGTAGTTAATATAATAGCGTGTATATTAAAATCGGGCCATTTCCACAGAGTGAGTTGGGTCGAAAAAGGGTTTTCTTTCACGGAAAGGCGGAGAGTATTATATTTCGAAGCCGGGGGGGTTCTGACAATCGACGGGCGGCCGATTGTCAGAAAATCGTCGGCTATCTCCGGCTCGCGGCGGCGGCTGCCGACGGCTCGAGACTCGAGGCGGTACGTGGATTGGTAATTGATTGAGGTGGATGTCCATGACCGGAAAAGGTGGATGTGAGTTGGGCAGGCCTGCGGAATAAGAATTGAGTGATCTTCGATTCGCTCTCCCACGTTGAAGATTTGTACAGTATTGGTAGAATTAATTGTTCCATTCTGTGGAGGAAAATCGTAGACAATTCAGGTTTTTGAAATGTCTTCTTGTTATTTATTTATTTCCATTTAGGTATTTATGGTCTTACTGAAGGTGTCTGCCTCCGTAGTGTAGTGGTCAGCACGCTCGGCGACCGTTCTGGAGGTCCCGGGTTCGATTCCCAAGGGGGGTAAAATAAATGTAAGTGATTTTTTCACTGTAATACTTATTTAATATTACCCTAGACTGGTACCTGAAGCGGAGGGCTGATCACCTTTCCTTCATGTGTGAAACGATCAAGATAACACTGCGTTTATATGACGCAGTGCCCTATGCACCATTGGGGTACGGATAAGGGTTTTATTATTATTATTAGGTATTTATAGATTTAGCGTTTAATTTGTAGAACTAACTTTTAATTTATATATCAAATGTTAAAATCAAACACTGATTTTTAAAGAACTATGAAGATTTTTACAGTATTGATAGAATCAATTATTCCATTCTGTAGAAGAAAAACGTAGACAATTCAAGTTTTTTAAATGTCTTCTTGTTATATATTTATTTTCATTTAGGTGTTTATAGATTTGGCGTTTAATTTGTAGAACTCACTTTTAATTTATATATTAAATGTTAAAATCAAACACTGATTTTAAAGGCCTTTTTTGTCATTTTTTTTAAACAATAAAATACTAAATTGTATTATATTGATTAAAATACATAAAAATAAAAATTATGACAGTTATTTAGCCTCGTTACAGAAATTGGTTCGTATATATAGAACTTCCGGTTGTCAATAGTGGGTAGAATTGGTGAATGTTACACGTGTATAAGGTGATCACTTGAACCACCCTATGACGGTCGTCAGCCTCGTAAATGCCCAGACTTCCATATTCTTCCCCATCTTCGATGAGATGTCAAAAAATAATATGAAAATAACTCCTATAATTGGAGATAATCCAGATTTTGTGAACCAGTATTTGGACACACTCAAAATGTTGCTTTATTTATGATTACTCGTTTTGTACGTGAACGTAGCTGTGGTTAGTATGCGCTGGAAGGCTGTGTAACAATAAAGGGATGTGTAATAAGTCAGACTGGTAAAAGAAGCGCAGGTCTGGTCACCTTGCCTTCATGCAATTAACTATCAAGATAACACTACATCGCTACGATGCAGTGCCCTATGCACCATCGGGTGCGGATAAGGGTTAAAAAATAAAATAAAATAAGTCAGATGTCAAAAAATAATATTTAATTTAATTATTGTTATCAAATAGTATTGGCGCATTATAACATGGATCCAGCAATTAGGGTCAATGTGAACGCCAAATAATTGCGAATAGGCGTAACCTGCCCACCTACTTTGGCCAATTGCGAGCGTTGCGTTGGTCAGGACGTGTGGCAACACCGAAACCGCTGGTCTTACTGAAGGTTAACACGCTAAATATAAAGATGACGTTGCGCGCCATGCAACTGAATTTAAACCAGCCGAGAAAATACAACGCGTGGTACTACCATCTCCATCGCGACTATACGATACATTTTTACAACACTTTGATTGTGTCCAAATGCTTTTCTACTCTGAGCACATATCGCTCACTCCTTTCAACAAGGTCATTTATCAAAAACCGAAAATTTTCAGTTGTGCATGTTTTCGGTATGCCCAGAAAATGTACTATATCACAGCAAAAGCGGCATATTTTTAACTTAATATTTACCAGCTACAGGGCAGAAAGTGCTGTTTTTGCATTTTGAAGAAAAGGTATTGTTAAATAATTTTTTTAAATAAACTAAATATTTTTCAAATGGAGAAAAAACCATCAGGTTTTACCTAAAAGGTCTGTTGCACAGTAGAAAGTTCAATAATGGCTTGATATTTATTTTTAATAAATTGTATTATATTTTTTAACTTTTTAAACGATCTCCTGAAAAATCAAATTTTTTGATATATGACGTTGCTGAAAGGAGTGAGCGATATCCCAAATGTCAAACGATTAATATCCAGCCGAGTCATTATTTCCATCGCGCTATTTACGATCAATATAACGCTGTATTGTTCTGTAACGTGCGGACGAGAAAAAGAGAGGGTAAATGAAAAGTATTAAAAATATTAACTTTTTGAGTTGTCTTACCAGTAATTATCAAAGTAAGACATGATTTTTCAAAAAAACACTTTAATAATACATTATAACATTTTGAGTGTGTCCAACAAATACTTGTTCACAAATCTGGATTATCTCCAATAAGCAGTTTATTTTTGTCATTATATTTCGACATCTCAAGATGGAAGAAGAAAAATATGGAAGTCTGGGCATTAACAGGGGCTTACGAACGTCATAGGCTTGGTTGAGTGATCCCTTTACACACGTGCAACATTCATCAATACTACCCATTTAATGTCTAAGAATATTGAATAAGTTTTCAAATCACATGGTCAGAGCTAACATACTCCACCCTACTTTTCGTGTGGGTCCGGCTGTTTCTTCAATCATCTCGGTTGCGTCATATGCGTTATTGAAAGTATATAAAGAGCTCTTTCTCCGTCTTATTCCTCATTACTGAGGGTTGTGACCCTTGTGGAAGCAATAACTAACTGTTACCCTGCCATGAACACAATTTTTGATCGACATAAAGCTGTGTTGATCCAATCTCTTGAAACTTTTTGAATCATATTATGTGGAAATAAACAAAAATAAAAGCATAAGATCATCACGATTTGGAACTTAAAATAAAGCGAAATCATAAAGATGATGCATTTTTAAGCTTTGTCTATCCCGAAATAACACCATGTTATTTGAGAAAAGATACGTCTGCAACTATTTCAACCGTGTTTACGGAGATGTAAAGAGATTAAAAGACTTTAGAAAATTCTCCTGTTAAATACAGATAAATCCCAATGTCAGATCACAACCGAATTGTGTTTGAGATGTATAAGCAGGACTCGTTGTACAAGAAATATCGTGGGACTTGTTGCTGTTGTATTTATCGGTATGAATCTAAAGTTTGTTGTGTATATTCAATAATTTATTTATCACAATTAGATCAGCATTAAGATCCTAATTTTCTCTTCTCCATCTTATTCCTCATTACTGAGGGTTGTGACCCTTGTGGAAGCAATGACTCTTATTCAGCTATCCTTTGACTGCGCTGCACGTAGCGCTCCAACCACCGAGGTGCCTGCTGCTGCCTTAACTTGATCGGTGCATCGTGTTCGGAACTTCCTTTTCCTCTCTTCTCCTCCAGGCTACCGATCACAACCAGTCGTTCCAGGCTATCCTCATTGCCTCGCGCAACGTTTCCGAAGAATTGGAAAACCAGAGTAAAGAGCTAGAGCGAGAGTATTTAAAATTGGTCTTATAAAAAACCTGGCACTTATCGAAATCGGGTGCTTTTCAAATCGTATTTCCTGCAACTCGCGTCTGGAAACGTTTTATCAAATTTGCAGAGATATGCGCCGACTATGGCAGGCTAAACATTCGTACGTATGTCGGGAAATTTGTATGAGCCGCGTTAGCCGGATTTCGGGGCGGGAAAGTGTATTTCCGTTCATGGAAAATTGAAGAACTCGAAATTCAGTGTCCCATTTGCGTACTGCGAGACCTATAAATGTTCACGGCGATAGTGCTTTTACGACGTGGCCGAGAGCGCATGTAAGTGTACCTTTTCGGGACCTTTATTACAAATTTATAGAAATAGCTAAACGCGCCCGATATTAGACACCAGACTTTTAGGCCGATAGGGCACCTAAAAACGACTACCAATGCTAAATGCTAATGTAGTATTAAGGTACAACATTTTGAGTGTGTCCAAATACTTACAAGTTGTCACCAATAGATGTCTCTAGTGAAGTTCTAGTGATTCAAGAACAAGGTTTCTAAATTGGTTCATTTATATAGAACTTCCAAGAATTTGAGTGGTGTGGTTGTCAACAATGGGTAGAATTGGTGAATGTTACACGTGTGTAAAGTGATCACTTAAACCAGCCTATGACGGTCGTCAGCCCCGTAAATGCCCAGACTTCCATATTCTTCTTCATCTTTGATGAGATGTAAAAAAAATAATAGTATTAAGGTATTATTTTTTGACATCTCAACGAAAATGAAGGACAATATGAAAATTTTGGCGTTTACGGGGCTTACGACCGTCGTAGGCTGGTTTAAGTGATCACTTTACACACGTGTAACATTCACCAATTTTACGAATGACTGACAACCACACTACTCAAATTCTTGGAAGTTTTATATATATGATCCAATTTCGAAACATTGCTATTAAATCACTAGAACTTTACTAGAGATATCTATCTATTGGTGAGAATAAGGAAGCTTTTTGTTGAGCAGAAACTCTTTTATTAGTATGTGAGGTCCGAATCCTGGATTATAATCACAATCGAATACATGAAAAACGCTAGAAAACATCATTTTCATTATTATTATTTTAGCTTATAATTTGACCAGTTAATTTATGTACAACATTTTGAGTGTGTCCAAATACTTGTTAAATATAAATATTATTTTATTGACTACTGATCAATGATGAAGAAATCATCATCTTTGATGAGGTATCAAAAAAACAATATTAATAATACTCCTATCATTGGAGATAAAAAAGATTAATGAACAAGTATTATATATATATATATATATATATATACATATATATATATATACTATATACTATATTTATATATATATATATATATATATATATATATATATATATATATATATATATATATATATATATATATATATAAATTTATATATATATATATATATATATATATATATATATATATATATATATATATATATATATATATATATATATATATTTTTTTTTTTTTTTTTTTTTTTAAGGGATTTTATTTTAGTGACCAGGTAGAGAGTGGTATCAAGAGCGATGAAAATTGGAAGTTTGTAGCTTCTTCGTCTCACCAATAGATGACACTAGTGAAATTCTAGTGATTCTTGTACAATGTTTCAAAATTGGATCATTTATATACATGTAGAGTTTCTGATTAGTAAAAAGCTTCTTTACATCTCACCAATAGATGTCTCTAGTGAAGTTCTAGTGATTCAAGAACAAGGTTTCTAAATTGGTTCATATATATAGAACTTGCAAGAATTTGAGTGGTGTGGTTGTCAATCATGGGTAGAATTGGCGAATACTGAAACACGTATGTAACGTGATCACTTAAACCAGCCTATACCAGGTCGGAAACCCCGTAAATACCCAGACTTACATATTCTTCTTCATCAATATTAAATTCAATTAACTTAATTAAGATTAAATGAAATAACCATAAAACGCAACGTTTTTCTTCGAAACAGGACATATACCATAGTAAGTAATGCAACGCGACTGCATACAAGAATGAGAGTCCAGACACGTATGAGTAATGCAAGACGCCCGAGTCCGTGAGAACCGCTTGACATTGGTACGGCAAACACAATAATGGTCTGTGTTCTCGGTTCGTTATCGCCAATTCTCGCCGCTGGACGCTAACGAGAGCCGTCATCTAATGCAGCGTACGGTCGCTATCTCCATAGGTGAACGGCTGCAGATGGAAACAATTGCGATGTTTTGAATTCCACTGCATTACGCTGACACGAATGGCCGCATAAATCGCTCAGTATCTTAACAGTTTCGGCAATATGCGATAAAAGAAGTATGGAACAAAGAATATACTCGTTTCATTCAAACATATTCCTATTTCGCTCACTCCTTTCAAGAACATCATAAATGAAATTAAAAAAAATTAGGATAGGATAGGCACTGGTTTTCTGCCTATACGGAATGCACGCCCCTGGTTACACACTATAGTATTTCGGATAAGACAGATATCGCTCACTCCTTTTAAGAACGTCATAAATAAAAAAGCTTGATTTTTCAGGAGAACGTTTTTCAAGTTTAAAAATATAATACAATATTTTTTAAATAAATATCAAACCACTTATTGAACTTTTTACTGTGCAACAGGTCTTTTTAGGTAAAACCTGAAGGTTGTTTCTCCATTTGAAAAATATTTAGTATACCTATTTTAAAAAAATTGAAAAACACCTTTTCTTCGAAATGCAAAAACAACATTTTCTGCCCTGTAGCGGGTAAATATTAAGTTAAAAATATGCTTCTTTTGCTGGGATATAGTACATTTTCTGGGCATTTCGAAAACATGCAAAACTGAAAATTAAAGATTTTTGATTTATGACGTTTTTAAAAGGAGTGAGCGATTTGTACAATGCTGGATGAGAAAGTTGTCAACATTTTGACAAATACCTCAAGTTCGCAAGCGTTCAATGTATGTAAAGCTACTCTTAATGATTTAAACAATATTAAAAAAACACTAACAGAGTCTGTAATGAAGATACGTTTAAATATGGTATTTCTGTGTTACGATGAAGGTATCAAATGTCTGATGATGACGATGATGATAATGATGTTGTAGATGGTGAGGATATTAATGTACAGAATTTTTTTTATCAAAATTGTTTAGTATGTACATTACGAGTAGAATACAGAATCAAATTTATATAATTGTTTTTTTTTTCATTAGAATTTACGAAAATCCACCCCCCAAATAACCAAATTGGCCATTTTATTTAAATAACATAATTATTAAAAAATAATCTTATATCATTTTCCAATTAGAATATTAAATAAACCCAATATTATATTTTTGGAGCCCTAAATTGGCCATCCGTTCTTATGCGCAGTGGTTGCATGCGCATAGTTCCAAATCAGGATATAAGCAGTGTAGGTAGGTGATTTGGAAGATCGAACAAAGTCAAGACGGTCATATTATTTATTGATTCGGTATTTACTTTGTGGAATAATATATATAACATTATTTCATAGTTATAGTTATATTTCTGGTTGTGCGAGTAGAAAAGGATTTATAAATTTTGGGCTATAATTGACGAAAAAATATCCACCGTCTAAAGCTTGTAGATAAATGGATACCTTACACTTTGAAACAGTTATCCAGTTATAAAATTAAAAATAATCTCGCAGTAGCGTGTATCGATTTTTCAATTTCAAGTTCTACAAAAAATATACAGCATGTTTAAAACAAAACGGAGAAATTGAACTAGTTTAATAATATGGCGCCCGAAGAGGGAAAAAACAACACAATAATTATTTGTCCATGTGAAATATTAAATCTAGATTATTTCTCTATTACAAAGTAACGGAACTTTGATGAATAATTGATTTGTAAATAACAACGACGAAATTATATATTTTTTTTCTTTCGGTGATAAGTATAGCTGCCACATGACGATTCACACACCCTGCAAAGGGCAGATAATTAAGGATATCTATAGTATAATTATATACATATCTACATATGTACATACGCAAACACACATTTATACATACACATATATATATATGTAATAAAATAACTAGGTACCTACCTATACATTTTATTAAGTACTTACAAAAAGTACCTACATAAAACAGTTCTACCACCAGATGCCGCATGCGTCGCACAGAATTAAACAAAAGAGATCCGATAGGAAAAATTAACTGTCAGAATCAGATAGATAGATAGATAGATAGATATAAAAATTATTATAAAGATAAATTAAGAATAAACTTTAATTATAAACTTTAATTACAAAGCAACACATTGTTTATTTTATTATTATACACCCACTTTACATATTATTTACACTTAATTTTCAAAAGGAAAATATTACCACGTTATAAAACGACAATTTTGTTAATTGGAAATGGATTATGAAACATTAGATGTATTAAAACAATTACTACAATATGTTCGGAGTGAGAGAGAAAAATTAGAAGATGATCAAAGAAAACGATTAGAAGATAATCAAAGAAGACGTGGAAATTTAAAAACTAGTGATAAAATTAAAAATAAAAATCATGTGAAAAAAATTTCTACAAAATATAAAATAAAATGTACTCCAGAAAAGAAGAATTTCGAAGCAGATTGTATGAGCAGGAATCCAGTATTAGAATCGAAAGAAAATGCAAATGAACAATTAAAAGTTGTAAATTTGGTTAAATTAGAAGATATTTTAAAAGATCAGAATAAAAACGAAGACATACAAATAACACAGAAACAGTGCTTGAAAAATGAAAATAAAAATAAAGTAGAAAAAACTTCTACGAAAGATAAAATAAAATATACTCCAGGAAAGAAGAATTTAGAAGTAGATTGTCTAAGCAGGAATCCAGTATTAAAATCGAATGAAAATGCAGATGAACAATTAAAAGTTGTAAATTTGGTTAAATTAGAAGATATTTCAAAAGATCAGAATAAAAATGAAGACATACAAATAACACAGAAACAGTGCTTGAAAAATGAAAATAAAAATAAAGTAGAAAAAACTTCTACGAAAGATGAAATAAAATATACTCCAGGAAAGAAGAATTTAGAAGTAGATTGTCTAAGCCGGAATCCAGTTTTAGAATCGAATAAAAATGCAGATGAACAATTAAAAGTTGTACATTTGGTTATATTAGAAGATACTTTAAGAGATCTGAATAAAAATGAAGGAATTCAAAAGAAAAAAACAAATGGATTGAGAAAAACTGTGTCTACTTTAAAAGGGTCAAGAAAAAAAAAATACAAAAAAAGAAAGAAAGAAAAAAGAACGGAAAAAAAGAAAGAAAGAAAAAAAAAAACAAGAAAGAAAAAAAGTCAAAACCAGTCCCTTCACTACAAGAAGATGATCCGGAGGACGAGTGAAAATTTTACTATGAATTTTCATCCCCAAGGGGGGAGATGTAATAAAATAACTAGGTACCTACCTATACATTTTATTAAGTACTTACAAAAAGTACCTACATAAAACAGTTCTACCACCAGATGCCGCATGCGTCGCACAGAATTAAACAAAAGAGATCCGATAGGAAAAATTAACTGTCAGAATCAGATAGATAGATAGATAGATAGATATAAAAATTATTATAAAGATAAATTAAGAATAAACTTTAATTATAAACTTTAATTACAAAGCAACACATTGTTTATTTTATTATTATACACCCACTTTACATATTATTTACACTTAATTTTCAAAAGGAAAATATTACCACGTTATATATATATATATATATATATATATATATATATATATATATATATATATATATATATATATATATATATATATATATATATATATATATATATATATATATATATATATATACATATATATCAGTGTGTGTGTGTGTTTGTGTGTGTGTGTGTGTGTGTGTGTGTGTGTAGTGTTGCGGCTTTATGTTCAGTCAGTTAGTTTGTATTTTTATATTAAATATTTAATCTATTTTCGCTTTAATTTTGAATATTTAGATGTTTTTCGTTGAGTTTTTGAGTAATTCATTTGTTTTTAATGTTTTATCTTTGAGTTGTCATAGTCTCATAATAAATACGTGATGTGCATGATATATTTGCAGTATTGTTTAGTTGACAAACAACCATATGATGACTCACAAATATTGATTTATTCATTAAAATCGTACCTACCTTCTGCGTTTTAAAAAAAAAATGTATAGAATAACTCTAAGACCACTCGGCTGTCCAAATTTAGAACACAGTAAGGGACATTTTTTTGTAGTACGTTTTTATTGCATTTTTGGACTAAGTAGAATCTACTTAGTCCAAAAATGCAAAAAAAACGTACTACAAATAAATGTCCCTTACTGTGTTTTGAGTTTGGACAGCCGCACTGTAGAACAAGTTTTCTTAGGTGGTATAAAGGAGAACATTTTTTGATGCGACTAGCGGTGCATAGCATACTGCAAATTACTCAAAGGCAATCAGGAAAATCTTTTATGCAAATGCCACCCAGGTGTCTGCTGTCTACAGCAGTGATCGCCAAAGTGTGGCTCGCGAGCCCCATGCGGCTCTTTGGCCCCTCGATTGCGACCCAGCCACAAATATGAGCGACTGAAATGTTTAATTTCCTTTGTGGGTTATTTTATATTAATATATAAAAACGACAAATTTATTTCGTACGATATAATTTATTATTAATTTAATAGTACAACGTGATGACCACAGCGGCAAGGAATTTATGTTGCCGTAAAAACGGTTGATATTTAAGGCATTTCTATAAATTTAAACAAAAAGATTTGAAACGACAGTATAAATCAAAACCTTAAATGTCAGATGCTTACGCAACCGAATCGTACGTGTAAAAGTGAGAGAACTTAGATAGTATGTTAGGATACACGTGTGTATTGTTCATACTATTTTTTGACATCTCATCAAAGATGAAGAAGAATATGGAAGTCTGGGCATTTACGGGGCTGATGACGGTTTAAGTAATCACTTTACACACGTGTAACATTCACCAATTCTACCCATTATTGACAACCACACTACTCAAATTCTTGGAAGTTCTATATGTATGAACCAATTTTGAAACATTGTTCTTGAATCACTAGAACTTCACTACAGACATCTATTGGTGAGATGAAAAGAAGCTTTTTATTGAGCAGGAACTCTTTTATTAGTATGAGAGGTCTGAATCCTGGATCATTTTAGCTTATAATTTAACCAGATAATTTATTAACAACATTTTGAGTGTGTCCAAATACTTGTTCTCAAATCTGGATTATCTCCAATTATAGGAGTATTTTTCACATTATTTTTCGACATCTCATCAAAGAGGAAGAATAATATGAGATATTCTGAAAAATTCTATGAAAAATACTCCTACAATTGGAGATAATCCAGATTTGTGAACAAGTATTTGGACAAACTCAAAATGTTGTGTATTCTTCCATCCTATTTGCTTGCCAAATAGGGGTGGGAACATTGTCTTATCTCAAAAATTATATTTCTGTAAATTTACAATCACGTAATATTTGATATTTACCTACGTCAAATCGATCCAACGTCTATAAGACTTTTGAGAAGAAAAGTGGAACATTGTTGCATATTATATGTTTATCATTGTGATGTGATATTCACCAAGTAATGTAATCATTGCAATTTCGACGTTAACATAACAAGTTTAGTGTTAACACTACTACAAATTGCGATATTAAAGTTCCTAATTTCGCTCACTCCTTTCAACAACGTCATCTACCTATCTACAAACTTGATTTTTCAGGAGATCAGTTAAAAGTTTAAGAATATAATGAAATGTATCAAAAATAAAATCAAACCACTAATTGAACTTTTTACTATGCAACACATCTTTTTAGGTTAAACTTGAATGTTTTTCTCCATTTGAAACATATTTAGTATATTTAAAAAAATAATTAAACAATACCTTTACTTCAAAATGCAAAAACAACACTTTCTGCCCTGTAGCGGGTAAATATTATGTTAAAAATATGCCACTTTAGCTGGGATTCAGTACATTTTCTGGGCATTCCGAAAACATGAACAACTGAAAATTGACGATTTTAAAAAAAATGACGTTGTTAAAAGGAGTGAGCGATTTGTCAGTGTATCAAAAACAGAATAGGCACCATTCAATTTTTAATTTTTCTAGTCGTTTTATTACAACTAACCAGACTTAAGAGTTCTACAACAGCAAAAAAAAAATTCCACTTTTAGAACAAAGAATCATGTATAAAATCATGAAGAAAAAACTTAACAAAACAAAACACCCTGGAATCTATCAAAAGTGTTTATATTAGACAGAACTGAGATCAACGGAACAATACATCAAGAAATGTCATCGATCAAATTGCGAAAAAAAACCTAAGCATCTTTAAAATACAGTAATATATATATTACTATTGACTTTTATCCATACCCGATGGTGCATAGGGCACTGCACCAAATTGAAGCAATGTTAATTCGATCGTTTTTTATATGAAAGCAAAGTGATCAGTCTTGTGCTTCAGGTACCAGGGTGATATTAAATAATGTTAAGAGTGATATAACACTAATATTTACTTTGCCTCCCGTGGCAATCGAACCCGGGACCTCCAGCATGGTAGCCAAATGTACTCAATATTACTTTTGGTAAATTCAATTTAAATGAGTTTTATAAAATAAAATAAAGCAACTTTGTTTTAACCACTTTTTATTGGTACACTTTTTCCAACCGGTTTCGACAAGAATCTTGTCATCCTCAGGGTTTATGTACTAATTCTAAAACATTGAAATACTCGTAGGTTCTTGTCGAAACCAGTTGGAAAAAGTGTACCAATAAAAAGTAGTTAAAATAAAGTTGTTTTATTTTATAATGTTTATAAAATGTGCCACAAAGTATCTGCTAAAAACATACAAGAATATTAAATGAGTTATCTACAAAAATATCGAACACAAAAAAGTATCAAATAGCAAAAAAAGTGCTATCTTCAAAGTACCCCAGATGTTTAGTTTTCCTCACGCAGAAGTTCTTTGTCGAATGGCTAATCAAAGACAGTGAAACGTTATTTACACGTGCAATAATGAGTAAGACAGGCACAGGTGCACAGGCACAGGAACAGGTAGATGATTTCATATATTTGGGTAGTATGTTTTCTAGGGATGGAAAGATTGATAAAGACATAGAAAGGAGAGTGAATGCTGGGAACAGAGTGAATGGTGCACTAAAATCAGTTTTAGCAAATAAAAATCTATCAGCGGAAGCTAAACTGGCAGTACACAATGGAGTTCTGGTTCCAACCCTTATGTATGGAAGCGAAGCACGGAGTTGGCAAAAGAAGGATGAAAGCAGACTGAATGCAGTCGAAATGCGATCCCTCAGACGAATGTGTGGCAAAACGATGTTTGATAGATGTTCGAATGATGAAATAAGGAAAGAATGTAAGGCTGAGATAAGCATTATCGATAAAATTAAGAAAGGTGTGTTGAGATGGTTTGGACATGTGGAGCGTATGAGTGAAGAAAGAACGGTCAAACAAATTTATGAGGCGAATGTAGTTGGAAAAAGAAGCAGAGGACGACCGAGGAAAACTTGGCACAATCAGGTATGTCAAATACTTGAAAGCGGCCGGGTCAGGAGTCGTAATAATCGTCGGGTATGTATGAGGAGATGCATGAATGTAGAAGAGGCAAAGAATGTTTGCAAGGACAGAGTGGTGTGGCGTTCGATTCTCTCTGCCTACCCCTGCGGGGAAGTGGCGTGACGGTTAGTTAGTTTTTTTTTATAATGAGTAAGATTTCAATCAGCAAATACGCAAAGCTGACATTACTTTTGCCATCCTCGAGATAACAACGTGACATTATCGCGCTTCAGAATGCCAACTGACATCATCTCCTTGCTGGAACATCACGACACCGCGGTCAGTGTGTTTTGCAAATTGTAATTATTGACAAGTCTTGGTAATGTCTGCGGTGGCCCGAGGCTAAGCATGAACGCTAGATGGGGTCAAAACACTAACATTCAGGTTGCCCAAAAGCTAAGAGATTTATCACAGGATTTAATAACATAAAGTTGGGTGTTAAAATCTGTTTCGTTATTTTGAAGACGGTCAGATAGAGATTGATGACAATGTATTGGGTATCCCACGCCTAATGCCTTTAACACGTGGTAATGAAAGAGATGAGCATCTCGTTTCCATTAGTATAAAAGAACGCTAATTTAAACTTCAATGGTTAGCATGGAAAGATTGTCTTTCATCAAGAAAAAAATAAAAAATATATCTTTGAAAAAAGTTTTTAATTAATGTGTAACAAATAAACTGACACTCATTCGTACTCAGTTGTTTAAATGTGATTTATAGTTCTTAAAAAAAAAGAAATTATTTACATGATTTACACTGTTGACTGGTTTATTTGGTATGCCCACCATGTAAGTTATTTCAATATGTGTTAAGAACAGGATAAATTAGCGCGGGCCAATCAGAACTTCACAGCATTTGCTCATCAGTAGAAGAAAACCACGTAAAACTCCCTCTGGTGAAGCCGGACTGTTGACTGTCGTCAACAGGCCTTCCGTTCCATTAGAAGTGGGTTCGGTATTTTGTGTTCTGGCTTAGTTTATTGTACCAATGTCCTACACTCTGTTTATCACGTTGGAGACACGATTAAGACAGCGGAAGCTAAACTGGCAGTACACAATGGAGTTCTGGTTCCAACCCTTATGTATGGAAGCGAAGCATGGAGTTGGCAAAAGAAGGATGAAAGCAGACTGAATGCAGTCGAAATGCGATCCCTCAGACGAATGTGTGGCAAAACGATGTTTGATAGATGTTCGAATGATGGAATAAGGAAAGAATGTAAGGCTGAGATAAGCATTATCGCTAAAATTAAGAAAGGTGTGTTAAGATGGTTTGGACATGTGGAGCGTATGAGTGAAGAAAGAACGGTTAAACAAATTTATGAGGCGAATGTAGTTGGAAAAAGAAGCAGAGGACGACCGAGGAAAACTTGGCACAATCAGGTATGTCAAATACTTGAAAGCGGCCGGGTCAGGAGTCGTAATAATCGTCGGGTATGTATGAGGAGATGCATGAATGTAGAAGAGGCAAAGAATGTTTGCAAGGACAGAGTGGTGTGGCGTTCGATTCTCTCTGCCTACCCCTGCGGGGAAGCGGCGTGATGGTTAGTTAGTTAGTTAAGAAGATTATTGGATCAGGCCTTCCGTTCCACGAGAAGAGGATTCGACATTTTGTGTTCTAGCTTGGCTTATGGCTTATGGTGCCAATGTCCTTCACTCTTTTTATCATGTAGGAAAGACGATTATGAAAATGAAGAAGATTGGATCACCAAATTAAACTGATTGGAATTGGTAAGTGATAAACAATTTAAATAATAAACGGGTCATATCAGATGGATTTATTGCAATCCGTCACAATTAGTTCCGAACCACGCTCGGCGTGTAACGCGAGCGATGACGTAGGGGCTCCCGAGCAGTGAAAGTGCTGGATTATGCGATAGTTGCGCAAGAGCCACGAACAAAGAGTAGGTCGTGAGTGAGTGTGTCGATCGTCTATGGAAACACAATTACCAGGGCCGTCGAGGCAAAGGCGAGATCAAACAAAGCAGAGGATGATGGGACGAAAAAAACAACGGACGAGGAAAGGAGTGCTGATGATAATGCCAAGGCTGCGGGCGACGCAGAAGGCGTTAGATCGGACCTGAACTAAATACCAACAGCATGTAGGTATGTGGCATATCGACGCAGCATCATTACTTAGTTTGGCAAATGTGGGAGGAAAAATATGGAACAAATTACAAAATTCAGCGTATCCTCAAAACATCCTGAATTGATTATCGTAATATCACGTATGTATTATATTTTTGGTATTTAAGATAATTTTGAAGTTTCAAACATTAACAATATTAACATTATTTATTATATAGTATCAGACACTGGATTATTCGCCCTACGTATGAGATGTCCAGATGTCCATGAAATTTAGAGTTGTATCAACTTGATGTGAAACATACATCTATCAAACGGAACAAGCTTAGTGAATAGTTTACCAATCATTCAACTGATGGCGCTAAAATCTTCCATACTTCACAAATGTATCGAAAACCGACCCGTATGCGCTTATCCGTATGCGGAAGGTTCTAAGAACATTGCATATATACAGGTTTAAAAAAAATAATGAAATATGGATGAACGTTACATAGTAAATAAATTGATCGCTTAATCCAGATGCTCAGACTTCCATCATCTTTCTTATAAAGGAAAGAACGATACACCTTTAAATTTCAAACTTTAGTTTGATACTCTAAATGTCCATGTCTCGTTCTCCAAGTTTATATTTAATACGTTATCATCGTGTTATATCTGTTTTATTTCAGTGGGTTTATCTCCATTAAAGTCACATATTCCGAACCCCTTTGCCAGTTGACTGAAACAATTGAGCAATATACATAATTGTTGACTGTTATGGAAGACAATATCGCTTACATTCCGTTTAAATATTCACTCATTTACTGTCTCTTTACGCTACAGGCCGGATGAAATGATTTTATACGACAACAACGGATGTCCCATGGAAGTTATTTAGCGTAAAGGAAACATTGCCGCGATCAATCGTCGACATTTTGTAAAGGTCTTTGTTTTTAGGCGGTCATACAACATAAATACAAGAGGAAGGATTACAAATTTCAACAGCAGCGGTAGTGATGGTTCTAACGGGCTGTGTTTATTGCTCCATTATACGATTATAATACGTCATCGTTACCGGTACGGCGATTGGCGGGGATTTAGCATAATCGCAATTTTTCGAAGATTTTCCGCCGTTAAACGCCGAATCGATTATAGTATTCCGCATTCCTACAATTCTAAACTCGGTTATTGGGTTTACTTTGTGTTCCAAATACGTGTGAAGAAACGATATATCGTGGCGTGCTGGTAATAATTACGTAAAATTGAGAAAATTAGATCAATTATTACATAATTTCATAGCCACTCATAACATATTTTTGGGCTAAATACAGCATAAAGGTTTTAACATTAAAAAAATGGTTTGTCATTATGTAATTACTGTTATTAAAGAGTTTAAAATTATTTTATTAAAAACCTACAAAATGGTGCAGAAGGTAACGAAATAAAATAAATGGATATGTATTAGACTTACACATTAGGGATATTCAACATACAGAAAAAAACACAAACAATCAACACAGGAAATGAGAACAACATGTTGCTGTTTCTCCTCTCAAGATATCTTCAAGTTCTTAGAATAAGCTCTTTACCATGATTATTTATTACACTGGAAAAATTTATTGCACAGGTAAAATTGATTGCACTGGTAAAATTGTAACTAAAATACCGAATTTAAACTCGGCAATTACTAACCTCAATAAACGAAAAAAAGTTGGAACATACATACATACGATATAATGATGGCAAAAGTGAAGGAAAAGTCACAAATCGCTCACTTCTTTCAAGAACGTCATAAATCAAAAATCGTCCATTTTAAGTTGTGCATGCTTTCGGAATGCCCAGAAAATGTACTATGGTATATCCCAGCAAAAGAGGCATATTTTTAACTTAATATTTACCCGCTACAGGGCAGAAAGTGTTGTTTTTGCATTTTGAAGAAAATGTAGTGTTTAATTATTTTTTTTTACTAAATACCTTAAAAGATCTGTTGCACAGTAAAAAGTTCAATAAGTGGCTTGATATTTATTTTTAATACATTGTATTATATTTTTAAACTTTAAAAACGTTCTCCTGAAAAATAAAGTTTTTTATTTTATTTATGACGTTCTTGAAAGGAGTGAGCGAAATGAGAAATCCTAGCTAAGCAATATGTACAAGGAAACAGACTGGGATTCAACGTGCTGAGGATCTCTTTGCCTTGACGAGGGTCCGTTCGAGATTTTCAAAGATGTCGGCTAACCTTTGCTGATTGGACAAGAACCAGAAGAAGAAAAAACAAGGCATTGAATGAAAGAAACACTCCCATACAACATAGAGAAAAGGGTAACAATCAGTCAAAATAATTTATAATGTCGACAAGTTAAACGAAGAAGACGATTGAATTATTTGCACAAGCAAAGAGTGTCGAAATATAAACGATTTTGTTAGAATGTACACAAGAGCTGAATAATTACACGGAGAATTATTATAAAACGACCATAATTAAAAACATGAATTATCATACTTTTGCAACGATTGAAGATTTCACGCGGACTGCGAACGAAAGGGAAAATCGTAACGGCGTGAAAATGTAAAAATCACAGATCGTGTAAGAATGGAGCAACTGAAAACAATAATATCACGCCCCGTTCGTGCATGTTCGCTGACGCAACAAATACAATTATTTTACGAGCATAACTCAGAAATGAGACGAGAATTCAAATGGCCTACAAGACAAATACACGAGAAGGTACATTACATCTCACCAATGAAAATGAAATCTCACAAAAATGAAAATGGTATTTTCTGGCGTTTCTCAGGTGTGGGATTATAATCCAGGATTTGGACCTCACATACTAATATAAGAGTTTTTCCTTAATAAAAAGTTTCTTTACATCTCACCAGTAGATGTCTCTAGTGAAGTTCTAGTGATTCAAGTACAAGGTTTCTAAATTGGTTCATATATATAGAACTTCCAAGAATTTTAGTAGTGTGGTTGTCAATAATGGGTAGAATTGGTGAATGTTACACATGTGTAAAGTGATCACTTAAACCAGCCTATGACGGTCGTCAGCCCCGTAAATGCCCAGACTTCCATATTCTTCTTCATCTTTGATGAGATGTCAAAAAATAATATGAAAATAACTCCTGTAATTGGAAATAATCCAGATTTTGTGAACAAGTATTTGGACACACTCAAAATGTTGTAGAGAAGGTACATTGTTTGACTACCTCAATATAGTCATAGAAATTAAACACTCGTATGAGACACTGTCCGCCTCCGTAGTGTTATGGTCAGCACGCTAGGCTACCATGCTGGAGGCCCCGGGTTCGATTCCCAAGAGGGTCGAAATAAATATTAGTGATTTTTCAGTCTAATATTTATTTAATACTGGACTGGTACCTGAAGCGGAAGGCTGATTACCTTTCCTTCGTGTATTTAACGATCAAGATAACACTGCTTCTATACGATGCAGTGCCCTATGCACCATTGAGTGTGGATAAGGGTAAAAAGAATGAGACAATAATTGATTGACTAATTTCGAAAACTACAGATGTTTTCATCGAAAGGTGATCACAAAAACTAACGAGTAAAAATCATTCATTCAATCAAGTAGAGGTGGGTAGGATAATAACTAGAGGGAAGTGGTTAAGGAGTGGGACTTGATTTAATGGGAACAAAGACAATACTGGTGATACCTATAATATTGATATATCATCCGTAGGGTAAGTAATCCATTGTCTAATAGAATAAATCTCACCTTAACATTCATCGTTTACTTTGTGTAATACCACTTTTATAAAAGTGGTATTACACAATGTGAAGGATGAATGATAAGAAGAATGTTATATTACCTAACCACAAAGTTACAATGCTATTAATATACAAAATATCTAATAAAATAAATAAAAAATATAATATAATAGTTTAAATGGATAACGAAAAGGTGCATGGGGATCTAGTGAATAAATATTTATTAAATATGGACTTTTTATTACGAAAATCAAACATTTAACAGAAAAATTGAATACCGTCTTAATTCCGTTAAGGGTAAATCTTTCAATAGAAGAGAGCGTTATTTGAACGCCGGTAATGATTCTGCTTGAAAAACAGACAAAACTACAACATGTCATGTTTTTTCAAGTAAAAAAATCTTACGAAAATACAAATTGTAGCGTTGTAAAAAAAGATACAGATGGAAGAATTGGCGGGCCGCCAGATGAAACTAAAAACTTTGATGGTACTCGGCGGCGCAGATAATATCGGCTTCATTAAAAGGTAGTCGGAGCCAAATTAAATTAAAAACACCAGGTGTTTTTAAAGACATAACAGAGAAAATCAGAGGCGTCGGGAGCTGAACTCGCCGACTGGTAGATTGATCGACGTACAAATTTACATATCTACGAAAAAAAAAGTACTTACGTGCTAATTTAATAGGCAGGTACTGGTAGATACTAACTTGTCCTATAATAATGATCGGGAAATCGGAGGTCAAAAAGGGTCAAAGCAGAAAAAGGATGTCCTGGCTTGGCAATATAAGAAAGATAGGGCCAAGATTCGATGTTCTGAAGATCTCATAGCCCTGGCGTGGGATTGTTCAAGATATTCAAAGATGGCGGTTAACCAATACATATTGTAAAGGAATTAAAAGTAGAAGAATAAACATTTTTCTCATATCAACAGATACAAAAAAGATATTTAGATGAAAGTATGTTTATATATATTTATATATACATATATCTAAATATTTACGCGAACTGTTAAATTGTAAGGTTATGACAAGCTCCATGAAAAAAATGTGTTTTCCTGTAATTATTATTTTGATCATTTAGTTAACATTTTTTTATTCCTGACCAATGAAAAGTAACATAAGATTATCTCATTACATTGACAATCCAAAGCCACCAGGTAAGAGATAGAAGATTGTTTAAAAAAAAGTATGCTGATTTTACCGATACTCTAGGTGGCTTTGGTTTGGTTGAATTTATTAGGCATATTTTCAATTTCTAATGACGAATTATTTTCATTAATTTTACTTAAAATACGTTTAAATCCGCCAAAAGTATCAAATTAAATTATTTTATTTTTTGGTTAGATTAAGGTTTTATTTATGTAGTGCATAAATGTATTTTTTAATCATAATAATGCGAAACAGGAACATAACGCTCTAAATCTACATCCACAAGATCTCGCATGGTTAAATAATGAATTAAAGTTTTCGCAATTTATTCGTTGTTGCCAACATTAAAAATATTTATTCCCGTATAATCGAGATCCACCCCAAGGAAAAATATTTTTCAGCGGTAGGATTAACTGCAATACGTACGTTCCCCGTGTTTCGCGTGTTTCTGATTCATAAAACATTAACAGCATGAAACATGTTGCTGGAAATACTTTCGCAAACCAATTTTATAAGACCGTCTAGAACAGTGGTTCCCAAAGTGGTTCATATGGACCCCCAGGGGCTCCCGGGATATTTCAGGGGGTCCGTAATAATTAAAATTGATTTGGGGGTCAAATTGAACTGAACAACGTCGGGGGGTCCGTGCAAGATCTAATATAAAATAATAAAAAAAACACATTTCTTATGACGTACGGGGTCAAAAGCAAAGCGGACACCGTTGGCACAAAAAAGTGCTTAGAGTATCAGAAATGAAGACTCTAAGCATATCTGGCAAGAGTCTACGAAAGAAACGCCAAGATAAGGGAAATATGCGAGTTCGAAGATGTCGTCAGGTGGAGAAGGCAACGAAGGAGACAATGGTATGCGAATGGGAGGTGAATGGATCCCATTCTCCAGGCTCCCCCACATCGCACTGTACGGCCAACCCAAGGTAAGCGACTACCGGGCAGACCACCAAAGATATGGATCGATAGCTGGGAATCGATATCACAGGAGGCTAATCGCTCTTAAAAACAAGTCACAAGGTCTACACCAAGAAGAAGAAAAATAAGTTTACAATACAATTTTATTCATATGGAAGATACAAGAAATAACAATGAATAACTATTAGCTAATTTTAAAACGAATTTCGTAAACGGTAATAATGCCATCTTCTTTATTCTTTATATTATTTTTAATCTGGAAAAAGACACCAAACGGGCAGAAAATACTTCATCAACAAAATGTTTTATTTATATTTTATTTTTACGTCACCATTTACCTATCATTAAAAACATCACAGTTAGATATATAAATTTTCATATTATTTTTGACACTTCAACATAGATGAAGAAGAATATGGAAGTCTGGGCATTTACGGATGAGATATTCCATATTCTTATTCATCTATGTTGAGATATCAAAAATAATATGAAATAACTCCTATAATTGGAGACAATCCAGATTTGTAAACAAGTATTTGGACAAACTCAAAATCTTGTTTATAATTTTTTATGCATTTACGTAGTTTTTCACCCAGCGTGTGTAGGCAAGTTTTGATTGTGAAAAGGGGTCCGTGGGCCAAAAGAGTTTGGGAACCACTGGTCTAGAAGAAGAGAAAATGAATTATTGAACGAAGCGTTTTCCGTTGCTTAATTGAATTTAACTTATATGTAATCTCTTCCCTCACATGATAATCCACGAAGCGCAGAGCTAAAGTTATAAAGTATTCACAATATTTTGAGTGTCTAAATACTGTCTGCAAATCAAGTATTTGGAAACTCGAAATGTTGTGAATACGATAAGTGGTCAAATTAAAAGCTGCATAAAAAAAAAATATCAGGTTTTCAGGCGTTTCCCAGTATGTGAATTAATCCGAGTTCGGATCTTGCGTACCTACATGCAAAAGGTCTCTACTTAATAAAAGCTTTCCGAACTTGTCCTGACGAAGAGACGGGTACGTCTCGAAACCGGTAGACATAAAAATCTCGGTGAGTGGTTATATACTAATATAATTAACATTTTTGTAAAAAAAAAGAAGTAGAGTTATGTTAATTTTGTACTCGTATATTAAAAGCCTTGTTGACTTTGTGGTATGGTAAAATAACACTCTCCTTATCATTCATCGTTCATTTTGATGATGAGAGTGAAATGTTTGGTTAGTTTATTTTGTAGGTATAATGAGGTAGCAAAATTTGCAATTGAAAAATAACACTGTCTTTAGTTAGAAAAACAGGAGTGATTTGAACACTTTTTCATCACAAAGTCAACTGTCGAGTTCTTCAATACGCCGATATGTAAAGTCTAGAAGCGTAGATGGAAAGTGCATTAAATATTAATTTATGCAAAGCCGACTGCGTCTTTGTCGGCTATTTTTGTACGTCGCCTGCACATATCCAGATATCTAGGTCGCTTCTCGGAAGGAAAAATGCATATAAAAAAAACGCTTTAAGTCATGCAAATTTATTGCTACGCTCGCGGTATGCAGACGGATTCGGGGCCCACTGAACTTGCCTCTGCAGAAGTCACCTTCCGTTTGTGCATGTGTACGAATATGTAAATCACATATCATTGGGCGCATTCTGGAATTCAGCAAAAAATTTAATTCAGCTTGATTTTTAACGTAACAAAATATTCGTGCATATTTTTGTAATATTTTGTCATTCATGTTCATCGTGGTGGCTTTAAATATTCGACGTATTGAAATTATAGTGTCGGGATGTGGTCCCGTGGTTAGTGTCGCGGACTCTTAAGTCAGAGTTTCTCGATTCGAACCCACTCTACCACAATTTGATACCAATTTGTAATAATGAGCCGCTTAGGCTCATAGAAAAAGTATGAAATTGAAATATTTGTGTAAATAATAAAAACACAATTATTTCTTTAAAAAAATATATACTTATGTATTTTTCTTAATTATTTTAAAAAAGGAATCTAATAAAGACGTAAAAGTGGTCGTAAGTCGGGTTATGGTCCCGTGGTTACTGTAACGGACACTAAATTTACTCATCGGGAATATAACTTTTATATGTAATATGTTTTTAAATAAATTTCGCCAATGTTTAAAACATAACAGTTTAATTTTATCACTTAATGAGTTTTATTTCGTTACACATATTTTCACTATTTTCGAAAACTACAGATGTTTTCATGTACAGGTGAATAGTAAAAACTAATGTCTTACAAAATTAAAAGGATATTTTCTAGCGTTTCTTGAGTATGTGAATCTTTTAATCAAGGATTCGGACCTCACATATAAATGAGTTTCTGCTTAGTAAAAAAAGCTTCTCTCATCTCACCATAGATGTCTCTAGTGAAATTATAGTGAATTCAATCACTTTGTTTCGAGTTTGATCAATATATTTAGAAGTTCCAAAAATTCGAGTAGTATGGTTGTCAACTATGGGTAGAATTTTAGAATGTTACAAGTGTGTAAAGTGATCACTTAAACCTGCCTATGACGGTCGTAAGCCCCATAAGTGCCCAGACTTTCATATTCTTTTTCATCTTTATGTCAAAAAATAATATATTTGTGAATATTTTTTTACAAATTTCTTACTTTCACCAGTGAGGAGAAAAAATAATAATTCGATAACAAAGGATGTTGAACGTAAGCCCTCAGAATTGATGGAAGAAATTGAGGTTTATTGGCAAACCAACCGTTTACGATTACACAAAGGTGAAATATGAAACGAAGGTATACAAGACTCGGCGGGAGAAATGTTCACTGCAAAGCCTGATAATTATATTTCTTGCGAACTGTTGTATATATATTTATGGTATTTCGTTATACAGGCTGTATTTATCGGAAACGAAATGGCACGATTATAAAGATAAATAATTGGCGCAAAACACAGGATTTTCTTTTGAATTGATTTGGGTAATGACAGGCGCCGTTGTCCAGTTGGGTAGACGCTCGACTGAGAAACTGGCATCGCGGGTTCCAGTCCCGCCTATTGCAAAATGAATTTCAGATCTATCCGGAATTCAGATGAATCTATCTCAAGACCCGGATCTCTTATCTGTAGTATTTTTATTTTTTTCTTGTAGGCGTTGTGGCTTATTTTTAAGGGGGATTAGCCTCCTGCGATGTCGATTCCCAGCTCTCAGTCCATCTCTTTGGTTGTCTGCCTGGGAGTTGTGCAATGGGGGATGAGTTTGCAATGAGTCTGGATAATTCCATTCTCCTCACATGCGCATCTTCATCGTTGCCTTCCCCACCTAATAACATCTTCGATCTCGCATATCTCTTATCCTGGTGTTCCTTATTCCATATCTTAGGACTCTTGTTAGATATACTCCTTAGGGTCTTCATTTATGATACTTGGTATTCATAGAAATTACTGTAAATTGTAAAGGGCCCTCGTCGCTCACTCCTTTCAACAACGTCATATATAAAAAAAAACTTGGTTTTTCAGGAGATCGTTTTTAAAGTTTAAAAATATAATAAAATGCATTAAAAATAAATATCAAGCCAATTATTGAACTTTTCACTGTGCAACAGATCTTTTTAGGTAAAACCTGAATATTTTTTCTCCATTTGAAAAATTTTAGTATATTAAAAAAAAAAACAATACCTTTTCTTCAAAATGCTAAAACAACACTTTCTACCCTGTAGCGAGTAAATATTAAGTTAAAAATATGCCTCTTTTGCTGGGATATAGTACATTTTCTAGGCATTCTGAAAACATGCATAACTGAAAATTGACGATTTTTGATACATGACGTTGTTGAAAGGAGCGAGCGATATCTCCACTTGACTCAATAAAAACAATCACATAAGTATTACAAATTAATGAGGAGCGTATGACCCGAAACGAAATTGTACTACAATTAGTCACATGTATAACCTGATCTCGTTTAAACTTGAGAGTCGAATTGACCTACAAAACGTACATTATTTGAAGAGATAAGCAGACGCTTATCGCTGGCGAAACCGCGTCCAGTCACCACGCAGCCGTACGTCGTGCTTGAATATGCGAAAATGAAAGTCGGCGCAGACTGCAATTTATTGCAATATTTTTGTTCGAGTACCTATTGTTGAAACGCGAAACGAGTCTGGGCCCAGACGGATGTGAAAATAAATTATGATTATATTAACGTATTCATGTCATACGTCTGACCCTTTCATCCAATATTTTAACATCATATATTTACATAAACCCCCCTATAACGTTAAAGATAGGTACCGCGTTATCGGAGACAACGTTATAAGGTGTCAATGTTTTTTTTATTTTTATTTTTACATTTTAACCAGTTACATTTTAACATTTTTTTTACATTTTAACATTTTATCCAGGAAATGGCTGAAATGAGTCATTATATTAAAATACAATTTTAAAACATTTTATCCATATAATCCGATACCGTGGTACCTATATCGTGGTACGTTATAGGGGAGTTTACTGTATATTATTTTAACATCATAATCTAGCTCTTTGCAGTCACACACAGCTGTGGCTCAGCTGGTTTAATTGAAAAGAGAAGCCACACACGCCTTATATTATTAAAATACACAATTCTTGAGAAGTAATGAAAATATAAAAGAATCTATTAAACAATCATTCCATCAAAAATTGATAGATGTGTCAAAAAACATGTTGTCCGCCAGAGACAATTTTAAGTATTGAGTTTGTTGCTGTTACGTTCAACGGATGGCACTGCCATTGCGTTTAAAAAAAAGGTGATGAAAATGACATATGAATTACTTTAAGGGGATAAAATGTCTCAAGTAAAAATTGCTGAATGTAACACGTGTGTAAAGTGATCACTTGAACCAGCCATGACGGTCGTAAGCCCCGTAAATACCCAGACTTCCATAAACTTCTTCACCTATGTTGAGATGGCAAAAAATAATATTAACGGGAGTGATTGAGAATTGCACGGAATACCTACTGTTTTAACAGTGGACTGCCCCAACTACTGCCATAAATACCATCGATAAATTTCCCTGCTAAGAGTGTTATTATAAAGGTCTTATACGGGGAGAGCTGTTATAACTCACGATTTATCGATGTTCCGAACTTAAAGGATCAAAATTTTGCACAAAATAATATATGGCTTTTGTACACTTTATGAATCAAATTTATTAACCTTTGTTACAATCGAGCTGCTGATAAATCAATTATTTCTCTGTAACAGTATTAAACCATGTATGATAAAGGTGGAATTCCCATACAGTGACTGACGCATGTGGTACGCGCTAGTGAGTGGATGAATTCCTATCATTTTTTGACATCTCATCAAAGATGAAGAAGAATATGGAATATATGTATTGTTACTGCAGACAGTTGGTAGAATTCCATATTGAATTGTTGGGTAATGAGACCCAATAATAACAATCATTGTTAGTATATAAGGACATTTTGTAAATAATTTTAGTCAGTGTTTGATAATGTCCTAAGAAGACGAAACGCGTCACGTATTAAAATATACATAAATAAATATACATAAAAACAAAGTGTTTTCTTTAATTATTGTTACATAAATAAATGTAGAATTCAACCAAATGAACTGTGTTTAATTTTGGATATATTACCCAACAAGAATATGGAAGTCTGGGCATTTACGCTGACGACCGTCATAGACTGGTTAAATAATAATTAGAGATAATCCAGATTTGTGAACAAGTATTTGGACACACTCAAAATGTTAGATGAATTACATCAGTTATGATGTAATTCATCTAACATTTATGATAACTGATGAATACAATCAGTTATGAGGTATCAAGCAGTGCTGGGAAGTCAAAAAGCTTACTAAATAAAGTAGCATTTTGTATGATTGATTTTTAATTATCTGTGTAAAACTAAATGAATATGATGGAAATTTGGACTATCAGGCAGGCAGAACAGAGGAGGCTAGAGGAATTGGAGATGTGGTGTTACAGGCGCATGTTGGAGATTCATCGGTTGGAACATGTAGGGAACAACGAGGTATCTGGAGAGTTTAGAAGCTTACTAAATGAATTAACACAACAGCGAGCCAAATGGATAGACCATAATAGATATATAAGATATCAGACACCCAGGCCTGATTCTTACGATTGCGTAGGGTATGTGCGAAGGCACAAACTACAGAGGACGAAGCTTAAACTACATGGACCAAATGATCTCCCAATGCGTTGTAGCGGGTACGCCAAGTTGAAGAGGTGAGAGGAGAATAGAGGAAGGTGGAGACTGACCATGAATGAAGTTAACAGATCATCACACAGATTGTGGCCTGCGAAGAAGACAATCAGTTGCCAAACAAGCGCGTCCAAATATGTTTATTTGGGCAGAATTTCATACAAAATTTACAATACTGGATTTAAGGTATTTTAATTATAAAATGAGTACATATTTTCGAGACCTTTCTTAAAAATACGTCATTAATCTCTCAAGATGAATTTAGCCGGATTTACGGCGAGGGATTCATTGAGCAAAAAATTATACTCCCTCACGCGTAAAATTGCATTGGCTGCATCAGGACCCGAATGAAATAAGTAAAAAGAGAGAGACTAATCCGTCAACAGATGCACTGATTTACCAATCTTTTTGATTAAGTGTATTCAAAATAAAAAGCGTATTATTGTTTGGGATGCAATCGAAAACTGTTGAGAGGTAATGGACGTTTGTAAAAAGGTACCGATACGTTTGACGATTTATTACAAGATTATGGGTGAATTTTTACTTCAGGGCAAGATTTGCGGCTCCACCTTTATCCACCAGGATACGCGTCTAGACACCATAATTTGAATTCGTACACAGTCTGTTGATTGTACTTATTCAATTATCGCCCCCTTTCTGATTCTATCCGAGTGGATTTATGGTTATTGAGAAAGATAACAATGTTGCGAGGCATATACGGAAGGAAGTCGGCCTAAGAAGACGGTAGAAACGGAAGCAACAGTTGGCATCGGACTTAAAAAAGGATTAACCGTAGAGTAATGAGTTATTTTGCTTCCTCTTTGCGTCATCCTGTATCCATTCATGCGAGATGCTTCCTATTTTAGTCAATTCTAAGACGTTTTTTCTCCTTTTTACTACTGCTGCAAGAATGGCATTAAACTTAGCCAATCATAAGTAAAAAAACATATAATTGGCTAAATTTAATGCTATTTTGCAAAGTATTATCAAGAATTTTATCGCTGTATTGATTATAATTTATTAACCAATTTATCTGATAATATCGAAACACGTGTGCATACTAAGCGAAACATAAAATAAGTCGTAGAATTAAAATGCTGATAATTCTTAATAAAACGGAAGCGAGAACTAGTATGTACATATTTTGGTACATTGGTGTAATTTACTAGGTACAGTAATGATTTTTACTAGATCAGGATAGGATGCAGTGGATGAAGTTCGGATTGATGTAGATTTTTAGTCATATTTCATTATAAGGACAAATTTTAAAAGCAGATGAGTTCATGTGGGAATCAAACACATGATATCATACGGTAATCAAACGTGTTAACCTATTTATTGATTTGGCATTAACACTGTGAAAAAAAATTGCAATTAAACATGTATGTATTTTTAATTAATACCACTATTTCAATAAATAGTGGTATTTACTTAGTAAATACCACTATTTCTTAAAATCTACTGTGACACGTGTTTCGATGCATTCCGCATCATTTTCAAACACCGTATGTTGAAAATGACGCGGAATGCATCGAAACACGTGTCACAGTAGATTTTAAGAAATAGTGGTATTTACTAAGTAAAACATTAATTAAAAATGGATTGATTTTACCACAAAATGACTGCCGCATCAATTAATAAACATATATGATCTATGTTGATAATTAAACATATAAAGCCCTAAACTTTATAAATAAAGCAACTTTGTTTTAACCACTTTATATTGGTACACTTTTTCCAACCGAATTATTTTTTAAAGAATTATTACATAAACCTTTCTTGTCGAAACCGGTTGGAAAAAGTGAACCAATAAAAAGTGGTTAAAACAAAGTTGTTTTATTTTATAAAGTTTATAAAATATGCCACAAAGTATCTGCGAAAATAATTCAAGAAAAAATAAAAAGCCCTGTTCGTAAGCCGTGTAAATACCCAGACAAAATTAAAAATAATAAAAGCTTATAGCGATAAAACTAAATCAATGTAAAGTGGTCTTAGGTCAATAAATACATTACTCTCCGATTAATAACGAATGAAAATAAAGTGTGTCTAACAAAAAATGTGCCGATTTCGCCAAAAGAATTCGTTTTTAGGATACATTACCCAAATGTGGGATCATTAACCGATAAAAGGCGATATAAATAGACCGAAAACAACGTTGACGCCGCAGAAATACATAAAAGTTAAAATACAATCAATTTGCAACGTCAAAAACTCGCTCAATAGAAAATATTTCACAGACAAGAAAAACAAAAGGAGTCAGGTGTACGCAAATAGCGAATCAATGACTCAATGATGACAATGCATGGGGATAATGGTCGCAATCATATAATAATAAAGATAATAGCCGAAAATTAAATGGCATAGATGAAAAATGAACCGAATCGAACAGTTTATTGTGAACGAAAACAAAAACGCAAGAATTGTTGCATAATTTGTTCAATAGTTTTTTTCTTTTCTGAATTCAGCCGACTTCATCTGTTTTAGTTGGGATTATTTCATAATGCAAAATGGACTATCTTTTTTCTTAAATCCGTCTTCCATTTTCGAACGAAGGATGAAGAGGTACTAGTAAGAGTCTAGAAAGAGAGTGATAAGGAGAGAGTTATACAACACTTTCCTTATCATTCATCGCTTAATACCACTTAAAAGTGGTTTAACACAAAGTGAATGATGAATGATAAGGATATTGTTTTTCGTTTATATTTAAATCATCATGTTATTCCATAAAGTTAACGCAAAATCAATAAATAATTTGAAATTTTATTGTATTTCAAATGTAAATCCCTCCCCCCAGTTATACATGGTTTGGGCATGTGAGTCAAATAAGTGAAGAAAGGATACTTAAACAAATTTATGAGGCGAATTTGGTTGCTGATAGAAGCAGAGGAAGACCGAAGAAAACTTGGCATAATCAAGTATTTTAAATACATGAATGTGGTCAGGTCAGGAGTCAGAGTAATCGGAGGGTATGTATGAGGAGGTGTATGAGGTGTATGAACATGGAAGAGGCGAATATTGTGTGCAAAGACGGATTGGTGTGGTGTACTCTTCTCTCTGCCTACCCCTGTGGCAGTGGCGTGCACAGATAATTAATTAGGGTAGGCAGAAGAAGGTAGGTAGTAAGGTACGCTAGGTACTACTTAATAGGGTATGCAGTAGAGGTACAGCTACGGACACGAAAAACATTGCATTCGCTAAAAATTAGAAAATTGGCTATAATAAATTAAACTTGTAAAAATCGTTCGTTTTTTCCAGTAGATTTATGAAGGTAGTAAAGTAAGCTAGGTACTACTTAGTAAGGTGGGGTATGTACCGGTTACGTTTTTATATGATATGCGTGTAAGTTAGGATAGCTACTGCTTTTCTGCCTATATGGAATGCACGCCTCTGACCTGCGTTGAAGAGGCGTGATAGTTAGTATTTTTTTAAAATCTGTATTTGATTAAAGTTTACAAATTATCAGCCGGGTTAATGAGTATCAGTACTTTTGTGTCAAACACCTTCGACAGTTATTAATCATCTTTGTTAGCCTGACCCAGAAGTGCGCCCCACCGATAGAAATCGCACGGGGCACACTCGTAAAACGGTCGGCATACAAAGCCGCAGAGCCCGACTTCAAAGAAAGTCGGAGCGGATTGTTGCAAAGTAATAAATTGGCCGAAAGCAGAAAACAGCCAATAGTTGTTGAGAACGATGCCAAAAATACACAACCCACATTGGTCAGCACTTAACCGAGTTGGAGAACCCATCGGGTTTTGAGTGAATGAGTGAATTGAGGACTCGGGAAACAAAATTGAAACCCACCGGTCGAAAAGCGAGCCAAAAATTTGGCAAAACATTCAAAACAGCAGATGAATTAACACCAAACACACGAGCAATAAGCTGCTTATTCTTCTTATTCTTTAATCCTATAGAATCTTTCTGTCCCCTGTCTCTTGTGAAGCGAACTGCCAGCTGTCGCACCATCGCTTTGGAGGCCTTCCAGGTGGTCTTCTTCCATGTGAGTTCTCTTGAAGAACAAATCAGCCCAGTTTATTTTCGAGCATTCTATTGACATGGGCATACCAGAATCGTCTTCGCTGCTTTCCCCATCTGACTATGTATATCCTCCGCACTACACATTTTCCCAATTTCCGTGTTCTTTATTCGGTCTCATAACGTGTTTCCGGTTATGCATCTCAATGTCCTCATTTCTGAGGTTCTAAGAAGAGATTTGGTTCTTGCTGTATCTGCTTTGATCTATATCCCATATGTGGCAATCGGTCTTACACATGTCTTGTATATTTTTACTTTGCGTGTGCCAAAAATGTAAGTGAGTATGATAAACATTCAAAATATTATTTAAAACATGATATTTTGATCGTTTGATCGCTTAAGGTATTGCTTGGCAGTGAAAAGCCATCAATATGCAACCGCAGGACCAAAGATGTACTGTAGTTTTATCGATGTAAGTGGGTTAATAAGGTCGATTGTCGAAGCAGAAAAGGAGGCGTATTAAGTTATGACGAAAAGACTGAATCTTGTAATACACAATCGGTTTAATTGCATTAACAGCGTGGGCAGTATTTATTATCTTTAGGCACCGTGGATGAATATGGAAGAATGTAAACAAGAAAGCCATATGGAGCTGCTGGTGACCCGAGCGGGAGGTCTTGTCACGTTGACGAAAGCCAGACACTCGGTATGGAAGAGATATATCAGAAACTGGAGATAATACACTGTCTCACATGGTCCCAAACGCGTTCAATGGCGCCTTAATTTGATGCTATTTTCGGCTGTCTCATTGTTGGCTGCTGGCGAAAGTTCATGGAGGAATTTCTGAAATTTTAATATGCGTCTTTTTCGGCGAGGGGAGTGTAAGATAAATTACACGTAAGAGGGCGAAAGAAGAAATAAATTGTTATTATGACTTTTTTCACTAGATTTTTTTCACTAGAATTTTACCCTATGATATTTATAAACAAGTTCACAATTTTCACAAAAAATCGATGTATTTTTAATATAAATTAATAACAAAACAATCTCGTAACTTTAATATTACGCAAGTGAATCATGCAATAATGTTTATATTGACTAAGATTCCACAAAAGGAATTGCTTATAACAAGTAATGATAATCAGATGTTGTTATAAAGGCAGAAATCATATGACATAGGCTGCAAACGTGCTAGAAGCAGTCAGATCAAAGTAGAGAATTTATAAAAACAAATATGATTAATTTGATGTGAATTTAACCAAATGAAGGCTGAAACTGAATCAGAAACGTTATTTTATTTTTTATATGTAAAAAAAATCTATAAGAACTGTACATGTCTAGAGAAGATGAAAATACCATTTAAGGTACACAAAGTGTAATCATAAATGGTATTTTCATGTTTATGATAAGCTACAATGTCCTTGAATCTATCTCGGACCTTCGCGAGCTAGAACACCTCAGGAACTTTGAGTTATCACCATCACGCCGCTTCCACGCAGGGGTAGGCAAAGAGAATAGAACGCCACACCAATCTGTATTTGCAAACAATCTTCGCCCTTCCATCTTCATGCATCTTCTCATACATACACGACGATTATTCCGACTCCTGACTTGTTCGCTTTTAAGTATTTTATTTCCAACATCCTTGATCTTAAAGTGATATTTTATGCATTTTTTTTTACATCTCAACGTAGATGAAGAAGAAAATGGAAGTATGGGCATTTACAGGCATGCCTATCCCTGGGGGAAGCAGCGTGTTGATAAGTTTACAACATTTTGAGTGTGTCCAAATACTTGTTCACAAAATCTGGATTACCTCCAATAATCCAGGATTCAGACCTAACATACTAATACAAGAGTTTCTGGTTAGTAAAAAGCTTCTTTACATCTCACCAATAGATGTCTCTAGTAAAGTTCTAGTGATTCAAGAACAAGGTTTCTAAATTGGTTCATATATATAACAGAACTTCCAAGAAGTTGAGTGGTGTGGTTGTCAATAATGGGTAGAATTGGTGAATTTTACACGTGTGGAAAGTGATCACTTAAACCAGCCTATGATGGTCGTCAGCCCCGCAAATGCCCAGACTTCCATATTCTCCTTCATCTTTGATGAGACGTCAAAAAGATAATATGATGATTAGTTAGTTGAGATTCGATTTGTTCTCGAAACGCCATGTTAAAAAAAAAAATACATTTCTTCAATTTTCTCTTCTTGCCCACGCAAACTGAGCGAAATCAACGCGTTAATGAAACGAGTGACTTTACGGCTCGCAGTTTGGTTTGTAAACATCCGTCCATTTGTAGCCGGCTGAAGGCTGGCGGGTAGGTACTGGCGGGAAGCTTATTAATATGCGACATAAATGCATCACGAACGGCCAGAGACGCATCGTAACCGCGGCGTAAGTGAAAACAAACATCTATGCATCATATGTAATTTTTCATAATGCGTCCTAAACAATACGATAATGTAGACGATTATTAATTATGGCAACATCGAATGAAAAATTAATTAAATAATAATTATTTTTTGACATCTCATCAAAGATGAAGAAGAATGTGGAAGTCTGGGCATTTACGGGGCTGACGACCGTCACAGGCTGGTTTAAGTGATCGCTTTACACACGTGTAACATTCACCAATTCTACCCATTATTGACAACCACACTACTCAAATTCTTGGAAGTTCTATATATATGAACCAATTTAGAAACCTTGTTCTTGAATCATTAGAACTTCACTAGAGACATCTATTGGTGAGATGTAAAGAAGCTTTTTACTAAGCAGAAACTCTTATAGTAGTATGTGAGATCCGAATCCTGGATTATAATCACACACATGAGAAACGCCAGAAAATACCATTTTCATTTTTATTATTAACCTTATAATTAGACCAGATAATTTATTTACAACATTTTGAGTGTGTCCAAACACTATTTGGCCACACTCAAAATGTTGTAAATAATAATTATTAATTAAGCTTTATTATTTAAGCTTTGTGAGGAATGAAGAGATAAGGCGTAGGAGGCAGCAGATCTTGGTCACAACTGTCGAAAAAGGCGCAGAGGAAGACCGAGAAAAACTTGGCACGATCAAGTAAGCCAATTACTTGAAAGTGGTCAGGTTAGGAGTCGAAACAATCGGCGGGCATGTATGAGGAGATGCATGAACGTGGAAGAGGCGAAGAAAGTTTGCAAGGACAGAGTGGTGCGGCGTTCTATTCTCTATTACCCCTGCGGGGAAGCGACGTGATGGTTATTTAGTTTTTTTTTAGATTCTTTTTCATTTGACCAGACTGAGCCATGGCAAGGCGTAGGTAAGTACAGTTGGTTATTTATAAAATTAGCGATGATCGTTTATGAAGAAATAATAAAATAAATTGCCGGACATATTTGGAAAGATTATTCAATGAATGTATCGGAAAGAGTGTCAGCCACTTTTGCTTCCCGACTGTCGAGGAACAAGTGAATATTTCAATTATGTTAATTCCTTACCGTTGAATTGACACTGGGAAATTTACGGAAATGCAAACGAGTACCAGTTTCAAACAGATATCAAATAGAAATTTTACTAGCCATGTGTTATTGTCATCGACAATTCAAATTTGTATACTCTAGAGCAGGCCTGGCCAACCCGAATTGCACCCCGGGCCGCAACGATGACCTAAAATTTTCCCAAGGGCCGCATGGAAACATTAATAATAAAAAAAAATATTACAACGAATTTCATCACATTTTTTTGTAAGTACATATTTTAAATAATTTGTATGCAGAGGAACAGTAATAATTTTAAAAAAATTATAACAACTAAGTTCATCAGATTTTTTTGTAAGTATTATAAATAATTTGGAATCAGAGGTAATCATAAAATAATCAGGGTAATTGTAAAAAAAACATTACTTCAACCAGATGTAAGAAGAAAACACGGATTGAACCAAAAAAATGTCCTGACGAAGAGACGGGTACGTCTCGAAACCGGTAGACATAAAAATCTCGGTGAGTGGTTATATACTAATATTATTAACATTTTTGAAGAAAAAAAATTAAAATGATTAACTACAAAGTAAATGCTTTAAATATTAATATTATAATATTGAGGAAAAAAATGTATTTGTATTGAAATAAACATTTTAACAATCAAAATTATAAATTAGGACACATTAATCGAACAAAATTACAAATTTTATTTTATATAAAACCAATGTATCAATGACCACTGCGAGATATGAGTTTCTTGTAATTCCAGAAACATTTTATGCAATTACAGAAATTTATTGGTTTTAATAACTTAGATATGCTTTAAAATAAATTCTGAATTACCCGATATTTAAAAGTAAAATATCTGTCATACACGACCGTGGGCCACATGCGGCCCGCGGCCCGCGGGTAGGCCACCGTTGCTCTAGAGCCGCGCAGTGACGAATAGTATAAAAACAGCTGATCAAACATAACGTCTCGGGAAACGAAACCATCTCATATCCTACGTCCATTATACTCTGTTGTGAAAACACTTTGACTTTATTAGCTATCGAATGTAACGGAATGAATCGGCTGTTTGATGAAAATAATCCTATGTTGACATTAAGAGTACTTATTTGTGATTGTCTGAAAATTGTTTGTTGAAAACTTCTCAATCTTCTGCTCTCCTGAAGATAATAAGAAAACAATCAATTTAACATTCATTCTTACTTATTTTTTTACAATAATGTTAATAAAATAAGTACATAACCACTCACCGAGATTTTTACGTCTACCGGTTTCAAGACGTACCCGTCTCTTCGTCAGGACAATCACTAACACAGCATGCAAACAGCGTGTTAGTGATTGTCCTGACGAAGAGACGGGTACGTCTCGAAACCGGTAGACGTAAAAATCTCGGTGAGTGGTTATATACTAATTTTATTAACATTTTTGTAAAAAAATAAATAAGTAAAAACTAACCACAAAGTAAATGCTTTAAATATTAATAATATTGAGAATATAACATTCATTCGTTCATTCGAACCCTAATCCGCACCTCAATGGTGCATAGGGCACTGCATCATATAAATGTAGTGTTATCTTGATCGTTGACACACGAAGGAAAGGTGATCAGCCCTCCGCTTTAGGCACCAGTCCAGGGTAATATTGAATAATTATTGGAGTGAAAAAATCACTTATATTTATTAGACCCCCCTCTGGGAATCGAACCCGGGACCTCCGGAACGGTAGCCGAGCGTGCTGTCCATTACACTACGGAGGCGGATAAAATTTCGCAATAAAACATTAATTAAAGTTAATACGTTTGTATGAACATAGGGCTGTGAAGAATGTTATTTTAGAATTAACGTTATTTAGACATTCCTGAATGAGATTTATGAACGCGGTTCTCTGTAGAGTATTTTCCGGTACATTCAAAATAATCGTTTGTGGTATTGTTACACTCATTCTTAACTGGTACCGAAATTTCTAGATTCTTCCAGACTAAGAACATGTTCACCAGTAATCTGCAGTTACGCATCATAATGTATAAAATGCTGGCAGTAGAGTCCAGTTCATCATACATATTAAGAGTAATACTGACTCATCAATAACGTGGAACAGGTCTATGAGCATTATATGATTCAATGGTTTTGGGGACTAAGATCATGTTCACAAGTAATCTGCAGTTACGCATCATAATGTATCCAATGCAGGCAGTAGAGTCCAGTTCATCATACATATTAAGAGTAATACTGACTCATCTATAACGTGGAATAGGTCTATGAGCATTATATGATTCAATGGTTTTGGGGACTAAGATCATGTTCACAAGTAATCTGCAGTTACGCATCATAATGTATCCAATGCAGGCAGTAGAGTCCAGTTCATCATACATATTAAGAGTAATACTGACTCATCAATAACGTGGAACAGGTCTATGAGCATTATATGATTCAATGGTTTTGGGGACTAAGATCATGTTCACAAGTAATCTGCAGTTACGCATCATAATGTATCCAATGCAGGCAGTAGAGTCCAGTTCATCATACATATTAAGAGTAATACTGACTCATCTATAACGTGGAATAGGTCTATGAGCATTATATGATTCAATGGTTTTGGGGACTAAGATCATGTTCACAAGTAATCTGCAGTTACGCATCATAATGTATCCAATGCAGGCAGTAGAGTCCAGTTCATCATACATATGAAGAGTAATACTGACTCATCTATAACGTGGAATAGGTCTATGAGCATTATATGATTCAATGGTTTTGGGGACTAAGATCATGTTCACAAGTAATCTGCAGTTTACGCATCATAACGTATAAAATGCAGGCAGTACAGTCCAGTTCATCATACATATTAAGAGTAATACTGACTCATCAATAACGTGGAATAGGTCTATGAGCATTATATGATTCAATGGTTTTGGGTTTTTAAGATGTGAAAATAGAATGATAATTAGTTTATTGATGACTGTTTTTCATTAAATATTAGATGGCACCAAGAGCTATCTTTAGGGATTAAAGGTATTAAGAGTCTTGTTGCACTTTTCATGACATCACTCAAACATATTGGGACCTTTTTTGTATTTTTGTTCTTTCTTACCATACCATGACTTTCTTCGTTTGAATACTGTGTGCGGCACCTCGGCTGTCCAAATTTAAAACACAGTAAGGGATATTTTTTTTTGTAGTAGGTTTTTTTGCATTTTTGGACTAAGTAGAGTCTACTTATATTATTTCGAGAAATAAAAATACTTTGCGTTCTGATCCACTCACATTTTTATTAACCAACTAGTTTCGGCAACAACCTGTTGCCCTCTTCAGGGTTTAATTTATTAGTAATAAATTAAACCCTGAAGAGGGCAACAGGTTGTTTCCGAAACTAGTTGGTTAATAAAAATGCGAGTGGATCAGAACACAAAGTATTTTTATTTCTCGAAATAATATATCAATATGATCCACAAAGTAAATGCTTTCAATATTCAAAACAGAGTCTACTTAGTCCATAAATGCAAAAAAAACTACTACAAAAAAATGTCCCTTACTGTGTTTTAAATTTGGACAGCCGACCTCTTAAAAGTTGATATCAGTTTTTTTGTGTTTATTTTTTTAATTATTTTGGATGGTTCAACAGTGATTTCAAACAATCAATCAAATCAAAGTCATAACAACCAAACATAACGCAACTAAAAAATAAGGAAAAATAAGCGTCTGTAAAAATATCCTACAGCAAAAAAAATACACTGAATACTAGTTTAAATGGATTTTGTATATCATTTATTGATTTGGCAGCCACTTTGTAATAATATCTCTCATTTTTTTAATTTATTTAAAAAAAAAAACATCTCCCACCCCCTCTTCATCATCAAAAGTTCCAAAGAAAAAATCAAAATTTAGATTTAGCTTCACATACGGTGTTTGAAAATGATGCAGAATGCATCGAAACAAGTCGGTTGTCCAAACTTAAAACACAGTAAGGGACATTTTTTGTAGTACATTTTTTTGCATTTTTGGACTAAGTAGAATCTACTCAGTCCATAAATGCAAAAAAAAACGTACTACAAAAAAATGTCCCTTACTGTGTTTTGAGTTTGGACAGCCGAAGTGTCATAATAGATTTTAAGAAATAGTGATATTTAAAAAGTAAAACATATTTTTTTTAAATAATTGTTATGTTGTAAATGTGTATGGTTTTAAGATCTAAGTTTAGTCAGCAATGGGAGTATAGGATTATGACATCAAGATAATGAGATGTAAAAAGTGAAAGGTCTTGAAATGCAACTCTCCAACACCCACATTTTAAAGAGCGATTACTGCAGCAACCAAAACCAACGGCCAACTGTACACTTCGTTGTTGCTCGTATGTGTACATTGGTCTGACCATATGTTCTCAAAGGGGTCGATGCCGCCCTCAGTGGGCTCTGGAAAGATATTCTACGAGATATTTGGGGTCCTGGGAGACAGAAGAGAGAACTGAGAAGTGAGCTAAATATTATATTTGTTTATAACATTTCGAGTGTGTCCAAATACTTGTTCACAAATCTGGATGGTCTCCAATTATGGGAGTTATTTTTAACATATTTTTTTGTATATTTGGAGATAATTAAGATTTGTGAACAAGTATTTGTACACACTCAAAATGTTGTACATAAATTATCTGGTCAAATAATAAGCTAATATAATAAAATGAAAACGATATTTTCTAGCGTTTCTCATATAAGTATGTGATTATAATCCAGGATTCGGACCTCACATTATGTTTCATAAGATGTAACATAAGAGTTTCTGCTCAATAAATAAAGCTTCTTCATCACACCAATAGATGAATGAAATTCTAGTGAATCAAGTACAATGTTTTGAAATTGGATCATTTATATAGATCATATTTATAGACGAACATTCGGTCACAGGTTCTGCTTATTGGCGTTTACAAAAAACAATAACAATGCTTTGTAAAAAGTTTTTGGTTGGTTCGAAGATATTGTTTCTTAGCAATAAGCCCGCTAATGTTAATTATTTTCAGTACACGAAGTTAAAATAAAAAAAAATAAACAAAATTAAGAAAAAAACGTCATGGGGAAAAAGTTCGAATTGATATCACACAGTGTATCCTGTGATTAAACAATTCATTATTTCTACGACTGTTTGTTTGTTTTAGTCAATAATGAATTTGTTGCATTCTTAAAAGGAAAAATTGCAAAAATATTGTTTTGTATCTATAAAAGACCGTTAGTCGATGAAATGAAAATATAAAACAAACGTCACTTGAATCATTTACGGTCAGACTGATATATCCACTTATCTTAATATTAAAATTCCTATCAATTGAGCTAATAAACATAAATGAAGAAAAAATAATAAAATACTCAAAAACCAGGAAGAGATTATTGAAGTATACAAATGGCAAAAAGTACAGACTGTTGAATGAGAATTACACAATCAGGTCATTCAATATTACCTTGGACTGGTACCGGAAGCGTAGGGCTGATCACCTTTCCTTCGTGTGTTAACGATCAAGATAACACTGTGATTATATGATGCAGTGCCCTATGCACCATTGGGGTGCGGGTAACGGTTTGAATGAAAAAATGAAATAAATATAAGTGATTATTTCACTCTTACATTTATTCAATATTACCTTGGACTGGTACCGGAAGCTGAGGGCTGATTACCTTTCCTTCATGTGTTAACGATCAAGATAACACTGCGTTTATATGATGCAGTGCCCTATGCACCATTGGGGTGCGGATAAGGGTTAGAATGAATGAATAAATTTTAGAGTGTAAGAAAAGCAAGGTTGGAATATTGAGGGTAGCGACAATAGATGAAATTAAAAGACCCTCCAGCAAATATATTTTTCTTATTTCCCTTGACGATGAAGCGTAAGGAAAAACAAATAATAGTAATATTAATGAGCGTATTTATTTAGCGCCATTTTGACAAAATATTGCCTCAGGGGCGCTTTACATTTTGCTTGTTAAATAAATTGTGTATTTTTTGCGAATTTTATTATAATCGGTAGCCTGGAGAGGAATATAGGGAGAGGAAGATCCCCACACGATGGACCGGTCAAGTTAAGGCAGCAGCAGGCACCTCAGGGTTGGAGCGCTACGTGGATCGCAGTCAAGGGATAACTGGAGAAGAGTCATTGCTTCCACAAGGGTCACAACCCTCAGTAATGAGAAATAAAATGGAGAAGAGAAGAATTTTAATTTTCAATCTAAGATCTGAATGCTGATCTAATTGTGATAAGTAAATTATTGAATATACACAACAAACTTTAGATTCATACCGATAAATACAACAGCAACAAGTCCCACGATATTTCTTGTACAACGAGTCCTGCTTATACATCTCATACACAACTTGTGATCTGACATTGGGATTTGTATGAATTTAACAGGAGAAATTTCAAAAGTCTTTTAATCTCTTTACATCTTCGTAAACACGGTTGAAATAGTTGCAGATGTATCTTTTCTCAAAGAACATGGTGTTATTTCGGGATAAACAAAGTTTAAAAATGAATCATCTTTGTGATTTCGTTTTATTTTAAGTTCCAAATCGGAATAATTTAATACTTTTTATTTTCATTTTTTACACATAATTTGATTCAAAAAGTATCAAGAGATTGGATTAACACAGCTTTATGTCGATCAAAAATTGTGTTCATGACTGGGTAACAGATTTCTAAATTTAAAAAAAACACAATTTGATGAAAATACAACTTGTTTTAATCGCTTAATGGAGTGTAGGGTAAACTATCATAGAGGATTAAAACATTGAATTGCATTAAATATGCCCTTATCAATGTAATACATACAAGTCACAATTTAAAGAAAACCTACATATAGATTTATATTATCCACTGACACTTCGTGATGGAATTGCATTTGTAATATATTATTAGATTAAAACCAATATTTTTAGCTTTTCCACTTTATTTTTATTTGACCAGCGACCGGGTTTCGTCGTTACCGACATCATCAGACTGGTGGGAGGCTATATCATATTAATATCATACAATACTTAAATTCACTCAAATTAAATTAATTTCTCAATAAAATTAAATCAAATCATGGTTATCAACTCCTGCCTTGTTTTATTTATAACATAACAATTTGTATAGCCTCCCACCAGTCTGATGATGTCAGTTACGACGAAACCCGGTCGCTGGTCAAATAAAAATAATGTGGAAAAGCTAAAAATATTGGTTTTAATCTAATAATATATTAAACCTACATATGTTAATAGTCTCATAAAATTAAAGAAAGGATACAATGAGAAATTGGTTTTTCAAAGATGCAATAAGATCAAAAAATCATCGATATATACGAATAAGTTTAGCGAAAAATGGCGTTTTACTATTTATTAATTTTGCATTAACTTTGTGGAATGACATGCTGTCAAAAACTGTTTGTGATCACCGGTCACTGAAAACATCTGTAGTTTTCGCAACAAAATAAATAAAATTGAAATAAAATTCAATCAGTGGTATTTACTAAGTATGACAAATATTAAAAATGGATAGATTTTACCAAAGGACTGTCGAATCAATTAATGAAATAAGTTAAAATGATGTAAATCATTCGTTCAGTCTAACGAATAAATAAGAAGAACGTTCCTAAATCAAAAACATCCTAATCTCTCACAAATTGCCATTTCAATAGATTCTTTCTTTCACAGAAAATAAACACAAGTGTACGTACCTACATCCCTCATTAACTATTGTTGTCTCCCATAAATTATTACTGCACATGTTAAAACTATCACTTAAGTACCTAGAATTGTATAGCTACATAAGGAAGCGAGTGTTTTTGCCTAGAATTTTCACTCATGAATTACATGAAATTATAGTAACTTTAAACATAAAGAGTAAATCGAGTAGGCACGAGTAGGCATAGGCTATGAAACTTAAAAAGTTGAAGCCTGAGAAGGGTCATGATAAGCGGTGTTGCATAAGCCGTAGCAACATTTCAGAGTCACTAGGACGTTAGGTAATAAATTGAATATTAAATGGACCGTCAGTCCATTTAATATTCACATTCGTTTGAAAATACCATAACTAGGCGAAACAATTGTCACAATATTAATTTTTATATGTTTTTTTAAAAATAAAATACAACTTGGTAGACTCAAAAATTCTGTGTTTATTTTGAAAATTAATTCGTAAAGTACAAAACAACTGGTTTGTTATAGAGATTGATAAATAAATACACCCAAAACTAATGTTTACCATGCGGTAAACAATTCGGACCCTGTTCAAGTAACGTTACGTACTCTAAATGGTTTAATATTCGTACTGGTCGTTACGGTAGTCGACTGAGCATCAAATCAGACTGCTCCGAATTAGACCAATTATACAACCCCGCTAATATGCAATTTAGTGCGTGGATAGATTACGAAAAGACTCGACCGACAATTACTAAATTAACCAACAACTGTTTTGGAGAGAGTGAGATCTGGTGAATGGAGATGAGAAATTATATTGTTTATGTTTTCATTACATGGTGTTTGTAATATCGCTCACTTCTTTCAACAACGTCATATATAAAAAAAACTCAATTTTTCAGGAGATCGTTTTTTAAGTTTAAATATATATTAAAATGATTTAAAAATAAATATCAAGCCACTTATTGAACTTTTTACTGTGTAACAGATCTTTTTAGATACAACCTGAATGTTTTTTCTCCACTTGAAAAATATTTAGTATATTTAAAAAAATAATCAAACACAAATAATACCTCTTCAAATCAAATAATCAAATCAAAATAATACCTCTTCTTCAAAATGCAAAAACAATACTTTGTGCCCTGTAGCGGGTAAATATTAAGTTAATAGATTTATATTATCCACTGACACTTCGTGATGGAATTGCATTTTTAATATATTATTAGATTAAAACCAATATTTTTAGCTTTTCCACTTTATTTTTATTTGACCAGCGACCGGCTTTCGTCGTTACCGACATCATCGGACTGGACCAGTCTGATGATGTCGGTAACGACGAAACCCGGTCGCTGGTCAAATAAAAATAAAGTGGTAAAGCTAAAAATATTGGTTTTAATCTAATAATATATTAAATATTAAGTTAAAAATATGCCGCTCTTGCTGGGATATAGTACATTTTCTGGGGATTCCGAAAACATGCACAACTGACGATTTTTGATATGCGACGTTGTTAAAAGGAGTGAGCGATATGTACAATACTTTATCAAGATTTTGTTGATGTTTGTTGTGAGAGTCGAAAAATTATATACTAAGGAAGAAAGAGTAACGAAAGTTCTAGGAGATTCGATGTCACGTCATTATGTTATAATCAAAAGATATATTTATTCCTACTTTTGTTAGATTTCCATGAAGGAAGAGGACTCTCGACAAGGATGGATGAAGGTAAGTGACCAAGATGACAATATTTCACAAGGTAAAAATACGAAATAAAGATGTGAATGGGATCCTTCCTAATCGCCGTCTTAATTTAGACTACCATATGTGGATAAGAGGCAAAATCATACACCTGATGTTGGACAAGCGAGAAGATCATGATGCTGAGCATTGACTTTAACAATGAAGAAGAAGAATAAACCATTAAACACGTATTTCTTTATTTTATAAAGAAGGTGAAATATATATATGTATATATGGTTTATGCATATAAACAGTACTCATGTAAATATGATATTTTAATTGCTTTAATTTAAATGCAGATACAATATCATATATTCACATTTAACAAAAAATACTTTTTAATATAAATCAAGGAATTAAAAAATTAACTAAACTAACTAATCATCACGCCGCTTCCCCGCAGGGGTAGGCAGAGAGAATAGAGCGCTACACCACTCTGTCCTTGCAAACATTCTTCGCCTCTTCCACGTTCATGCATCTCCTCATACATACCCGCCGATTGTTACGACTCCTAACCTGACCACTTTCAAGTATTTGGCATACCTGATCGTGCCATGTTTTTCTCGGTCTACCTCTGCTTCTTTTCCCACTAACATTCGCCTCACTCGTTCCACATGTCCAAACCATCTCAACACACCTTTCTTAATTTTATCGATAATGCTTTAATAAGGAATTTTTGATAATGATAATAGATAAATATGAGGGAAATTTATTGGTACAATCGTTGAACGCATAAAAACAGAAGAAAAAAACGTTACCTTTACTTTATATAATTGTCACTGTCCTTCAAATAGACCAATTTTTCTCATCTCCTATTGTAATAAAATTTGGATGTCTTGCTCCATCCCATGCCAAAGATTGATTCGTAGAAAGGCATTTAAAAAATCATTCATACTTTCACAAGACGCAACAGCTGTCATACAGATAAATACAATATCACTTATTTTGTACTCGAAGCATTACGAAGGATGAAAACCCTCCTATGAATGTACTTATTTAAGTATTATTTTTTGACATCTCATCAAAGATGAAGAAGAATATGGAAGTCTGGGCATTTACGGGGCTGACGACCGTCATAGGTTGGTTTAAGTGATCACTTTACACACGTGTAACATTCACCAATTCTACCCATTATTGACAACCACACTACTCAAATTCTTGGAAGTTCTATATATATGAACCAATTTAGAAACCTTGTTCTTGAATCACTAGAACTTCACTAGAGACATCTATTGGTGAGATGTAAAGAAGCTCTTTATTAAGCAGAAACTCTTATATTAGTATGTGAGGTCCAAATCCTGGATTTCAATCACACACATGAGAAACGAAACCAGCCTATGACGGTCGTCGGCCCCGTAAATGCCCAGACTTCCATATTCTCCTTCATCTTTGATGAGATGTCAAAAAATAATATGAAAATAACTCCCGTAATTGGAGATAATCCAGATTTTGTGAACAAGTATTTGGACACACTCAAAATGTTACTTATTTAAGGGTGAGAAAGGCAGACTGAAAGCAAACGAATTAAAGGCATACTTTGGCAGTATTTTTCTGGGAGTTTGCGCACTTTCGTCGGCCCACATAATGAAATCATCAGTATTAAAATAATAGAACAAATGAATCACCATTTCGTAGAGACAAAGCGCCAACTCGACCGTGACAACCGACAGCTGAATTGGAACCGTGGACAGCCGACTACACAAAAATACACATCAGGACACGCCTTAAACTACCACGGGAAATGAATTTCGGTGAAACAATCATATAAATTAACGCAAGCAATGGAATAATGAGACTCATATCAACACACAACGCTATAGCTATACGGGTCTACATTTTGGATCAACATAACTCAACAGAAGAGAAAAAGGTTATAAATTTTACAACATTTTGAGTGTGTCCAAATACTTGTTCACAAAATCTGGATTATCTCCAATAACAGGAGTTATTTTCTAATATTTTTTTTTTACATCTCATCAAAGATGAAGAAGAATATGGAAGTCTGGGCATTTACGGGGCTGACGACCGTCATAGGCTGGTTTAAGTGATCACTTTACACACGTGTAACATTCACCAATTCTACCATTATTGACAACCACACTACTCAAATTCTTGGAAGTTCTTCATATATGAACCAATTTAGAAACCTTGTTCTTGAATCACTAGAACTTCACTAGAGACATCGGTCGTCAGCCCCGTAAATGCCCAGACTTCCATATTCTTCTTCATCTTTGATGAGATGTCAAAAAAAAAATATATAAATTTTATTATATATACTTATATATTTTTTTTATTTATTTAATATATTTACATTTTTATTTTTAACATAATACATTTGAATCATTTATACATTTGGAGAACTTTTATATTTCGATTCGCTGTACCTCTCCATAAAAGAGACTGTGCTCTTGTGCTTGGAGAGGGACTTACACTCGTGGTTTAATGTTATATGATAAAAGATATAATAATCTTTTTTTTTGTATGTTTTTTCAAGATTTAAATGTAAAGAGCTTTAATTTTTTTAGTATTTTTATATCATCTTTTTTTAAATATTTTTATTTCATCTATTTTATACGTAATATTTTTTTTTAAATACACCATCTGGACCCCCAATTTTATTTTGGTTAAAGTATTTGACTGAAGAAGTCCCAGAAATTTTTATTTACACAAGTGTCTTTTTTTTAGATGGAAGTCACATATTTTTTTTTCTACTTTTATTTTTTTTTAAATATTTGTTTTTACTTCGCATATTACTATAACTATTATTTTTTTTTGACATCTCATCAAAGATGAAGAAGAATATGGAAGTCTGAGCATTTATGGGGCTGACGACCGTCATAGGCTGGTTTAAGTGATCATTTTACACACAAAAATTTTTATTTTATTACAATGCGTTTTTTTGTGTTGGAAATCATTTGATATAATGTTTAATTCAAATACATAATAACACAATTAGATGAAACAAATTAAAATTTCATGCGGTGAAAAAAACCAAAAGCGGTTAAACATTATTAACTATTTTTAATTCTAATAATTTGCTTTTGCGGTTCGAAGAAGTCGAATTCAATTATTGGTAATTAGCAATTTGTTTTTTGTTGTTGTTATTATTACAATTTTATTTTTTGTGTTTTGTTTATTGTTTTTTATTATTTGTTATTTATTAACATTATTATCGTTACGTATCTGCTGACTTTTTTGATCTCATGTAAGAAGGCTTACTTTTCATTTTATAGTGTACTGTTTTAAAAAATAAGTCGAAATAATTACATCAATACATAGTAGACGAGGGATATTCGTAAACCAACGGATCTTAATTTTGAGACATGTTCACGAACGGTGATCTGTTCATTAAATAGTTTAATGATTCATCGATCCATTGACTCGATTCGATTTGAATTGTGATCGATTTTTAATCGCAAACCCTACTCTCACCTACTGTTTCAGTCGGTCCTTATAATAAACTGTGGGTTAGACAAGGTCAGACAATATAGTCAGATACAAAGAACACCAAAAAGTAGAGTCATTTGCAAGCACTCTGTGTCGCATTGGTCCACCTTGACCTGCTTTATACAATATTTTTATATTAAATTACAATATTTTTATATTTAGGCACCATACTACAAAAAGTAGTGAGTCTCTACAAATAATGCTGAAGGTGCATATTAATTTTTTTTAAAACTTTAATATAGGTACATCGACATTTTGAGTGTGTCCAAATACTTGTTCACAAAATCTGGATTATCTCAAATTACAGGAGTTATTTTCATATTATTTGTTGACATCTCAACAAAGATGAAAAAGAATATGGAAGTCTGGGCATTTACGGGGCTGACGACCGTCATAGGCTGGTTTAAGTGATCACTTTACACACGTGTAACATTCACCAATTCTACCCATTATTGACAACCACACTACTCAAATTCTTGGAAGTTCTATATATATATATAAAGAATAAGCATACCCTGCCTACCTCAGAACAGGTATCTTCAAATACCTAGTGAGGATAGACAGTGTCCAATAAAAAAAATAATAATAAATATATGTTTATATATAAATATGTATAACTTAAGTACAAAATTATATTAAATAATAAACGCTGTTCTGCAGCACTGAACCTGAACCTGAACCTGATATGAACCAATTTAGAAACCTTGTTCTTGAATCACTAGAACTTCACTAGAGACATCTATTGGTGAGATGTAAAGAAGATTTTTACTAAGCTGAAACTAATAGAATTAGGGTAAAATTGGTGAATGTTACACGTGTGTAAAGTGATCACTTAAACCAGCCTATGACGGTCGTCAGCCCCGTAAATACCCAGACTTCCATATTCTTCTTCATCTTTGATGAGATGTCAAAAAATAATAGGTACATCGATAATATGAAACAACTATACACTACGATTTTCACATTGCATGAAGATGCCGATAAAATTAATGTATCAATAAACCCTTTTTCCGTGTGATATTTATTTGAAATTCTCAAAGAAATGATGTTAGGCTTCCTCATATTTACACGCTAAACTGAGTAGTAAGGTAAGTATGTGTCAACAATCTATTTGTTTACGTAAAGTAAGCACTCACTGTTTCAGTAATATTGATCTAGTAATAAAAACGAGAGCTTTGCTGGTCCCAGATTAATATATTGTGTGACAAAATTCACCGACAAAATGGTGGTTAATTACCAGAGTATATTTGTATCGCTGACGAGACAGGAGCAAGAACGAGAAACACAGAACCCTACACTCCCCAGACGTCGAAAGGATGTCAGTACAACTTTGGTCAGTCGACCGTCAAAGTTTGTAAAACCCGATGTGGCGATTCGGACATCCGTGATAACGAACGAAATGGCATCGTTAGACCGCATACAAAAAGGGTGAGAGGGAATGGATAATCAGACAGAAAATGTAAAGAGTGGAAGAGACGGAGGTTTTCTCACGTGGAATCAAGGTGTGACGGACAATACAATGAGGCGAAAACGCAGCGAAGCATCACTTACCTAATTTCATTCCGATACGGATAAAATAAAACGCGTGTTACAAAATTCACATAAGAATTATCGTAACTTTCACATTATTATGCGTGGAAACGCCTACCTTAACAGTTAATGCCTGAAGGTAAACGAGTGTAACAAAACAATACAAGTAGATAAAATATGATTTATGAAAGATAAAATTGAAAACAGTCAAAAAGTATCAACCGGAAGATTAAGAAATAATTTCGAAGATCTTTAAAAGATATAATGAGTATTCATTGATACATTTATGAATAAATTGGTAAAGGATCAAATTGAAGTACATACATCGCAATACATACATGACCAAAATAACCATTTACCAAAATATGAATAGGTCAAAAAGATTCTATGATTGCATATGCATGGAAGAAAAAGAGCTATATATGTACCCTAGGATATATGTGGATAAAGTTGTGCTCTTCCTTATTTGAAAGTTGCAAAAACTAGATTAATATACAGAGTTGCAAGTCCAGCAAGATATTATTGTTGCAAGTGTCGGGTTGTGGTCCCGTGGTTAGTGTCGCGGAAATAGTATGAAATTGAAATATTTGTGTAAACAATAAAATAAAAAAAACACACAAATATTTCTCTTTAAAAATAAAAAAAAGGTGCGACACGTATGTCTCAGACGGAACAATTAGAAACCCCGATATCACGCGCGGGTCAGACCTTAGAAGCTCAAAAGACAGAACGGGTGATCGGTTGGATCTGGTAGTAGAAGTCTCCTTTATAGCAGTCTGTTTCTGAGGTAAGACTAAGATTAACTTCAAACTCTTCAAATTCATCACATTGTCTTGTTCGTTGATTCTACAGTCCACAGGTAATGCCAAATGCTCCCTGTTCTTGTTAGAGTTATAGTATTATTTATGTTTCCTGTTTATCATTCATCCGTTTATCATTGATCTTGTTTTTTTCCACTTCTAAGGGAACTTCGAGAACTGGTCTGTGACGGTTTTAAACAACTTTAAGCACCGAAGCTGTTTGTTTACGATTTATAACCCGCGTCCCCTCCTGTTGGTCATATTCTTATATTTAGAACATCTACGTTTAGAAATAATGGTGCATCGAACTGGTATTATTTGGAATCAACCAGTTTCAATGTAAAATTTAAAACATAGGTATTTTATGTATGTATATCAAAAATTTAAGACCACAAATCACAATCAACACATTTTGTGGTAACGTACTTAAAAAAACAATAATAATAAAACCCTTATCCGCACCCCAATGGTGCATAGGGCACTGCATCATATAAACGCAGTGTTAACTTGATCGATTACACATGAAGGAAAGGTGATCAGCCCTCCGCTTCAGGTACCAGTCCAGGGTAATATTTAATAAATATTACAGTGAAAAAATCACTTATATTTATTTGACCCCCCCTGGGAATCGAACCCGGGACCTCCAGAACGGTAGCCGAGCGAGCTGACCATTATACTACGGAGGCGGACAAACAAAAGGACGGTAACGTACTTAGAACTACAATATCAAAAACACATACCGACATATCACATACATATCAAAAATAATTTAACATACTCGTATACCTCTTTTGGTCGAAAGAACTTTGATAATTAAGTATGCAAAAAAGTTGTACAACCTGCTTCCATTATCCAAAGAAAATGTTATATAAAAGAGCTTTTCATAAAAGTATAATGAAAGTGGGGATATTTGAAATACATCGCTTCATTCTGCCGTGTCGTATTTGATTGCACATCATACACAATTTTCTTTTATAAAGTTTTATTAATTAGTATTGTAAAATGTTCCCTCGGCACGGTAAAACCCAGTGAGGGCACATTATTGTAATTTATAATTAAGTATGTATATGATTTATTAAAATAAAGAACTTAATAAATAACCAAAAGTAAAATTTTCAAAAAAATAATTAAATAAACAATAATACGAAACTAAATCAAATTAAAATTTACAAGGATTTGATTTTTGATTTTTTTTTTAATATATAAGTATGTAAATCTTTTTCGTTCTTTTAAAATGCAGAAATATTTCCACATCAGAAAATTATCATAAACTGCAATAGGCGATTTATATCGATCTTGAAGTCTTTTGTTATAGGGTCATCGCTATAGTTAGAAATACATTTATAATAGCGTATAATAGACTATCGAATGTAGTCAAAAAGCGTAGAGGCATTTCAATAAAGGTTGTTGAAAAATATTATAGACCTTTCAGTAAAAAAGGAAAACCATTACTCATGACATTGATTGTTATTGATACCATTGTTGGCGGAGATATTACTCGACAGAATGATAAATAAATTAGTTTGGTATTAACGCCAGGGCGTGGGATGAAAAACTGGATAAACAAGTAAAAAAACAAGAATACAATTAACCCTCAATGGACGAAAGGTAAAAAAAAAGAGTAGCTCTAAAAATAACCCAAAAAGGTTAAAACGTGACAAAGCACTCAATCAATCGACTTTAGCGAGTCAAAGTTGCAAAAACGACAAAACAAATATTTATAATCGCAAGAGATTAATTAGAAAGGATGGAACGAAATGTATTGAATTAATTAAACGCGTGAATGACACAAAATGATAGTACACACACCAGCATTCAATAATCCTGATGAAATTTTAACATGTAACGAAAAGTTTATATAAAAAGAGATCAGACTAATCCTCATACTCTGAAACCTTCATTAAATCAGTAAAAAAAATTGGAAAATTATCATCGATCTTTATCACATCGCTCACCTTTTTCAACAACGTCATGTATCAAAAAACTTGTTTCATCGGAAAATCGTTTTTAAAGTTAATAAATATAGTGTATTAAAAATAAATAATAAAATGCACTTAAAAAATATCAAGCCACTTATTGAAATTTTTACTGTGCAATAGATCTTTTTATGTAGGTGAAACCTGAATGTTTTTTCTCCATTTGAAAAATATTAAGTATATTTAAAAAAAATTAAACAATACTTTTTCTTCAAAATGCAAAAACAACACTTTCTGCCCTGTGGCGGGTAAATATTAAGTTTAAAATATGCCGCTTTTGCTGCACAACTGAAAATTGATGATTCTTGATATATGACGTTGTTGAAAGGAGTGAACGACATGTGCTTAAATTAATGTAAACGAAGCCTGTTTCGTTACAATTAAAGAAAATTCGCAATGACAATATGTAGAAATTAAGAATAATCATATGTATTACTTGCATTTTTTCCATATCTTCAATCGTTCAAGAAACGTCACATTAGCAGATGATTTTCATTATTAGTGCGACGATGAAAAAACATTTTTATCTCTGAAAATGTCAAATATTAATTTGGAGAATTCATTTCATAATGGCAGATCTAAGACGAGTCACATGACGTGTTTGCGATTTCCGTCTTTTTTTCGCTATGTTAAAAATGAACGTAACCAATTATTTCAAAGTAAACTCATTAGTATGTATAGCACCACCCCAACAGATTAAGCTAGAATTGAAAAAGAATCAATCAAGAGTTTTTTTGAATAAAAAAAAATATATATTTTTCTTCTTTTCAAGTCAAAATTAGAGTTGTATTTACATTTGCAAAGCAAAGAAAATCCTGCTGTTGACAAGCGGCATCAAGAATTTGAAAAGAAATCGTTTAATTTTTTTTATGAGCCGCCGTCTGCGATTGAAAATAAGAAAAAAAATATGTAAAAGAAAGATTTAGCCAAAACGTATGCTCAATTTCGTCGGGTTAAACTTAAAAATACATAGTTTTCTACTACATCCTGAACTGACTTCAATGATAAGATTAATCATTTTTAATTACTTTCTTTTGATTGAATTGCATCTTTGTGATAAACAGCGTCATCTAATTGCCAGATAAATATTATATTTTTCTTTAAAAACAATAACAATGTTTCTTTTCATAAATTGATTCTGCAGTCACTTTGTAATAATATCTATCCATTTTTAATTAATGTTTTACTCGTTAAATACCGCTTTTTCTTAAAAAAATCTTTTGTGACACGTGTTTTGATGCATTCCGCGTCATTTTCAAACACCGTGCGGTGTACGGATACGGTTTAAAATGATGCGGAGTGCATCGAAACACGTATCACAATAGATTTTAAGAAATAGCGGTATTTAACTAATCATTAATTAAAAATAGATAGATATTACCACAAAGTGATGCGTAGTGCATCGAAACACGTGTCACAATAGATTTTAGGAAAAAGTAGTATTTATAAAGCAAAACTTAAAAGAAAATGTTTCTGTCTGAAGTTGGAATTAAAAAGTTTCATAATTAGACCAAAATTGGTATGTTAAAACAACTCGAATACACCAACATCGCTTCTCTTAAAAAATCATTAAAATAGACGATAGAGACGTGAGAGGGTTTAGCATAAAACACCTACATGACGAATCGGATATTGCGTAAGCGAAACATTCTTAATTATGTACGTACAATACAAAAACAATAATAAAATAACCGGTTTGCTATAGCTCGGACAATGAATTGTTTGAAATTGAAGCAACACTATGCTAATAACGAAACATAACCAGAATTTGAGTAGTAATTTGCTCTTACAGACGCGACGAGTATTACTGACCCAAAAGACGATACTATCCAAAAACTAAGGCTGAGAATAAACCAAAAACAGGGACATGAAGATCAAACTGGTCCAGCACTTACAAATAATGTCTCAATTAACATATCAATATTTAAAACAGCTCAAAAAACGAGTGGCCAAAATGTGGAGGTTCTTATTACACACGAAAATGATCATGACTCACTAACAGTTCCACGTTTAGATCGGAAAATATCAGAAATAGCAGCGAAATTACAGATATTTTCGAAAATTGCCCGACATTTTCACCCATTACGTAGGTACCAGGTGGAGAAAATGGCGTTTTAATTGCAACCTTTCTCGGTGCTGATAGTTTTACGAATACATTTTTTTGTGAAGAAGGGATTTGAAAATGAAAAACAGAGAAAAAAAGCATACAAAAAGAATCAGATTTGTGGATTAAATTTACCATCATTGACGGGGTCAAAAAAAATTAAGCAAATTTCAAGAGAGTGATACAAGTTATTACAAGTGATAACGACAAAAAAAAACACTTTTATTTACGATGATATCAACGAGATATTTTTAAGTAGAAACAATAAAATATAGAAAGATTAAAGGTATGTTTTAAAAAAAAACGAATAAAATGCGTTATGGTATAAAAAATATCCAACGCTATATATCTGCATGAGCAGCCAATTTTGAATCCGTTAAATATTTACTGCTGCCAAACCAAAACCAAATCGAAGAATTTCGCAGCCACTGCTTTGTCCGGTATATACAAAACACGGAATGCTTCTATAAAACTATAGCAACTGGCAGACTTTCTTAGAACCGGTTTAGTATCGCCACATACAATCCTACCAAACACAACCACGAGTGCATAAAACCAAGAGTGGTCGACTACCACTTTCCTTCTCGACGGTACGCAGCAGGGCATTCGAAAGGAAGGAGCCAACAGCCAAGAGGCACTTAATAGAAACGTTCAAACCTGAGCAACATGCAAAACACAACAAAAAAATAAAGAAAAACTTTTCTGATACGGTGCCCAGGTACTGGAACAGAGAACATTGGCTATCTCATGGGTAAGCCTACTACGCAAAACCAGTGAAGCGGGTACGAATACTTGTTATTATATATAGCTCTTCTGGTATGAAGTAGGCACGTTAGTTTTTGCGATGGTTTGTAATACAGGAGAGCAAAATGGACCTATTGGTAACTCGGAGTCATAAATTAATGTCACTTTCGCCATGAAAGATAAGGTTTGCAATAAATTTACGGTGACTCAGACCGACTCGGGAAAGGGAGCAAATTAAAACAATGATACACGGACAATGGAGCAGATGTTGTGCGAATCGGTCAGAAGAGAAAACGAGACTCAACAATTGAATGATTTGATTAACAAATTGAAGAAACTAGTACAATTACCAATTTGATAAAGATAAAACGCCAAGAATTTCCCTCAGTTGTATAATTCAGCCGAATATTTAGCCAAACTAACTCAATCCGCGAGTTCTGAAGAGTTTCAGTTTGAAATCATCTCACTTTCAAAATCGCGATAATTTCGGATATCGTAATCCAAGACTATATGATATTTGCCAGTCCGCTTTCACCGGGTCACAGCGGAGGTGGCCGAGACGAAAAAAGAAAAAGTTCCCAGACTCTCATGACCGCTAAACTCGACTTGAAATTTCATGACCACTTTTTCCTTTAGCGCCGAGATTTCGTCCGGAATTGTGCAACGCAAGGCGCGTGCGCCGATACACAAATAATAATTAATCAATAGCAATAAAGTTATAATTAAAATAAAAGCTAATACTCCCTACCAAGTCCAAATGGACGGGCCTTCCAGCGAAGCTATTAAAACGTCGTGGATACAACAATAAACCATAATTAAATCTGACGAAATTAATATCAAACAATACGGAGGAACAAACAATTACCGCATCGATTTGAGTAATAAAAAACACTTTTAACTAAAATGGTATTTAGTCAAAAAAAGACAGTAAAATTGTATTATTGAATCCAAGGTAATAAAACTGCAATTCCTCTGCACGAAAAACCTTGCTCTTTACTAAAAAGCAAACTAGTCTACTTTACAGCACGAGGTTCATTTTTTAACAATGATCTTACCCGAGGCTGTGTCATATAATTATTATTTTTTCTTTACAAGGCTACCGAGTATGAATTATTTGTTGCCTCACAGTTTATTTAATTGTCAACGTCTAAGATTGTAATCAATGATTATGACACAAAAAATATTGTAATCAAAGGCCGCTGGACACATTTTTGATGCTGTACAACATCGAACATTTGCGCGTGTAATGAAAAAAAAAACAAGTAAGAGATTTATGAAGCTCGAGAGATCACTTTCGCTTACGACTCCGTGGCCTCAGGCGGGCTAGTTACTGTAGGCGAAGGCCGACGTAATGCAAGACATAACACAACGTAACGACAATTATTAGCAACAGTGAAAGGCCAGCACTAGGAACGTCAGTTGCAAGCGCTGTTATGATGATCTCACGAGAACTCCATCAAAAGGTAAAAGCAACGATTGAATATGAATGCCAACGGTAAATTAAATTCATTTTCAATAAGGCAACATGCCATGAGGATGTGATACCTCTTAATTCTTAATCCAAACAATATTCTGATTGAAATATGTCATGAATACAGTTGATAGCGCTGAATAATTAACTTGACACGGTTTTGATTCTGACCATATTCAGCATTGATGGATTACGGAGATGGTACATGCATTAAAGGCAATCATTGTGAGGATGCAAATATCAATGCAGCGAAAATGCGAGATATCCTTTTACGCATGTTTGCGTTATTGAAACGGACATTATGTTTTAAAATTCTATCACGTAGCACCAAAACGCTAACGTCATCAATAATATTGAATTGACTTGAAAAAGTAACTGTTTTTATCATCGTAACAATTTTAGGACATTTGGTATCCATTGACATTACACTATTCGTGACAATCTGGTGTTTTGAGTTCATGACGTAGAAATATTTAATTACGTCTTCAAGTGAAAAGTGTGGATTTTCTGATAACGTTTAAGAATCGCGACCGTCTACCATTTAATTTATTCTTTGTACCGTAGAACGGTGCTACTTATTTATTTATTTATACGGTATTTTGTCTACAATAATGAACGTATCATGACAATAAGCGTCACCTGTCAGGGAAACAATGAATCATGTCGATACATTCATTATTGTAGACCAAATACAGATCTATTTTTTTACTGGGCTCAAGTAACACATTAAAGTTCAAGTAGCCCCGTTCTACGGTATCCTCCCCGATAAAATGAAACGAATACCATCCCGATCGGAATGGTATTACACACATTGTTGACACATTTGTAGTGTTACTAATGTGTGTTGTCACCAGTGGCCAAGGAGTTAAATTGCACGCTACAAAACCTCCGTCCAATAAGTTTGTTTTGAAAACTGACTAAGTATTATTGAATTTCAAGTAGGATAAGTGAATAAACACGCCATTGTATTGATGTAAGTGATTCTCTGTACGGTTATCGTCGAGCCCAGAGTATTTTTCCACTGTAGTGTTCCCTGATAACGCAGGAAGCGTTATAAATGAGTTTATCATTTTATTAATAAAACGACAGTACAAACTTCACGCGATCATCGATTGATTAGTCAACAAAGGAGAAGAGGGGTGAGTATTCAATAATGATGCATAAATATTTGCAATAAATATTGCAAGCGATGAAAAAGAGTTGGATAAATACTAGTATATTCAACAATTTATATTGGATAGTCCTATATCAATTATGTCAAGATAAATTAAATGGGATCAGGTTTTGAAATTGAGACAAGTGTCAACTTTTCCTTCCTGGCTCCATCCCAACTTATTGTCTTTGTAGACTGTCGGGGTCAGCTCTCCTCGTCCTCAGGTTGTAGGTCCTTTCATCATAGACAAAGTCACCTAGGCCGTGTTTCGAATTATGTTTTCTTTCTGTAGCATCCATAAATTCTTCGTTCTTCCTCTAGATGTCTTTTGAGGAAGATCCATGGCAATTGCCTGGTTCACAAAATTATCAGGTTTTCTGCGTCCTATGTGCCTATACCATCTCAAGATCCAAACACTTTTGTGACGTTATATGGAGGTAAGGTAAGGTAAGATTGGTTTCACATTTTCCCACAGGGTTGGTTAGAGGAATTAAAGCCAGGAATTCAACCCAAGCATCTCGAGACATGCATACATTCCTTTCGATTACGCAGACTCTTATCGTATAAAGGCTCTATTATTGCGCATGCAAAGGTGGTCTTTCTTAGCCATCTTCACTATTTAAATATGTCACTTCAATAATTTTTTCGTTATCCATTAATTCCACATACCCAACTTTTAAAGAAAAAAAACTTTTATCATACTTTATCAAGTGCGCGATTATTTCTGATTTCCACAAATGTAATCCTGCTAAACATCATCACTCTACAGTAGTGGTTCTGAACTTTTTTAAAGTCAGGGAGCACTTTTGATCATAAGAAAAATTCTCGGTACACCTTGACTAAAGATGCAAAAAACGTACAAAGATAACTTTTATTAAAAATAAAACTTATTATTTTATTACCGGTTAAAACTTACTTACATTTTTTTTAAATACATAAAAACTTAAATACTCCAATTAAACTTTTTGCGGCGAAAATAATTTAATGTGACACCTGAGCTTGTCGGCTTTTTCTAATTTCAGCGATATTAGGTCTAATATGTGATATGGCTTCTCTCATTTCTTCATCCAAATTGATAAGCCAAGGTTCACAAATCAAGGGTCACGAATGCTTTCAATAAAACTACCATTGATGGAGCACCGTCTGTACGAATTCCGACACATAACTCCCATGATATTTTCAATTGTTTTAAGTATAATGATATAAGCTCAAAGATATCTTGATCGCTGTTATGAGGTGAGGTGCTATCTAGCCATTATATTGGCAACTCAAATCGCACAGTTAATGAGCCAACATTAAAATTTGGTTTTCATAATTTCGCGGATCTCTTGCAACAAGCTCGCGGAGCACCAGTGCCCCGCGGAGCACAGGTGAAGAACCACTGTTTTACAGAATCGTTCGAGATTACGAGACGGTAAAGTTTTAATTTAATTTTTCCAACATTAATTATTTATTTAAGAAACATAAAAATTAAGTACAATATTTATTATGCGTAAAACACCGCGTACGTATATCTCTTGTCCTTCAATTTTCCTGCCTTCTGAATTTCGACTGTGGCCTTGTTTTCGTGTAATTACATTTAAATTATACTTATTACGTTGAAATATTAATCCGAAAACATCAAAAAGGTCTGTTAATTCAAGTTTGGCAACGTTTAGCGGTGATTTTTAACAGCAATATTCAAGAACGTACTTGAAACCGCAATAACTTAAAAATGTAAACGGAAATCAAAGACCGTTAACCATAATTTATATATGTTATTAAACATTAATTTAAAAATGGTACTTAATACGAGAAAAATTGGTTAAATTCGATAATTTTCAGCGAACACATTGTTGAATAACACAATTACGTTTTATGTTTATTTAATTAACTTAAAGTACCTGAGTGAATGCTGGGAACAGGAGGAATAATGAACTGAAATTAGCCATAGCAAATAAAAACCTACCAGTGAAATCTTAACTGGCAGTACACAACGCAGCCCTGGATCCAACCCTGATGTACGGAAATAAAGCATGGAGTTGGCAGAAGAATGAAAGTAGACAGAATGCAGTCGAAATGCGATCCCCCAGACGAACGTGCGGCAAAACGATGTATGATAGATGTTGGAACGGTGAAATGAGAAATGACGCGAAATGTCATGTGTATGAGGCGGTGTATGAATGTGGAAGAGGCGAAGAATGCTTGCAGAGACAGAGTGGTGTGGCGTTCTATTCTCTCGGCCTACCTCTGCGGGAAGCGGCGTGATGGTTAGTTTACCCTATGGATCCTATATTGCACAAAATAATAATAGAAAAATGTTATAACCCTTGTCATCATCCGGGTTCTTGTCGAAACCGGTAGGTTAAATTGTATTAATAAAAAAGTGGTTACAACAAAGTTATTTAATTTTATAAAGTTTATAAAAGTATCTGCGGAAAACATTTAAGAAATAGAAAAATGGCATTTTAAAAAAAAAGGAAAAAATGTTTAAAAAGTGACAGCACATCATAGTGACTATTATATTTTATTCATTGTCCGTAAACATCAAACACGCGTTATAATATACTAATTATAAATTCACGTGTTCGCAAAACGAAAACATTCGCTTTTTCGAAAAATTACATGTCACTTAGAGTCGAGAATATTTTTGTCAATTCGGTATCAAAATGTAATATTTCGCTCATAGCAAACGCTTCTCTAAAACAACACTTCATAATTAGTTTTGGTGGTAGAGAGGTGGGTATATAAAATCCTAATTAACTTATAAAATAGGACGATGGCGCTTTCAAAGACGGCTACAGACCCCACGTGGCTTTTCCGCCATTTTCATCCTTAGCCTTCAAAGAGTTCATCATCTTAGTTTTTGGTAGAGGAATGCGTGGTTCGCAGCGGCCACTTCCGGCAGCCATTTTAGATTGAGTCGAAACAAAGGATGCGGGTCGTGTGGGTACCTACCCACCGATCACTGAATAAAATATCATTCAGCTTTATCCTCGTGGTAACGTAGGGAACTGAGCGCAGACCACAGAGGATAGCCAGTCAAAAATGATGCCAGGATAAAATTGCTTAAAATTGAGCATATAAGATTTACATTTAAGGGGTTATTGATTCACCCTTATTACATTCCCATAGAATTCGCCGTAGTAACGTAGGGGATTGAGCAAAGACCATAGAAGATCGACAGTCAAAAATGATGTAATTAAAAAAAAATAATTCTTACTGGAATTTTATATATATATATATGTATATATATATATATATATATATATATATATATATATATATATATATATATATATATATATATATATATATATATATATATATATATATATATATATATATATAAATAAAATAAATATAAGTGATTTTTTCATTGCAATATTTATTCAATATTACCCTGGACTGGTACCTGAAGCGTAAGGCTGATCACCTTTCCTTCACATGTCGATTTCATCCGTAAGGTGAACGATCCATTGTCTTGACAGAATAAGCAATAAAAAATCTCGAAATAAATAATAGATGCCGATGAAATTTTGCGATATTTTTATAAGATATCAATCCTATTAATGTGAGCAATAAAACGGACATCCAGAAAAACAAATCTTAATAAAAACCCCGCCGCAGTTCAACACCCTGCCCTCATAAAATATTTTTACGGCTTTGATTGTAAATTTGCGGACATAATTGATACCCTTCGTTCGCGGTAAGCGAAACACAAGAGAACCTTGCTGGCCACCATATATTACCAGTTTTCGCGTTTATACCTGCCCTGAGCACAGTATAATTTTAGAATCCTGAAAGTAAAATAATATATATATATAAATATACATTTTAATTTAAATTAAACACTTGTATAATACCACTGAGTTTTATTTCTCATATTGTTTTTCGACATCTCAACATAGATGAGGAAGAATATGGAAGTCTGGGGATTTACGGGGCTTACGACCGTCATAGGTTGATTTAAGTGACAACTTTACACGCTTGTATTAATATAATTATAGTATCATTCTACATATGATCGACAACCACACTGCCCAAATTCATAGAAGTTTTATCTTAATTATTTGTGTCGGGTTGTGGGTCCCGTGGTTTGTGTCGTGGACTCTTGAGTCCAGGTTTCTCGGTTCGAACCCACTTTACCACAATTTGATACCTATTTCTAATAATGAGCCGCTTAGGCTCACAGATTCTCTTTTTAATATAAAAAAAACATATGAAAAGCTTTTTTCTACTGAGCAGAAACTATTATATTTGTATATGAGGTCCGAAACCTGGATTTTAATTACATACATTTCTGCTCAATAAAAAGCTTCTTCGTCCCATCAATAGATGTCACTAGTGAAAATTCTAGTGATTCTTGTACAGTGTTTCAAAATTAACTCATATATATAGAAAATCCAAGAATTTGAGTAGTATGGTTGGCAATCATGGGTAGAATTGGTAAATTAAACACGTGTGTAAAGTGATCTTTTTTAACCTGCCTATGACGGTCGTAAGCCCCGTAAATGCCCAGACTTCCATATCCTTCCTCATCAATGTAGAGATGTCAAAAAATTAAATTGGCTCTCGAAATATGAAACATTTTATAGCACTGTGAAAATCAAAAAAGAATTTTCGGTCACGTATCGATATAAAATAAAAAATCAAAAAGACGGTGGAAATTTAAAAAAATAATAATAAAAAAAATCGTGTTTTATTTCTGATACAAAAGAAGCGAATAAAGCCATTATAAATAATTAATTTCAGGTACATTAGTACTTGAGGCGTCGCTCTGCGTCACGCCCGTGTCAATATCCCTGACGGATATTTTTATAATGGGGGGAAAATCAATATTTTCATCATGCGTGGCGTATTGTCGCCATTTTAGCTGTGTTGATATAGCCCAGATAACACAATCCAGTGTCAATACACAGGACAAAAACGTACCTATTCCGCTATCAATGTGGGCGATTGCGATCTATGGGCGGTCCTGAAAGAACTGCGCAGTTCCACTCTCGTGGAAAGATCGAGAAAGCCAATGTGTTCATGCCGAAAATTGTGTATTTAAAAAAAAATGTTTATTAAAATTGTAGGCATAAATGTATTTGAGAAGATCAAAGAGACGCAGTTCATTAAGTTTTAAATGTTTACAATATTGTCCCCACCACATGCAACTTCTTATAAATCGTATATAAGGGATGGAGGACTAATATTTTCGGGCTTGCGAGTTTTTTTGCCTAGAAGCTTCACTCATGAATTACATTAAATTATGGTAACTTTTTTTTTTAAAGCGGAAGGCTGATCACCTTTCCTTCGTGTATTTAACGATCAAGATAACACTGCTTCTATACGATGCAGTGCCCTATGCACCATTGGGTTGCGGATAAGGGTTAGAAGAATAGTAACTTTAAACATAAAGAGTAAATCCACTAATTAGGCATAGGCTATGAATCTTATAAAGTTGAAGCCTGAGTAGGGACATGATAAACGGTGTTGCATAAGCCGTAGCTAGATTTCAGAGTCACTTGGACGTTAGGTAAAAAAAATATATTTATATTTTCGGGCTCAGATTAGATTAATATTCAAACTGTGTACGTCGCGCTCGCTCCTTTTCTATTGGTGTCGCTTTGTTCTTCTCGCCCTAATAATTGTTATAATTTTCGATATATTGGTGTCGCTTTGTTCTTATAACTTTGTATTATTTTTATAAATAAATAATTGTCTTCATTTGCGCGTTTCCTTTTCCTCATCACAAGTTTTCCAGTACCATTAGACCAAACACAAAGTGAGTCGAAATGGGTGAAAATGGTATTATTGTATGTATAAAAGTGCGCAAATAAATTATTACGCACACATTAAGAAGATCAAACGATAATCAATATTATTCTTAATAAAAAACGAATTTTTGAATTGCCTAACGTCCAAGTGACTCCGAAATCTAGCTACAGCTTATGCAACACCGCTTATCATGACCCTACTCAGGCTTCAACTTTTTATGTTTTATAGCCTATGTCTACTCGTGAGTGGATTTACTATTTATGTTTGATGTTACTATAATTTCAAGTAATTCATGAGTGAAAATTCTAGGCAAAAACACTCGCTATTTTGCTAGAGGCATGAGTTTATACATTTTATTGATTCTAGGTTAACAGTGAAGTTACTTAGGTAATATTATTATAGTTCTATGATTTTACTTAGGATGTGACGAATCTTTGTGTTATCATTAAAAGAAAATGATTTTGTACGTAGAGCATTTTGGATATTCTTCGAAAGTAAGAATACTCTGTGGCAAGAGTGCTAAATACGATATTCTTCAAAAATAAGTATACTCTATAGCAAAGGGTGCCCAACCTTTTACTATGGGAACCACTTATTCAGCGTTTTAAATATATTCTCCCATAGTAAGAATACTTTTTGGCAAGGTTGCCCGACATTTTGTGTCTCGGAGTCACTTTTCCATCTTAAGTTTTCCCCGTAATTTGATTCTAACAAGATTCTTACGAGAAATCTAAATTATATTGAACTTTTTAACCTTTTTCAAAAGATGTCTATTTTAAATGCAAAATGTCATCATAAACACGCTGTTCTTGCGAAATGATTTATATTGTAAAAAATAATAACGATAAAGTATTTTCAGATTTATTTTCAATTGGTCTGGGTGTTTGTGATGCATTTTCCACATTTACCTTTCTTATCCTTACTTTTTTACCTGCAGACAAGCTTCTGAAAGCAGAGGCTTTGCGGGTTATTCCTTTTTATTTTTTTTATTTTGAAAAAGGGAGTTTAGGGAAGGAGGTAGAGGGAAAAGCTAAGGGAGGAGGTTTGATGGACAGTTAGGATTCTAATGATAGATAGTAATGTCTTAGACGATTCTTAAAAGCGGGTGCATTTTTTACAAGGAGGGGCAATTCATTCCATAATCTGGCCGCTTGGACAGAGAAGGAATTACTGAAGAATGATGTGTACCTTATGGCGAGGAATGGAATGTGTTATTTATGGGGTACAAACCTGCTATTATTCGGATATTTAGCTGTAGTTTTAGACCATTAATTGAATAGTAAAACAAACAAAATTTGTACTAAAACATATGTGATATTTACGCGATAATTTTTCATTATATTTGAAGAGGTTTGTTTAAAAAAGCGATGTTTATCTATACTTTTATAACTGATTTATCAAAGCGATAATCGCGACACCAATAAATTTTAATTCCTTGCTAATTGAAGTAGATTAATAGAAAATTTCTTAATCAGGTTACATATTAAAACAAATATAAGTGAAAAATCATTAATAAAATTTTTACTTCACTTTATTTAGCATTTTCCACGAAAGTATTGAATAATCAATTTTCAATTATAAAGAAACACTTTTCAGTATATTAATGCAAACACGACTAGTTTTGAGAACTACAGATGTTCTCGAAACTAGTCGTGTTTACATAAATAAACAAAAGTGTGTTATTAGTGTTTTATTTTAGTGTTTTATTTTTTATACTTATTTAAATCATAATCGAATGAATAATCTACAACATTTTGAGTGTGTCAAAAGGAGTGTAGTGTAGAAATTTGAAAACAAAGAAAATGGTATGTATCTATGACCTACCCACATGTACGTGTAATATGGGTAAATTGTTATATCAGTTAGAAAAAGTGGGTAGGTACTAATTTAAATCTAGCTATTGTATTATATTAATAAGTGGGGGGGAGAGGGTGATGTAATACAAAAAGGAAAATAACCTTTTGAATTATTTCAAATTCAAATTCAGAATAGAATAATGTAAATAAATTTATTTGAAAATCGAATGTGGGAGGTTTCTAGAACTTTCTAGGTCATACGATTTTCAAACAAAAAATACAACATGTTACAATTAAAGTAATTGGTCCCAGGTTTGATTTTTTGTAGAGGCATTTTTCTTAAACGTATATTATTAATGATAATGTAACGATATGCTACATAGAAAATGTTGAATTACAAAATAATAAAATGCACGTTTTTATTTATTTATTTGCTCGATGGCTAAATTATATTGTTGTGCTCGTATGGAGTTGGACACTTTACGGATTAAGCCGACGATACATTACAATAGATTGAAGCTTCAAGCATATGACTGGTCACCTGGGAACATTTTTCTTATGTACAAGATAACACTACACCGTTTCAATGAAACAAATATAGAAATACGATGACTAAAAAAAACTTATAAATACACTAATTAAAAAAAAAAGATTAATATTATTAATACCAACTGTAGTAATTGTAGATCTGCTACGACGTATGCAAAAAATAATATTTTACAAAAAAGAAAAGAAAAATATACTAAGTAAAAAATTGCAATTTTTTTTTATTTTGTTATTGAAATATGTATATTGTATTGAATTTTGGACTAACGACGTTTGAAGTAATCAATAAAAAATAAAACGAAAGTCTGTATTGAAATTTGAAATACGACGTTGCAAATTTGCAACAATGACATTTTTCATTACGACTAAACAATAAAAAAAATCTGTTAATCCCAAATAAAGGGAAAACGGGAAAAGGATAACCTTTTAGACGTAGAAGCAATGTTATACTGTCAAAAAAGTAATTTAAAATAAATATGCAATGTGTAAGTGCGCATAAAAACATACGGATTCAAAACAAATGACGGTTATTTTTAACGACTGTCAAAATCTATGGAGTCATTATTTTATTATTTAAAAAAAATTAAATTGGGTATATTTAATGAATAAAAAACATTTTTTCGTAGATATCTTCGTTGTTTTTAAGTAAATTTGCACTTTATCATTGTTTTTACAACAAAAAACGTTGCGAAACGTCAAAATCGGCGTTCAAATGTGACAATACACATTGGAATCTGACGTTTTGATAAAATTTAAATAGTTTTATTGAAATAATGACCACTTTAAAACACTAGTCGACTTCCTGTCGTGAAATATAGGGGCGATCCCACTTCTGACTCGCCATATGTCCAAAATATCGTGTTTATACCGGTCTGAGCAATATAGTGCATCTGCCGGCAAACGTCATTCGGCGAAAAACATGGCAAAATACTCACGATCTTGACATCCAAGCGGGTTCAAATGTAATCCAGGGATTAATTGAGACGGACAGATACTCAAAATCACTCACAGATAATAAAATTATCCAAATTAAACTGATCGGCAAAACACAAAACAATAACACAAGAACAAAGAACAGCTGTCTTGAGCGGGAAAGACCGCGGTAAAACGTATGTTTATGATGTTTTTTGATACAGATTTTTTGTATCTTTCGCTAGGTTGGTGCTCCTTGCAATAATATGAGCGCGCTTTTTTGTTTTTGTAATAAAATGTTCGGTATATTCACAAAGACAAAACAGTACCTCTCGCCGCAATGGCGCGTCTAGAACTGACGTCGGAGCGGCTGCACGTACGAAAACAAGGCGCGTACGTTACCCGGACGCGCCTGTCTTCCTCTCGCGTACGCGAAACGAATGAGACGGAATGACTGAGGCGCGTCGTTGAAAAACTGCGAAAATGATTTTATCAAGAAAACTGCCAGACGAGTAGGTGATCACTTTCTTCTCTTGTCGAACAAAAGTGCATAGGACACTGTGGTCTGTTTATTTATATGAGAGTTAATTGCTTCACAAAACAAACAATACAAATATTTGTACAATACAATACAAATACAAAACTGCGAAAATGATAATATCAAGAAAATTGCCAGACGAGTAGGTGATCACTTTCTTCTCTCGTCTACCAAAAGTGCATAGGACACTATTGTCTGTTTATTTATATGGGAGTTAATTGCTTCACAAAACAAACAATACAAATATTTGTACAATACAATACAAATACAAAACTGCGAAAATGATTTTATCAAGATAACTGCCAAGCGAGAGTAGGTGAGCACTTTCTTCTCTCACTGACCAAAAGTGCATAGGACACTATTGTCGAAGTAGAATATGGAAGTCTGGGCATTTACGAAGCTTACGACTGTTATAGGCTGGTTTAAGTGATTACTTTATACATGTTTAACATGCACCAGGAAGAAAATAGAAGTGTGGGCATTTACGGGGCTGACGACCGTCATAGGCTGGTTTAAGAGATCACACACGTGTAACATTCAACAATTCCACCCATTATTGACAACCACACCACTCAAATTCTTGGAAGTTCTATATATATGTATGAACCAATTTCGAAACTTTGTTCTTGAATCAATAGAACTTCACTAGAGACATCTGTTGGTGAGATGAAAAGAAGCTTTTTTTATTGAGCAGATTTTTTTATTATTTGTATGTGAGGTCTGAATCTGAATTTATTATTTTAGCTTGTAATTTTGGACAAATATTTGGACACACTCAAAATGTTGTACATGAATATTACACCATATTATACCGCAGTACCTTTAGAGAAATATCCATAATATTCCCAATGAGTCATATACCAGATGAATCATTTAAGGGGAGAATACATTTAGAAAAATATCAGTATAATTTTTACACAACGCATTGTAACATACTAAAACCCTAATATTTTAACTGTGTCTAAATTATTGCTCACAAATCTGGTTCTCTCCATTAAGGAGTTATTTATGTAAACATCTCAACGTGGATAAAGACGAACACGAAGAGAAGTCTGTACAATTAAATTAGCATGACATGTCTTAAGACCTGTAAAAACCCAGATTTCCATATTCTTCTTCATTCATGTTGTGATGTTGATATAAATAACTCCTAAGTGGAGAAAACCAGATTTGTGAATAAAGATTTGAACACACTGAAAATATTGTAAATAAAATAACTGGTCAAATTATAACTCTCATAAAAATTGTGAATCGTGATTTCAGGCTATTTCTAGTATGTAAAATAATTCAGTAAGAGTCTTTCATACATTTCACAAGGGTCTCTGTAAAATAAAAATAAAAAACTAACTCAATTCAACCGTAGATTGTTGCAAGAACTCATATATGAAGGAACGTATTAATCTACTGACAGATGGGCCGATAACATTGTCCCCACGCGGGTAGTAAACGAATTGAAAAAGCCCAAACAAGATATGGAAAAAATAGAAGAGGCCTACACCCGGCAGTGGAAAGACAGCTTACGAAGAAGAAGAGAATGTGTGTTATATTGTCGCCAATTATTATAAAAGCTCATACAATACAAAACAACTATGAAACATTGTCAAAATATGAATATTATTTATTATATCGGATAAATAATAAATACTTCACAAATTTACAACATTTTGAGTTTGTCCAAATACTTGTTCACAAAATCTGATTCAAGAATAATGTTTCAAAATTTGTTAATATGTATAGAACATTCAAGAATTTGAGTAGTGTGGTTGCCAATAATGGGTAGAATTGGTGAATGTTACACGAGTGTAAATCGATCACTTAAACCAGCCTATGACGGTCGTTAGCCCCGTAAATGCCCAAACTTCCATATTATTCTTCATCTTTGATGAGATGTCGACAAAAAAAGTTCTATATACATATGAACCAATTTTGAAACATTATTCTTGAATCGAAACTAGAGACATCTATTGGTGAGATGAAAATAAGCTGGATTATAATCACACACATGACAAACGCCAGAAAATATCATTTTCATTTTTATTATTTAAGCTTATAATTTGACCAGATAATTTATTTACAACATTTTGAGTATGTCCAAATACTTGTTCACAAAATCTTTGGCACAGTTTTGTGAACAAATATTTGGACACACTCAAAATGTTGTAAGTAAGTAAGCAGTTGAAAAGACATCGCGCGAAAACAATGTCAAAATATTTATTGTAACTGCAGACAGTTGGTAGAATTCCATACTGAATTGTTGGGTAATATTTCCAAAATTAAACAAGGTTTATTTGGTTGAATTCTACATTTATTTATGTATATTTTAATACGTAAACGTATTAAAATATACATAAATAAATGTAGAATTCAACCAAATAAACCTTGTTTAATTTTGGATATATTACCCAACAATGTTAAAATAGATTTTTGTAAGGTGGGGAAGGCAACGAAGGAGACAACGGATGCCCATATGAGGAGAATAGAACTATCCAGACTCCCCCACATTGCACTGTACGGCCAACCCCAAGGTAGACGACCATCAGGCAGACCACCAAAGAGATGGATCGATATTGCAGGACACTAATCCCTCTTAAAAACAGGCCACAAGGCTTACACCAAGAAGAAGAAGAAGAAGATGTTAAAAATGCACCTAAATATCTTGTTCAAAGAAAGAATGATCACATTCTAGTAATGTAATTAATTCATTTCTATAAAAAGGATATATGTATTCTGTTGTTATTACTTAGGCGGACAATGTCCGCTTCCGTAGTGTAATGGTCAGCACGCTCGGCTACCGTATTTGAGGTCCCGGGTTCGATTCCTAGGGGGGGTCAAATAAATATAAGTGATTTTTTCACTCTTATATTTTATACGTTTACGTATTAAAATATACATAAATAAATGTAGAATTCAACTAAATAAACCTTGTTTAATTTTGGATATATTACCCAACAATGTTAAAATAGATTTTTGATCGGCATTCTGAGACTCTTTTCTGCAGACATTTACCTGCACTGAAAGAGGGTCGCAACAGAAAACTGTGGAAGTTCAAGAGAGAGGCCTTTGTTCAATACTGGACCCAAGAAAAAGTCTGAAGTAAGTCAGTAAGTAGTTAAAAAGACGTCGCGCGCCAATAGAGTCAAAATAGATTTTTGATTGGCATTCTGAGACTCTTTTCTGCAGACGTTTACCTGCACTGAAAGAGAGTCGCAACAGAGAACTGTGGAAGTTCAAGAGAGAGGCTTTTGTTCAATACTGGACCCAAGAAAAAGTCTGAAGTAAGTCAGTAAGTAGTTGAAAAGACGTCGCGCGCCAATAAAGTCAAAATAGATTTTTGATTGGCATTCTGAGACTCTTTTCTGCAGACGTTTACCTGCACTGAAAGAGAGTCGCAACAGAGAACTGTGGAAGTTCAAGAGAGAGGCTTTTGTTCAATACTGGACCCAAGAAAAAGTCTGAAGTAAGTCAGTAAGTAGTTAAAAAGACGTCGCGCGCCAATAAAGTCAAAATAGATTTTTGATTGGCATTCTGAGACTTTTTTCTGCCGACGTTTACGACTGTATGAATAATGAGAACACGAGCGGTGCATGCAGATTGCGTTGGTTGATGTACAGTGTCGACCCACCGGATGCCGGTTTGCAAGTTTGTAGTTTTATTTCGCGACTTATGCCAATTTTAGAAGGGTTTACGCCGAACTGTGCTAAAGCTGATCTCTCATCCGGTCGCCAGATTTGCAACAGCCGTCCAATTTGACGTCCGAAATTTCGTGTATTAACTTAGTTCCGAAAACAAAATAAAAAAACAAAAAAAAATGGTTTGCAAGAGGTCTGTTGGGAAGCCTAGATCCTTATATATCTTTTTTTCATTAAACCCTTATCCGCACCCCAATGGTGCATAAGGCACTGCGTTATATAAACGCAGTGTTATCTTGATATTTTACACATGAAGGAAAGGTGATCAGCCCTCCGCTTCAGGTAACAGTCCAGGGTAATATTGAATAAATATTACAGTGAAAATATTACTTATATTTATTTTACCCCCCTTGGGAATCGAACCCGGGACATCTAGAATGGTAGCCGAGCGTGCTGACCATTACACTACGGAGGCGGACATATCATATGGCTTATATATCAGACCTCAAAATGCCCCTTGAGAGCCTTAATCAAGTTTTTTGTACATAATAAGTAATGATAACAGAAATACATCCTTTTTATAGAAATTAATTAATTACATTACTAGAATGTAATCATTCTTTCTTTGAACAAGATATTTAGGTGCATTTTTAACATCTTCTTCTTGGTGTAAGCCTTGTGGCCTGTTTTTAAGAGGGATTAGCGTCCTGCAATATCGATCCATCTCTTTGGTGGTCTGCCCGATGATCGTCTACCTTAGGGTTGGCCGTACAGTGCAATGTGGGGGAGTCTGGATAGTTCTATTCTCCTCATGTGCGCATCCGTTGTCTCCTACGTTGCCTTCCCCACCTTACGACATAACGACGTTTTTAACGTGATATGAAAAATTGAAATTCCTTTCATTTCATATTTTGGTAATTTTTATTCAAAATAATAAAAGTATTTCTACAATAAGGTCAAAACAAAAATGATCTTGGAGCATGTTTTTAAATTCATTCTTTTGTGTGACGACGCTAAAATATTGTAATAATATTCGTATAAGAGTCGACCCCGCATATATGTATAAAACGGAGGGCAGACGGTGCACTTATAAAAATAGTATACATTTATTTATAAAGCCAAGGTTGAAGCCAGCCCTATTGTCTCTTTCCCTCCCGGGCTACGCGTCCGCCGCAAGTGAGAGCGAGACGGCCGCCGGCGGTCAAAGACTCGTTCTTGGTAACTCTCTCTACCTTTGTAGTAACCAGTTATCCTTAGAGCTTGCTTCGAGAACTTTAATCCTTTGGAACCGAATGTCTGCTTTGTGTTCAGAAACCATCTCCAATGGTGTATTGTACTTTTGCACACGTAAAAGTCGAACAGCTGAATTCTTATTCGCCTATTATTTTTTTACCCCAGAAAATTATAAGCTTAAATAATAAAAATAAAAATGATATTTTCTGTCTTTTCTCATGTGTGTGATTATAATCCAGGATTCGGATCTCACATACTAATAAAAGAGTTTCTACGTTTAAAAAATGCTTATTTTCATCTCGCCAATAGATGTCTCTAGTGAAGTTCTAGTGATTCAAGAACAATATTTCAAAATTGGTTCATATATATGGAACTTCCAAGAATTTGAGTAGTGTGGTTGTCAATGATGGGTAGAATTGGTGAATGTTACACGTATGTAAAGTGATCACTTAAATCAGCCTATGACGGTCGTCAACCTCGTAAATGAACATACTTCCATATTCTTCTTCATCTTTGATGAGATGTGAAAAAATTATGTGAAAAATAACTCCTATAATTACAGATAATCCAGATTTGTGAACAAGTATTTGGACACACTCAAAATGTTGTATTTATTCGCCTGTTCATAAGGTTTAATATTATTATATTTATCAAGTGATAAAATCTGTCCGCCTACATAGTGCAGTCGGTAGCACGTTTGGCTACCGTTCCGAAGGTCCCGGATTTGGTTCCAAGGGGGTCAATAAAAATGTTGTATTTTTTCACTCTAATAATTATTCAAATATTCTACATCTTCAAACCCATATCTGCACCCTAATAGTGCATAGGGCACTGCAGCATATAAACGCAGTGTTATCTTATCGTTAACACATGAAGGCAAGGTGATCAGCCCTCCGCTTCAGGTACCAGTCTAGGGTAATATTGAATAAATATTAGAGTGAAAAAAACACTTATGTTTATTTTACTCTCCCTTGGGAATCGAACGCGGGACAAATTTAATATTACCATGGATTAATACCTGATAAAAAATACCATAATCATCCTTTTTATATTTGTTTGTAAATAATACGTAAACAGGCCATTCATTTAATCAAAATCTTAAATACTTATAATGTTATTCTCCGATTGCTTAGAAAATTTAACACAATGTTGCATTAGAATACGTGCTTGTTTTTATATACACCTGTGATAGGTAAAAAAATATGTTTTTCATAACATTTTTCTGCAATGGCAGCGCCATCTGTTGATCGCAAAAGCAACACTTGGCATACTAAACATTTCTCGTATGGGACAGTGTTAATTTTGACAGCAGCTGTCACTCGAAAAATTCATGAATGCCACAGAAAGATAATATGATTCGAAGGCAAGGCCTAGGTGACGTTGTATATGACTGAAGGACCTGAGGACGAGGACAGTTGACCCCAACAGTCTACAAAGCCGATAAGTTGGGATGGAGCCCTGAAAGAAGGTGTTAGAAAATTCCCTAACAAGACAAAACGATTGCGACACAATTTTTGTTTTTATGTAATAAATAATAATTATGCAACGCCAAATGTAATACTAAACAATTTCAACAAAACTTACAATATTTGGGAATTAAATTCTTCAATAAACTCTTTAAAGAAATAAAAAAAGGAGAAAATATCAAAATTCTTAAAAAAATCCCATTACATGTTATAAAATAAAAATAATAAAATACCATTATACTTTTAATAAAATAAAACAATAAACCTTGAGTGTAAGTCCCTCTCCAAGCACAAGAACGTAGTCTCTTTTTTGGAGAGGCACAGCAAAAGTAGATTATAAGTTTGCCATATGTATATTTATTAAAATTAAACACTTGAATAATCCACTGTATCGAGTTTTATTTTTATTTACGACTAGTTTCGAAAACGACAGTTGTTTTCATCTTCTGGTACAAATTAAAACTAAACAGTTTTAATATGTACCAGAAGATGAAAACAACTGTCGTTTTTGAAACTAGTAGTAAATAAAAATAAAACTCGATAAAGTGGATTATTCAAGCGTTTAATTTTAATAAAATAATCATGTCATTCCACAACGTTAATGCCAAATCAATAAATAATATATCAAATATTTATTAAGAATGTTTTAAAAGTAAAATAAATACTTATGCAGTCTCAATTCAGTGAGAGATTTAAAAATTTATGTATAATGATATTCAACACTTGGTTGTACGGTAGAGAAAGGGTCAAACATTTTTATTGCCGGCTGCAAAAACCGGGACTTGAACTAGAGATCAAAGGGAGAGTTATTTGCGAAACTGTAAAAATGATATGCATTACTTCGGCGAAGGTATTTGTTGCACTCAAAGGACTGCTCCATCCGCTCACATCCAGGGAGATGTCCTTGCATCTCCATTTATGTGCCGCCGTGTACATGCTCAAAGAAACCTTGAAATTGGCCATCGCACGAAATACGCAAAATACATCTCTCCCGTCTTGAGCGCAGAGATTTCGCATTATTACCTTGCTTTCATATAATTTACGATCAAGTTAACACCTTGTTGACCTGATGAGGTGCCATATGTACATCTATATACTCTCTGTATATATATTCTGTACATATATTTATATATCTAAATGTATATATATATATATATATATATATATATATATATATATATATATATATATATATATATATATAAATATATATATATATATATATATATATATATATATATATATATATATATATATGTATATATATATATATATATATATATATATATATATATATATATATATATATATATATATATATATATATATATATATATATATATATATATATATATATATATATATATATATATATATATATATATATATATATATATATATATATATATATATATATATATATATATATATATATATATATATATATATATATATATATATATATATATATATATATATATATATATATATATATATATATATATATATATATATATATATATATATATATATATATATATATATATATATTCATTTTAATTTTCTTTTATTTAATTATTGAACGGCTGAAGCCTTTAAGATAAAATAATACGTACAATACATATATACAGTAACTAATATAAAATAGATTTATATTATCCACTGACACTTCGTGATGGAATTGCATTTTAATATATTACTAGATTGAAACCAATAGTTTTAGCTTTTCCACTTTATTTTTATTTGACCAGTGACCGGGTTTCGTCGTTACCGACATCATCAGTCTGATGATGTCGGTAACGACGAAACCCGGTCGCTGGTCAAATAAAAATAAAGTGGAAAAGCTAAAAATATTGGTTTCAATCTAATAATATACTAATATAAAAATGAAAAAAATAACTAATGAATACACTAATAGAGAAACAAAAAGTCTTATGACAAGTATTCTTATAACATAAAATCATAATAAAATAACATATAGTAAGCACTGGTAAATACAAGTCTCCTTCAAACACTATCAGCGATATATTTATATATTTATTTATTACACAATTATTCCTGTTTAAATATTGCAATGCTCTCACTACTATCATCATATTATCAAACCATTTCTCTTAAGGAGTAGGCAGAGAGGATGAAACCCTACTCTCTTCGGTCCTGGCATATACTTCTAGCTTCCTTCACGTCCATACATCTAGACAAATATGCCTTCCGATTACGTAGACTTTTAACAGAACCAGAACAGGATCTGATTGATATGGTCGTGCTATTGCCAAATTATTTTCGACTGTCTTCATTCTATTCCCCTGTTCACACTTCTCAAATGTACTTCCTTACTCATTCACTCCTCATCCATACGGTCCATATGTCCATACCACCTTAAAGAACATTTCATTATATTTTCATCTATCCCTAGTTCGCCTCCGTAGTGTAATGGTCAGCACGCTCGGCTACTGTACTGGAGGTCCCGGGTTCGATTCTCATGGGGGGTGGGTCAAATAAATATATGAGTTTTTTTCACTCTTATATTTATTCTATATAACCTTGGACTGGTATCGGAAGCGGAGGGCTGATCACCTTTCCTTCATGTGTTAACGATCAAGATAACACTGCGTTTATATGATACAGTGCCCAATGTACAATTGGGGTGCGGATAATGGTTTGAATGAACCCCTAGTTCAGCCTTACTGTATGGAAGAACTACATTCCTTCGTCATGTTTTCATTTTAAATTCTGTCATTCAACATTCAATTTTTCACACATTCTTCTAAGGGAACTAAAAAAAAAAATATTTCTTTGATTTTCTCGAGTGCGAAATTTCGATATTTTGAAGAACAGGCCATATTACTTACCAAACTACCAAAAAATCAGTATTTCACAATATTGCGGCAATAATATATACATTCATCGTTTCACCTAAAACGTTGCAATAAATTATTGTTGCAACATCATATGAAATTACTCGTTATTATGAATTTGTCAACACGACGTTACGGGCTTGGAGATTGAAAAGTAAGCTTAATTTCGCCGCGTTTTACAAACAAATATATCAGTGCCGATTTATCAGATTCTGGGAATTTGAATTTGTGCAGTGCATTAGCAAAATTTGAAACGAGAAACGTGATATAAAATATTAGTTTTTATTGTGAAATAAGTGTGCCCCGGTCGCTTTTTACAAATCGAACTCATTAGAACATTTCTCACAAGTTAATTTTCATTATTGCATCATCATTATCATTTCATTGTGTATCGTCATCTTATTTTGTGTTTTTCGATCTCATTTTATATATAGTCATCTCATTATGTGAATTTTCATCTCATCTTGTGTTAAAAGTGAAGTGTTTGACAACGAAAATTATGCAGGTAATGTAGACTAAAGTTATCGTGGTTATCAAGTGAAAAGTTCGCCAGTAAGCAGTGCATTGGAATACAAATGATCGCAAGTCACCATATCAGGTAAGTGAATTCTTATGTTTTTTCGTCCTTAACCCTAGTTAATGCAGAAAATCGATCAAGATTGACTTTTAAACGAATTAATATACATTTTGAAGGTTTGATTGATGTATGAAAATCGGGCAAAATTCTTATATTCGAGGTGTTATGTATTTTTTTTATTATCACGATCCGGAAATAGTATAACTGTCGATACTTTTAAGCTCTAAGATATTTATTTATAACCACACCAGGTTTTTTACCTTGTAAATACAAGAATATATAAATCTACCTTGTATATCAGGGGGCAAAGAATATTTGTTACAGTATTTGAACTGAACCCTACTGTCTTTTTTATCTCTTTTCCTTTAAAAGATGTTTTTTGATTATGCAACATTGTATAACATACAAAATAATTTCGCTCTCTATATTAAGTTGTTTCGTATTAGCACGTATATTCACCGGGAGCCAATAAATGTTAGTTTAAAGAAGGTGAAATGAACTCTTCTCTATTATAATTCACATGTAATAAATTTTCTCTTTAATGTACATACGTTTGTTTTTAACCTTGTACGAGTATATATACAGCCAATGTATGGTAGATTAGAGCAGCCAAACCGTACTGTTTTACCTTTTTTCCATTCAAAATATATTTAAAAACACTGTGGTAAATATGTAAAATTATCTTATTTGTAATTTATATTAAATTTATAAGCAGGGTACAAACACTAAAGGAAATACATTTTTAAAAATCCATCAGGATCGATATGTCATATGTAGTCTCAATCTTGCGGGTTGGTTTGCAGCAACAAATGATATCTCCGTCGCCATCTCGGTCTATAATTTGAATCGACATTATATACACATTATTATCACACAGTAATACTTGAGTTAGTATGTAATACTCCGCATACAAGTAATGCCTCGGTATTAGTTCACTGTTTATGTAAATTCTGCATGATCCTACTTTATTGCTAAAAATGGAATCAATATAATAGTAGGGTATTTTATGTTAAAAAAATCCTTTCCATTGTGTATATTTTTAGATGTGTCGAAAAACAAAACATATTTTGAAAACACACAAACAAAAAAACACATGGTGGTCAGTTACAATGGTAACACCAAATATTTTTATGTGATACTTAGTATACATTTTACATGTAAAAAAAAATATTCTTTACAAAACATCTTACAAATTTCATTAAATTTTTACGTTAAAACATAATATATTTTACATCTATTTTTTTCAATAAAAATATATGATCGGTGAAATAGGATTATTTTGATTTGTTAAACTAGGTGATCCAAACAGTCGTCATTTTAATCATGTCTTTGCAAACAATCTTCACCTCTTCCACATTCGTACGTCTTATCATACATACCCGCCGATTATTCCGACTACTGACTCGACCACTTACGAGTATTTGGAATACTTGATCACGGTTTTCCTCGGTTTTTCTCTGCTTCTATTACCAAGTACACTCGACTCATAAATTTGTTGTAATATTCAATACTCACTCCTTCGATTCATTTGCTTAAACCGTCTCAACACATCTTTCTTAATTTTATCGATAATGCTTATCTCAGACTTGATTTTTTTTTCCTTTTTTCATTATACAACATCTTTCATACTTTCAATCTTTCATACAACATTCTACCCCACATTCGTCTGAGAGAACGCTTTTGTATACATTTTTAAAAATACAAATGTGACAGTCGTCGTGTCGTAGTTGGGTATACGATCGACTGTGAAACTGGATTCACGGGTTCGATAATTGCAAAATAAATTCAAGAACGTTTTTTTTTTTCAATTGATCCGGGTGTTTGTGATGTATTTTTCACATTTACCTTCCCTATCCTTACTATCCTACCTGCAGACAAACCTCTAAAAGTAGAGGCTTTGCGGGTTATTTCTTTTTAGAAAAAAATCTTTAGTTCCTACCTGTAACGTTTTGTAGTAAGTAAATTGGCCCAGGAGTACAGAAGGTGCAAGGAGGTTCAATACGTGTCAAGTTAATTTTCCTTTATGTCAACATTACATCTGGATTTATTTTTTCCCCCGTAATTTTATTGCCTTCCATGCGCCGAACGGATTTACCCCAACCTAACGAATATTTATACCATTCGAACATCTTTCATGTAACGTTATGCCGCACATTCGTCTAAGAAAAGCTTTCATCATTAATAAATTCATATATATAAACGTGTTGAGTTCCTACCTGTAACGTTTGACGTAAATCGGGCTAGGAGTACAGAAGGTACGGGGAGGTTTAGTACGTGTCTAGTTAATTTTCCTTTGTGTCAACATTACATCTCGATTTATCTTCCCCCCGTAATTTTATTGCCTTTCATGCGCCGAACAGATTTACCCCAACCTAACGATTATTTATACCATTCGAGCATCTATCATGTAACGTTATGCCGCACATTCGTCTAAGAAAAGCTTTAATCATTTAAAATTTCATATATAAACGTGTTGAGTTCCTACCTGTAACGTTTGACGTAAATCGGGTTAGGAGTACAGAAGGTACGGGGAGGTTCAGTACGTGTCAAGTTAATTTTCCTTCGTGTTAACATTGCATCTCGATTTATCTTCCCCCCGTAATTTTATTGCCTTTCATGCGCCGAACGGATTTACCCCGACCTAACGATTATTTATACCATTCGAGCATCTATCATGTAACGTTATGCCGCACATTATTCTAAGAAAAGCTTTAATTATGAAAATATATATATATATATATATATATATATATATATATATATATATATATATATATATATATATATATATATATATATATATATATATATATATATATATATATATATAAACGTGTTAAGTTCCTACCTGTAACGTTTGACGTAAATCGAGCCAGGAGTACAGAAGGTGCGGGGAGGTTCAGTACGTGTCTAGTTAATTTTCCTTTGTGTCAACATTACATCTCGATTTATCTTCCCCCCGTAATTTTATTGCCTTTCATGCGCTGAACGGATTTACCCCAACCTAACCCTGCTACGCGGAAACACGAGACAGGCAGTACACAGATAACACATTAACACCTATTTAATAAAGGTCCTCTCTTCCACATTCAATTTTATATCATCACTTTTTTTTAACAAACTAACTAACAGAGTCCACCTCCGTAGTGTAATGGTCAGCACGCTCGGCTACCGTTCTGGAGGTCCCGGGTTCGATTCCCAAGGGGGGGTAAAATAAATATAAGTGATTTTTTCACTGGAATATTTATTCAATATTACCCTGGACTGGTACCTGAAGCGGAGGGCTGATCACCTTTCCTTCATGTGTAAACGATCAAGTTAACACTGCGTTTATATGACGCAGTGCCCTATGCACCATTGGGTGCGGATAAGAGTTTCAAAAAAAAAACTAACAGAGAGAATAGAACGCCACACCACTCTGTCTTTGCAAACATTACATAAATACAATTAAAATGTCACTTTGTTTTAAAATCACTATAAAATCTATAGAATCTATAAAATTTATAGTGATTTTAAAACAAAGTTACATTTTAATTATAAAATGGAAAATCACAAAGTTAGTGCTTGAAATATAAATTATATAACATAAATAGGAGTTTAAATAAAACAATTTATTATCAATATGTAATAAAACTATAAATGCTCGGTTTGTTCAAAATCTTAAATCTCGAAATCAATTTCTTATATATTTCGAAAAAAAAATCAAATAGGTTCTATGGAGTCAAAATATATAAAAACACATGTTAATAAACTAGAAAAATATGACTTTCTAACTAACTAACTAACTAACCATCACGCCGCTTCAAACATTCCTCGCCTCTTCCACGTTCATGCATCTCCTCATACATACCCGCCGATTATTACGACTCCTAACCTGACCATTTTCAAGTATTTGGCATACCTGATCGTGCCATGTTTTTTTCGGTCTTCCTCTGCTCCTTTTTCCAATTACATTCTACTGATAAACTTGTTTTACCGTTCTTTCCTCACTCATTCGTCCTACATGTCCAAACCATTTCAACACACTTTTCTTAATTTTATCGATAATGCTTATCTCAGCTTTGCATTTCTTCCTTATTTCACCTTTTTTTTAAGTTTTAATTTAATGGTGTCTCAACTTGATATGAAACATGTATCTTTCTTCCCTTTTTTAATGAAAGAAGATGGAAGTCTGAGCATCCCAGAGCTTACGACCTGTAATCGGCTGGCTTAAGTGATGCCTTTATACACTGTCCGTTGTATTCTGCCCATTATTGAACCATCGGTATTGCATTATTTGTTGAATCCAATATAAATGAAATGTCAATTATGTTTTCACGTGTCTCTCAGTATGTAAAATAATCAGGTTAGGATCATGCATACATCGGAATAAAAAGCTCTGAAGAATAAAGGGGCTAATTAAACGTTTTCTCAAACCAACAGTAGATGGACACCGTGAACTCAAACATAAACCGTCTCAAGTTTTATTCGAACCCTTATCCGCACCCCAATGGTGCAAAGGGCACTGCATCATATAAGCGCAGTGTTATCTTGATCGTTAACACACGAAGAAAAGGTGATCAGCCCTCCACTTAGGTACCAGTCCAGGGTAATATCAAAGGGAAAAAAATCACTTATATTTATTAGAACCCCCTCTGGGAATCGAACCCGGGACCTTCAAAACGGTAGCCGAGCGTGCTGACCATTACACTACGGAAGTGGACACATTCTAAAGATTTACGACATGTATATGAGTTCCAAAAATTTTACTTGTGTGATTTTCAATCATGGGTGACGTTACGAATGGTGAATGTTTTACATGAGTTAAGTGATCACTTAACCAGCCTATGACAGGTCATAACGTCTGTTAATACCAAGACTTTTTACATTCTTCTTCATCTTGTTTAAATGTCAAAATATAATATAAAATAATAGCTTGGAGTTGAATGGCAATTTTTTTGTAAAAGAGTAAAAATTAAATGCGACGAAGCGTTAAAGGGTTAAGGGCATGATCGGCGGAATACCTAATTACGAAGTTCGTGTCATTGTGCCATCGATCCGGCATTCGCAGGCTTTGTATCCGAGCCGTGTCAGGATCAGCGAACAACGCACACCGGCGCTGAAGGGTTAATGCACTTTCTATCCGAACCTGACAATCTACCTAGGAATTTAATTTGGAAACTGAACCTTTGTCACGCCTAACCCTTTATCATTCGAAAATTCACCCCAATTTGATTACACACGAAAAATACGCGATGTTCATTAAATGGGTGTGAAAAACAGGGTGTTTTATTATTTTAAATAAAATGTAACACAACTAAAAAAACGTCAATAAACACACTGTAATATCGACGGCCCCTACGTAAAGTACTCTATCTGCAAATCTGTTACTTTACAGGAGAGAGCTTACAAGATTTTTTCAACGTTTTCTTTTTTATTAATTAACGGTTTTATCTGAAATTCTAAACCAGTATTATTCATTCAAAAATACGATAAAATAATGTATTAAATCGTTTTAAAACTTTATTGTGTGTCAAAATTAAGTAGTTAACGTTTTAGAAAACTAGGCGTAATTTATTTTATGTATATTTTTTGTTTGTTTATATTTGCAGATAACGGTCAGTTGATAACATACACCAAATATCTCAAAATTGACAAAAATGTAGTTAGAACACTTTACGTAGGGCGCGTTGATATAATTCACAATATTATTAATATTTAAAGCATTTACTTTGTGGTTAGTCATTTTTACCTTTATATTTTTTTACAAAAATGTTAGTAATATTAGTATATAACAAAAGATCAAAACCAAACATTTTGTTTAGTTTTAAGTGTTTAAATAGTGCTATGGTAGTGACGGGTAGTATTGTTTGCATGCTGTGATAGTGATTGTCCTGACGAAGAGACGGGTACGTCTCGAAACCGGTAGACATGAAAATCTCGGTGAGTGGTTATATACTAATATTACACTGTATTGATTCGGCTTTAACAAGACAAAACAAAACTCAATTAGTGAGATTATTCAATTGTTCATTTTTTTTTAAATACTCAACAAGTCATTCCACAAAGTTAACGCTGAATCTATTTTCGCTGTCTTCCCCTGAGGGAAGTGACGTAATGGTTGGTTAGTTAGTTGATTTATATCGAAGATATTATGATAATTTTGATTAAAAAATAAATATTAATATAAACGTTAAAGTAAACCCTTTCGGTATATGAATACATCTCGTTTGTTAATGATATTAATTTACATTATATTTCATATTTTCCACTCTATTCGAAAATTTAATAATTTGATCTACACAGGATTTTTGTTTTTCGTCAGCTAATAGTCGCTTAAGCGAGTATTATTTTTATCCGATAAGTTTGAATGAAGGGCTAATTGGGAAAAAGCCTCTTCCCTAATTATCCCTCTTCAACTTAAGATGTAATCAAAAATCAGTTCATCTTTCTATCTCGCGTTTTGTGTTATTTCTATGAAAATTAAAATGAATTAAAATAACAAGGATGATATTCTTTTTGGTGAAAAGATCGTTTAAAAAATATTTAGATACATTTATACAGTATTTAAATATATATATATATATATATATATATATATATATATATATATATATATATATATATATATATATATATATATATATATATATATATATATATATATATATATATATATATATATATATATATATATATATATATATATATATATATATATATATATATATATATATATATATATATATATATATATATATATATATATATATATATATATATATATATATATATATATATATATATATATATATATATATATATATATATATATATATATATATATATATATATATATATATATATATATATATATATATATATATATATATATATATATATATATATTTATATATATATATATATATATATATATATATATATATATATATATATATATATATATATATATATATATATATATATATATATATATATATATATATATATATATATATATATGTATATATATACACATATATATTTATTTATATACATTTATTTGATTTATTTTTACGATACGTATTTTTTTAAATTGTGCCCGGAGACACGTCTGGCCACTATTGTGGCCGTTCGCGTTCTGTATTTGTGTGCTTGAGACCTCAGCCTTAAGGTGCTGGGAGATGTATAAGGAAAGAAACATAACGAAAACAGAAAGAGTGGAAGAGAAATAAAAACGGTAAAAAAGGAAAGCGATAAATGTAGCAGATTTAAAAAAGGAAGCGTTTTAAATGAAAATGTGCTCCAGGGGTCGTTCATTATTTACATCAAAGGAATTATGTATTTTTTACTTGATACCCGTGAACTGTTACGAATGCGGAAGATTTTACGCAGTCATTAATAAAATATGAAAAAGACCGCCTCAGTTCAGGGCTTAGTTCATAGCTAGGTCAATAAAGAGTAAGGGGCTTTTTAAACTAATATTTTTTCACAGATTTTTCAACTGAAGCGATATAGAATATTTTACGAAAATATTATTTAATATTTTTTAAGAAAATAGCACTGAGTTTTGTAATAGAAGAAGAATAATGTGGTGTTTGAAGTTACATATGTATACTGCCAATCTAAATCTTTATTTTGTAAGAAAACCTTAACATGAAAAGTCTTGATTTTCAATACACGCATTTAATATATCGTAGTCGTACAGGAAAAAGTGACCAACTAACAAAACGTTAAATTTTCAGGAGGGCCATTTAAGTCACTTTTGCTTGGCAAGAAAATAAACATCAGTGCAATAATTCATTTTTAACTTTTTATTATTATTATACTTCAAAGCTAAAAATCCTTCGGGATATTTTCAGGGCAATGTTAAGCTATACATATCAAATACATATCAAATAATCAATGATCGCATTTTTGTAAATAATGTACTTGGTCACTTTCTCCTTTATGACTAAGATATATTCAACTATCAATCCTTTCACACCCGATGGAATTAAAAGGTTTTTCAATATTTGCTGGTCACAAAATCATGTATGTATTTCAGCCTCAATATGTTTTGTTTAATCTATTTTAGAAGTCTAGTTTTTATAAAAGGCATTAGATTTTTTTTAAAATAACTTCTGGTGAGTCGAGTTATTCAAGGTATGATATTTTTTCCTTGAAATATTTCATCATGACCTAGGACACGTGACATCCACCCGAATCTTTTGAAAAACTCTTGAGAGTGTTGGCATCAACACTATAGTTTTCTAAAATTAATACAATATATGTAGATGTTTAGTAATAGAAGCAGAATGGTGAACGTTACACTAGTGAATGAAGTGATCACTTAAGCTAGCCAAATCTCAGGTCGCTGAGACTCCTATAATATTGACATATCATCCGTAGGGTAAATAATCCAGTTTGTGTATTAGTTGTTAAATCAAACATAGATTTTTTGAGTCTACTTATTTGTATTTTATTGTTAAAAATCACATAAAAATTTATATTGTGACAATTCACTCACTCCTTTCAAGAACGTCACGAATCAAAATTCGTAAATTTTTAGTTGTGCATGTTTTTGGAATGCCCAGAAAATGTTCTATATCCCAGCAAAAGAGACGTATTTTTAACTTAATATTTATGCCCGCTACAGGGCAGAAAGTGTTGTTTTTGCATTTTGAAGAAAGGGTATTGTTTAATTATTTTTTTTAAATAAACTTGATATTTTTAAAATGGAGAAAAAAACCCTCAGGTTTTACCTTAAAAGATTTGTTGTAAAAAGTTCAATAAGTGTCTTGATATTTATTTTTAATACCTTGTATTATATTTTTAAACTTTAAAAACGTTCTCCTGAAAAATCAAGTTTTTTGATTTATGACGTTCTTGAAAGGAGTGAGCCAATTGTTTCGCCTAGTTATGGAATTTCTTAAACGAATTCTATAACTATAAAATGAATTTTTATGTTTTTGTAAGAATAAAATATAACAGTAGACTCAGTAGACTCAATATAACAATGAATACATAAACTAAAATGGAGTTCTACAAATTAATCGCCAAATCAATAAAACAATTATAATCCAGTCATCTTATAAAATAAATAGTAAAAATTATATTGTTAAATAAAAACCCTTTTCTTATTCTAAAAATAAACTTGGATTGAAAGAGTTAATTTAGATTTATTTTACCTTAATTTTTCTCTGTATAAAATTATCATTTATTATTAAAATACAATATATATATTTTTTTAAATACAATTTATGGCAGTTAAAAATAAATTAACCAAAGTTTAATGGCGCATGGAAGAATAAATCCTGCAAACTTCGTTCTAGACGTCAAACTTCTCATAAAAATAACTTTTGATAAATATCTTGACCTTCTACTGTTATATTAAGGACCGCCGTATATATTTTTTCTGTTTATTTATTACGTTGTATATTATTCACCGTAGCTACGTTTGGTATTTTTGTCAACCGCCCTTAAAAGGTCTAGTGCACGGTGGCGCATGACATCTTGAATTCCGTATGCCGCCATTGAAATTCAAAAAGGAACACTTCTGACGACTTTGCCGTACATAAAACCTTTGAGCTTTGTAAACATATTTGTAATTTATTGATGGAGTATTAACGGAGCATTAAAAGAAGAAATAAACTGTGAAGGTATTGAAAATAATTGTTTATTCGATAAAATTCTCATCTTTCTCTAACCCTTATCCACACCCAATGGTGCATAGGGCACTGCATCGTATTGGCAGAGTGATATCTTGATAGTTACCCATATGAAAGCAATGTGACCACTCCTGCGCTTCAGAGATCAGTCCAGGGTAATATTAAATAAATATTAGAGTGTAAAATCACTGATATTTTTTTTCACCCTCCCCCCTTGGGATTTTAACCGGGAACCTCCAGCACGGTAGCTAAACACGCTAACTATTACACCACGGAGGAAGATAGATATAATTAATGCATGCTAATTGCTGAGCTAAAAATTAAAATAGTTTAATATTTTAGATTTACACAACGTACCAAAATTTTATATTTTGATTTTCATGTGGAGAAAACCCAGATTTGTGAACAAGTATTTGGACACACTCAAAATGTTGAAAATATCACATAAAAAAACTTTTATTAATTTTGAAATCAAACATATATTTTTTGAGTTTTCTAAGTTGAATTTTATTAAAATATGTATTGTGACAATTGTTTCGCCTATTTATGGCATTTTCGAGCGAAATTTCGTTACGTTCACCACTCTATCCACTGCTGAATACTTATTTTGCATTATTTTTGAAAAGATAAATATATGCACTGTTGATGGATTTCAGGTTGTTAGCCCTGGAATGCCAAGACTTCCATCTTGTCGACATCAGTCCTTTCCATTTGGTTCGCAGTTGTATTACATACTTGAAGAGAAAACATATAGACTCATAAGTCCTTTACAATAAAACATTTAAATTTGGTATATTTTTCATTATTTTATTTTATTTTATCTGGGTTAACAACAGCATATAACATATGTAAAACAAAACAATTAAAAGATAAACATTAAACTAGCCAATTATAGTTAACCACAGAAACATATAGATTGGTACAAAATATTTAGTGTAGATCTAGCAAATGAATGAATGTGTGTGTTTGTGTGATGTTAATTCTAGTAGGGACATAAATACCATGCAGAGAAACATAGTTTTTAAAGATCCTGAGAGGACAATATGTTCACCATTCGAATTTTCAACACAGATTTTCCGCAATTGAAAATGTCAACTTTGCTGAAACATGAGTTGTACTCACTAGCCATTCGAAACATAGGTGAACTCCATGTATAATTAGTTGGAAGGACAGGTACTTTGAATAAAGATTGTGACCTGAGACGGGTACGGTAGCCGGGTACATTATACGTTTTTTCGGAAGTCAAAACCGGACTATCTAGACGCCCACTGATTATATTCTGGAGGATACCCATATCCAATAATGTCTTCATTATTATACAAATTTAATAAATCATTTTTAAATATTTTTGATTCGTTTTGTTCTTAATAAATCGGCAAGAAAAGAAAAATGAATCATAGTCAAATATATCAAATAACTTTTTGATAAAATCACCCTCATCCCCGACAGAATTCGCGATTTATGACTGAATTATATTTTGAATTCAATATACCAGATTTTAGCATAATTTATTCCACCCCAATCTACGAGTCGTATTAGCATAAAGCATGTGCCACACTCTCGTTAATTTAATTACGTTGAAATCCATAAAATAATTCGATTCTATCCATTTGAAATATAATAAAATTTATTATCAAAGCTCGCTAATTAGTGACCTCGATCAATCAAAGTAATGTTGAGTATCAAGGACATATTTTTTAAAATTTTTATTATTAAAAATTCAAAATAGTAACAATAATTTTTATAATCAATTCATTATCTAGACATTTCTACTCGTGAAAATCTTAAAATTAGTAACTCTGTTCCCTCCAATAAAAACACTACGCTCTTGTGTTTGGAGAGGGACATACACTTATTTTTAATTGTTTATGTCATTTAATAATTCTTGTGTGATTTTTTTTGTGTGTTTTTTTTTAATTCATGTATGTGTATGTGTATGAGGCATTTAATTTATTTTTAGCATTTTTATAGGAAATATCTAGTGCTATTTTAATTAGATTTTTTTCCAGTTAACAGTCTTTTTTCCAGAAAATATACATCTACAATACATATAAATTGAATATTCCAACTACACTTGACGCTAAAAAAAGATATGTTTTAAATAATTTCATTAATTGATCCGGCAGTCACTTTGTGGTAAAATCAATCCATTTTTAACTTAAGTTTTACTAAGAAAATACCAGAACACAAAATAACATTTAAAGAAAAGTGGTATTTACTAAGTAAAACTAATGTAAAAATAATTAAAGAAAACACTTGTTTTTTACCACTTGAGTAAAAAAAACCCTTGTTTTTTACTCAAGTGGTAAAAAACAAGTGTTTTCTTTAATCATTGTAACATGTGTCTTACCACAAAGTTAATGCCGAAACAATAAATAAAATGTTAAAAATATTGAATAATTGTTTATTTTTTAATAATATAAATCAACACGTTTAAAAAATATTATAATTATGCTTAAAGATTTTAAATTTATACGTTTTGAATTAATGTGTATTTTAAAAAGAAAAAACTGTCTGATGATGTCGGTAACGACGAAACCCGGTCGCTGGTCAAATAAAAAAGTGGAAAAGCTAAAAATATTGGTTTTAATCTAATAATAAATTAAAAAAAAAAAGAAAAAACAGGTTTACAAATAATAAATATTCCAGTTATACTTTACGCATAATAATTATCATGTGTAAAAAAATGTTCACTTTCATATAAAAATATAAATACAATTTTAATTCACTTAAATGTAAGCGCTCTGAGAAAAGTTGTAAAAAAAAAACATTTTAAAAAGTAACTGGCTGCATTTAAACACTCAGGTAGATAATATCTGGAAAGACTGATATGGAAATTTTCCATTTCCCAAGCAGGAAATTCACCCACATTAATGTTCCACTATACTCTACACAGGACCGAATTATGGGTTGTTTAAACGTCTGATAAAACAAATTATTTCTTATGTTAAAATGACAACACTGTTTTTTTTTAATTGTTCTATTCAGAATTTGGATGAAAAATGTCATTTATTCGTTCCTTATAAAAAAAATATTCGAGTGGTTTTATTTAAAATATTATCATGGCTCACCATAAGTGAATGCCGAAAAAATAAATAACATGGTATCGTTCGCTTTTTCGCTTGCAAATTTATATTACATGTAATTTTCCTCTTTCCCTTGATAATTGTTATTTGAATATAAGCTAAAGGGACTGTCATCGGTTGAAAAATTGTAAAGTTTCTTTAAATAATCATTCGTGCGATTCATATCACAATTGGCAAACATAATTTTTTTGTGAGAAAGAGCTTGACATAACATTTCATTTTCATATGTTTCTAATTTAAGTTTATTTTATATATACTTTTATTATTTTTTAATCATTTGATAACATATCAATGTTGATATGTAATCCATACGGTTAAAAATTCAGTGTCTGATTTAGTTAATTATGTTATAAAAATATTCACCCTTAAGGAATTTTACATTAAAATAAAGATAAATAAAGTTTAATTGGAAAAACTTATTTCTTTAGAAAATTCTTAGCGGGTGGCAGAACTGTCTGTCGGTTAAGATATTTATGCGACAGGCTTGGATCTTGGATCTCTTGCCTTGGATCCCTTTCACATGCTGACGCAATATAAATGTCCAGTAATGGGAAGAATGGTGAACGTTGCAGTGTATAAATTTATCTTTTCTTGAATGTTTTTCGCAGATACTTTGTGGCACATTTTGTAACTTTATAAAATAAAATAAAACAACTTTGTTTTAACCACTTTTTATTGGTACACTTTTTCCAACCGGTTTCGACAAGAACCTTGTCACCATCAGGGTTTAAATACTAATTCTAAAACATTGAAATACTCATAGTTAGGTTAACAATAGAATTAGGACATAAACCCTGATGATGACAATGTTCTTGTCGAAACTGGTTGGAAAAAGTGTACCAATCAAAAGTGGTTAAAACAAAGTTTTTATTTTATTTTATAAAATGTATAAATTGATCTCTTAATCGTTTATTAATTTATCCCAGTGCCACATCGTTGGCTATAGGATGTTCAGATTATGCGATATTTACGTCCATATACCTTTCGTACAAAAATAGATGTCTCGTTTCTGTTATCTTTGATATAACTTGAAATATTTTCTACTAAAGAAAATTAATTCAACTATTAACGCCCTGTACAAAGTACACCAATTCAGCCCTGTTTCCTCCCTTCTATAATGACCTCAACTACCCCCAATAAGAGTGTTAAATATCGAATGACATCCGGAGGAATTAATTCATATCATGTCAAAAAGCGGGCGAATCGAAAGTGAATCTATAAATGGCTCTTTTGAATATTTTCACTTGTTTTTTTTTATGTTTAAGAGATTACATTTCATAGAATGGTAGCTTTTTCAAAACCTTGTATTGTTTTAAGTAAAAAAATTGTATATTGATATTTCAAGATAGATGAAGAAGAATATGTATCGGGTTATGGTCCCGTGGTTATTGTCTCGGACTCTTAAGTAAGAGTTTCTCGTTTCGAACCCACTCTACCACAATTTGATACTTATTTCTTATAATGAGCCACTTAGGCTCACAGAAATAGTATGAAATTGAAATATTTGTGTAAATAGTAAAAACACAAATATTTCTTTTAAAAAAATAAAAATGAATAGGTATACAGGGCTGTGTACAACTGTCAAAGACTGTTTTTTTGACATGATTTATAATGATAATTATGCTTACAATTTGCCAGATATTTTATTCACAACTTTTTGAGATGTCAATCAAAAGATTGGATTCTAATTGACATGAATCTCAAATATATCAAGGTATAGAATTTGATAGTTCTTTTCAATAAAAGTTATTGCAGGTTTCAAATATTAGGAATGTGCTCCATTTATGTATTTTCATCGAATGAAAAAATAACTAGTTGTTTACGAAATATTTCCATTTTTTATAACAAGCCTTCTTTTTTTACTCCAGCTCGCCCAATTGGTTGTAAATTAAGCCCTAAACATTATTATTCCAAGTAAAAATGGGGCATTGAATTTTTAATGACGTCGTTTCCTCCCGGAAATTCATTTGTTTTGAGTGTGCGTGGAAGGTATAGTGTGTTCGGAAGGGAGGGACTTCCGGCGAGGGGAGTGTTGATTAATTCGCGAATTGTTCATCACGTCAATTAAAACCTCATTGTACCTTTCACCACCAATCAACTACCATTGATTACGTTCAACTATTTTTTAGATTAGATTATATCTGTGAAATAAATTTTCTGACTAGTTAGGGACTGAACATTCCGGTTTCATTTTGTGTATTTATTGTATTTATGAGGAATAAATAACTTTTTAATATTAAATCGAAATTTCTTTAACTATCTTTTTTTAAACCCTCATCCGCACCCCAATGGTACATAAGGCACTGCGTTATATAAACGCAGTGTTATCTTGATATTTAACACATGAAGGAAAGGTGATCAGCCCTCCGTTTCAGGTACCAGTCCAGGGTAATATTGAATAAATATTACAGTGAAAAAATTACTTAAATTTATTTTACTACCCTTGGGGATCGAAGCCGGGACCTCCAGAACGGTAGCCGAGCGTGCTGACCATTACACTACGGAGGCGGACACTATCTTGCTACACAAGATTTTTGATTTTTGAGTGTGTTCAAATCTCTTTCACAAATTTGGATAATATCCAATAATAGGAGTAATTTTTCATATTATTTTTTGACATCTCATCAAAGATGAAGAAGAATATGGACGTCTGGGCATTTACGGGAACACGAGTGTAAAGTTATCACTTAAACCAGCCTATGACGGTCATCAGCCCCGAAAATACCCAGACTTCCATGTTCTTCTTCGTCTTTGATGATACGTCAAAAAATAACATACTACTTACTTCAGCCTTCTTCTTGTATCCAGTATTCAACAAAAGCCTCCCTCTTGGACTTCCACAGTCCTCTGTCGGACACGGCTCTCTTCCAGTTTAGGTTATTACATAAAATATAGGACATTACATAAAATAGACACAGTTTATTTTTATTATTTGAGTTATTTATTATTTTTTCAAATACATTACCTACTTACTTTAGCCTCTTTTTTGTGTCCAGTAATGAACAAAAACCTCCCTCTTGGACTTCCACTATTCTCTGTTAAACACAACTCTATTCCAGTTAAGGTTATTACATAAAATATAGGACATCACATAAAAAAGACACAATTTATTTTTAAGAGCTAAGGGTGTGAGAAATTTGATAAAGACGACGTCAGAGTCAGAAGGCCAGACATTCAAGTATGTGAAGAAGATAGGTCTTTTTAAGGACGTCATGAATATAATAATATTATGCAGGCACTGGATAAAGAAAAGAAGGGCATAATCCAATGGTTGATGTAAGGGCTGCTTTATAGCGTCGGCATGTTAATTTATTCACTTCCAAAAAGGTTGCGAGTCCTCACTTGAACAGGGTCAAGAGAGACTGAAAACCTTCTGAACGCAGGGTGTGTGTACAGACGGAATACCTAACAGATCATAAAATTTTAATCATGGTACCCCAAAACGATGCGAACTGTCCAGAAGAATTTTCGAGAAAATTCGTTTCCTTGAATTCTTTGCGAAGTATGAAAGATGAGAATGGATCATTGTCAGAAGGGAGGAATATCTAATTTAACACACTCAACCTATAAAGGATTGTACAAGACTTGTTTTGCGTTTCTAACAGCCGATATAATCAATATTTTCATTTATCATTTCCTTTTGGAAAATCCGCCTTCGTAAATACGTTGTTTTCGTAAGTTGGTAATGAATGACGTCACAGAAACAATCGACTTATTTTAAAATTTTTAACATTGATAAATTATTGGCGGCTCTATTTGTTGATGTCTATGGACCACCCTCCCACCCTCCTCCCCTCATATTTGTATAACACAAATGGTAGTGTGGTGGTAAACAAACAATCTACACTACTACTATTCCAGCTTTATAAACCATAGAAAATAAACCATATGACGTCATAAAACGTTCCAAGACGGAAATTTCATGACGTATGCGAACGCACGTTTTTCGTTTTATTCGTATATCTAAAGTTTAAACCTTAATATCTCCCTTAGTTCTCAACAGATTTCAATAAGAATGTTATCGAGAGTCGTGTGATTTTTCATTTTAATTTATAAGCCAATAAACCAACATCGTGACAAAAATCTAAAAGTGATATTTTCAAAGCAATAACACTATCTGACAATGGATCAGTCTCATGATGTGATATTATAGGCTGATAAATTAATAATATTTATTTTACGTAGTGTAATGGTAGCCGAGCGTGCTGACCATTACACTACGGAGGCGGACAACTTTAATTTAACATACAGTAATAAAATTTTGATGACTTTTTAACGACACAATTATCTTTTAATACGAAATACACGAATAAGAATAATATAATTGTACTTGGCTTCGTTCATTTCTCGCTATCGTAAACTTTCATCAGCCGTCTGTTAAGATGTTTACTGTGGAAAGTCAAAAACATACTCTATACCAAAAGAAATAATGTCTTTGTGAAAACTTAAACAATTTATCATTATCTCCGTCGACTCGAGACCAAACTTTGACATTTTCTTTAAAAAGCCAATATTTTAAGGTACAGGGTGCTAATATAATTATTCTTTTACATTTCAGTATATTTAAACAAATTTTAAAATATTGCACGTTTAACCTCGGCTCGTAACGCATGTCTGTATTGAAAACTGTAGTGCATGTTGGTCTTCGGATCGACCAAAAATTGCATGTGTTTAGACATTTTGTGTAGTTTTGAGAGTGTAAATGGTGCTATGGTGGTGAAGGGTAGTATTGTGTGCATGCTGTGTTAGTGATTGTCCTGACGAAGAGACGGGTACGTCTCGAAACCGGTAGACGTAAAAATCTCGGAGAGTGGTTATATACTAATTTTATTAACATTTTTGTAAAAAAATAAATAAGTAAAAATGACTAACCACAAAGTAAATGCTTTAAATATTAATAATATTGAGAATATTAAAATATTTATGAATTCATCGTAGTTTTTAATTCATAAAATTTTGAGTGCGTCTAAATACTTGTAACCATTCTGAGTTTTCTCCATTTAAGAATTCTTTTATCTCAACAAAGATAAAGAAGAATATGAAAGTCCAGTTTTTTTCAGACCTATAATAGGCTAGTTCTCGTATTTGAATGGTGTTTGTTCATTCCTAAGTATACGAGATTTCAATTTTTTTGGCAGTCATAAGTAGAACATACCTTTTAATATTTTTGAATAAACTAAGACTCATAATTTCTGCATTTTATGAAAAAAACCCTTATCCGCACCCGATGGTGCATAGGGCACTGCATCATATAAACGCTGTGCTATCTTAATCTTTAACACTTGAAGGAAAGTTAATCAGCCCTCCGCTTTAGATACTAGCCCAGGATAAAATTGAATAAATATTAGAGAAAATAACTTTTATTTGACCCCCCCCTGGGAATCGAACCTAGGACCTCCTGTATAAAATTAGTAGATTATATCATTAAATATTTCATTACCAGCCAAGGTTCATAAGTGTTGCATTAAATACAGGGGGCCAAATTGTATTATCATACAATTGCATAAAAAAATATCCATAATTATCAAAATCATTTGGTTTTCATGAAAACCCTTATCTTTTTGTCAGAAATAATTTTACATTCGCATTTTTTTTTAACCTTTGCACTCATAATTGATTAGCTTTCTTTTTAATTACTTAACTAACACCGTTTTCGTGTTTCGTTTGATAATATGATAAATGGTAAAACGCCTTTGATAAAGCAATCGGATTAACACCATTTCACCAGAAATTCTCCATGGCTTTGGAAAAAGGATTGATATATTGGTCATTTAATGTAATTTTATTTAATTTAAATCAACTTTTTGCCTTATTTCAACATTGTGTGTCATACTCCACGGTCGATTGTTATTCGCACGGTTTTTTGGAATGGACGTGTAGTGGGGAATTTTAAACATGATTAAAATATAATATGTAACATACGGCGTTTGAAAATTATGCGGAATGCATCGAAACACGTGTCACAATAAATTTAAAGTTATAGTTGTATGTACTAAGTAAAACTTTAGTTAAAAATAAATGTAAATATATAATATATATATATATATATATATATATATATATATATATATATATATATATATATATATATATATATATATATATATATATATATATATATATATATATATATATATATATATATATATATATATATATATATATTTATATATATATATATATTTATATATATATATATATATATATATATATATATATATATATATATATATATATATATATATATATATATATATATATATATATATATATATATATATATATATAAATATATAAATATATATATATAAATATATATATATATATATATATATATATATATATATATATATATATATATATATATATATATATATATATATATATATATATATATATATATATATATATATATATATATATATATATATATATATATATATATATATATATATATATATATATATATATATATATATATATATATATATATATATATGTATAAATATGTTAATAAATACATATAATTCTTAATATAATGTAATAAGTTTTCATTCATTTAAAAAAAAATCCCTATAACATAATCTAAACAACCCTCAACGTGTTTTTCGTTATAAACTGATTTATTTTATTTAAAACCTTCCCAATTAAAGCAATGATGGACAAATTGAATAAATATTATGAAATCCTAAAATAATTATTTTGTATTATACTGTTCTGAATTCTTTATTTTTGTATGTAGATTTTATAAAAATACAGTATAAATTGTATTATTTTTCCCGTCGTAATAAACTTTGTGGTATTTTTTTGGAAAATAGGTTTCTGCTAGTATAGAGAGGTAGAATATAAATAGAAGGGTTTTTAAGTATGTGGATACTACAAAAAAGTTGAAAGTTTTCGAACAAGACTCAGAATGTAATGCCACCGCCACCACATCATTTAAACTTAACCTATTTCCCAAGTTAAAGCCTCAGAAACAAAGGGATGGAACACTGAACATATTTATATATAAATGAACGTATAATAATAACATATCTACTTAGTACTCTGCCTCTGAAAAGTCTTTCGTAACTTTATATTTATTTTTTACTTTAAATGAGTAAAGTATAAGTATGTGATACGGCTTTTTTTATTACTTTGTCATTAAAAGAAATAAACACTCATTTTTAAATATGTATTTGTATTAATTTGTATTTAATATGCATTACGTTCTACGGATAATACTGTAGAACGTAATGCATAAAATAATTAAGCTTTAACAATTAAGGTTTTATAAGCTTAATATTATTTTCTTCAACGATTATTGATAATACTTTGAGAAACTTTTTAAAATAAATAAACATAAAACTTTATTTTTTATCATTTTTATTTTTGGTACTGTTTGTTCTGCCGATTTCGTCAAAGAGTCTTTTTTTAAGAATAAATATGTTTTAAATTTTAAACAAAAAAATATTTAAATCAAGTGGGTGGAAGGAAGGTGGTGGAAGGATTGGAGGCGTGGAATTTTTAAAATATATTAAAATACCACTTTCAATCAATGTAGGCAAAAACGTAAGAAACTATTTTAAATATCACTTTAAATCAATGTAGGCAATAAGGTTGGGTAAGGCGTAGTAGGCACTGATCGTGTTTCTATATGGAACGTGATAGGCTACATATAATGAACGTCTGTGTATACCCCTTTTAGTGGCAATTTTTCTAATTTTTTTTTGTTTTTGTTAAATTTAAACACGACTTTTTCATAGTATTGTTAGTAATTTTTATTTACGATGACATCTGACTTCCCATTGAGGATGTTATCTTTGAGGGATATTGTGTCTCTTCTGTGTCATGATGCATATTTTGTACAGTGTGTGCGTATTTAAAGAAAGGATTATGGTAGATATGTAGACCTTCTTTTTAACATGATATACGATTGGCATCAATGACAAATTAAGCAATGTTTAGAGCCTCTTGGTTTGGCGATTGAACCATTTCTGTAACACATCTTATGTATGACAAACGTGTTAGTAATTACAATTTCGTGATTAGTTATGTATAACATCAATTTTTCCATTCAAAGCATCCAATATCTAAAATAAAAATAAAAACCTTCATCTTTAACATTTAGCATTCATTCATGACATCTAAAACTAAACAAACACTGAACGATTTCAGTTTTTACTGAAATGTAATTCAGATATGATTAGGTATCTTGATATATTTTTACTCATGTTCACTACCAAATCTCTTGAACTTACGGAAAAGCTTTTAATGTAGAAATTTCATAGCTCTTACATTCAAAACTCATTTTAAAAAAGTAAAAATTTTTGAATGAATGAAAAGTGAATGGTGCTACAATTTCAATTTTTTTCAATTCTATTCGACTGTAAAAATTAAATAAATATACTTAAGTTGGTCTTAATATATTTTAAGCTTACTTTTATGTGTACCAAATATTTTTAACTTGCAGTAAAGCCTTTGCTATAGAGGTTTCAAAGCTTTCACATTTAAAACTTATTAAAAAGCTAGAATATTATTTAACTTACGTAAAACTTGAATATCAAGTAGTTTTTTCATCCCAGTTTTTTGAACTCATTAGAGTTTGTACTTCCCCGGTAGTTGAGTCTAATTCCTAAAGCTCTTATTTAAGATTGCCACCTTTAGAGCTTTTTCGCCCGTTAAATAAACGCATTTATCAGACGTTAAATTAGATGGGGTGACTTCTCCACAACCTTGAACACCACCCTTCTACTCAATACATCCCCTTACAGCCTCATCCCCAATTCGTTACTTAACCTCTTTTCTTACGACATCTTTTTGAAAGGATGGTAACATTTCGATCGGTATTACAATTTTCACAATTTAAAATAAACAAATATTTTTTAAATAATTATTTAAAACAATTTGTTAGGTGTATTTTCTATTCAAGGATATTTTCTAGTGTTTCTCATGTATGTGTAATATAATCCAGGATTCGTACCTTACATACAAATAAAACAATTTCTGCTCAAAAAAAGCTTCTTTCATGTCACCATAGATATCTCTAGTGAAATTTTAGTCAATTCAACAATATGTTTCGAATTTCAACAATAGAATTTATAGAAGTTTTTATTTATATAAGTTCCAAGAATTTGAGTAGTGTGGTTATCAATCATGGGTAGAATTGATAACCACAATTAGTGATCACTTTACACGTGTGTAAAGTGATCACTAAAGTTATGACGATGGTAAGCCCCGTAAATGCCCAGACTTCCATGTTCATCTTTATTATTTATTGAGATGTCATATATTAATATATTTAAAACAAATCAAGGGAATATATGTACAATCCCTTATAATGTTATAATATTCTTAAAATGAATTCCAAAATATTATTTTGTACTACTTAACTTATTAAAGTTGGTGAATTCAAATTATTTCATCCCCAATTTATTTTGAATATATTCAAATAATTTCTGTATCTACAAATTTTGTTTTGTGTAGGAAGAAAATTATACAGGATTAGAATGGATATAGAACTATTTGTGAACAACCACCAGAAAAGTTCTTCATATTTTGTATATTGTAGTTCCATTACTGGAAAAAATTTTAGAATTTATAAATGTATATTTACACAATGTTTGACTTTATTTATCTTGTTTTTTGTTACAAAATAAATTGACAGAAAACAAAAAAAAACCTCCTATAACGACTATCTCACTTTTCACTGTTGTACTAATTTTGAAACACATCTTCTCACCTTTAATGAATAATTAACATAGTTAAATGAAAGGTTTTTATTTCATACTTATGATAATCCGTATAAACGAAAAACAATATTAAATTACCAGAACGACATTCATGCATTTTTTTGTTGATATCCTTTCATTCGCACACATTTTCTTACACCACATAAGTTCGATGCAGTTTTGACTTTATCATTAATCGGATTTTGGTCCTATGTCTAACTATGTGGACTTTGAATCAAGAGATTCTGGGTTCGAACCCCACTATATTACTTTATGAAACCTATTTAAAAAATAATATTCGTTTGAAATATGAACACAAATATTAATCATTTTTGACATTTCATCTTAGATGAAGAAGAATATGGATGTCTTGGTATAAACAGAGCTTATGGGCCTAAAAAGGCCGGTTAAGTAAAGTGATTTACACACGTGCAACATTTTCCATTCTATTCATGAGTTATAACCACATTACTCATGGGTAGATTGATGAATGTTACATGTGTGAAAGGTGATAACTTAGCTAGCCTATGATAGGTTATAAGACGTGTAAATACCCAGACATCCATCTTCTCCTTCATCTATGTTGAGATGTCAACACACTCACAATGTTGTGAACATTTATCTTTTAAAAAAATCATAAAAGCAAGGTGATCAGTTTGGCACTCCATATTCAAGGGGAGTATATCACTCATTTGGTGCAACAATGACGTAATTTTATTTTTTTTATTCTATAAAGTTGAATATGCTATGTCTAAATATGCGGAAAGAGTATTTGCATTGAGGAGAAAAATCGACAGAATTGATTTTGTGGCGAGATGCTGCGAGTGTCATTGTAGACTTAAGTAAAATGGCGCCATTTTGTCGCTACAACAGCTGAATGGCATCTCCTGTAATATTTCTTTAAGTGTAATTACGCCATTGCACCAAATGAGTGATATATAAAACAAATAACTCAATCTTGAACAGATATTTAACACAATTTATTTATAATATTTATTATATTTCTAGTAGCCTTCCACAGGTAGATGTATTATTATTTATATAATGACATCGGATATTCCGTAAAAGATCTTAAATTCCAGAACTCGCTTTACAAAGGGCTGTTTCTTGAAGGAATTAGGTTTATACGTTTCAGAAAAGATGATTTTCAAATAATAATTATATAATACCCCTAGTTAAACTGGTAATGAGTCTTGAATATCTTTCTAAGAATGTCTTTCAAAATAATATCAAGTTACAAGTATAATGTTCATATAATTATATGAATAAAAATGAACAGGGGATGAAAAGACAGCCCCTTGTAATAAAGTTCCTTCTGACAAAAAAGCTCTCAGTTTGTGATTTTTACGTTTTAAAAATATTTTTGTTATTCTTGTTTAAAATTACTCTTTATCTTTTAGAAATTAAGTTGTAATAAGAAAAACATTGATAATTTAAAAAAAAATGCCTTAAAATATTTACATCCATTTTTAGGATAAAATAATTGCACTATCAATATAGTAAATCATCAATAAGATGTGTTGAGATGGTTTGGACGTGTGTAACGAATGAGTGAGGAAAGAATGGTCAAAGAAGTCTTAGTATTTATTATGACATAAATACATAATTTAGTATAATTTCCAACATTTTTGGCTATATACACATCCTTGTTCACAAATCAGGGTTTCTTATCTTAGGAATTATTTTTCCATTTGACGTCTCAACAAAGATGAAGAATAATATGGAAGTCTAATAATATGGAAGTCTTGCTATTTACAGGGCTTACGACCTATCCTTTAATGCTTAAAATTCTATACTCTTGTAGTTGAGATGTCAATAATAAATCTTTATAGAATTAACTCCCAAGTGGATTAATAACTGGGTTTATATAACTCACAATTTGTTAACAAATATTTGGATACCCTAAAAATATTGTGAATTGTAGTACCTAAAATAAAATATTGTGAATTTGGACACTTTCAAAATATTGTGTATTTAAGTAATATAAATAATTGTAAATTTGGACTCATAAAAAAATTGTGAATTATAGTAATATAATATATTGTGATTTAAGAAACTAAAAACATTGTAAATTGAAGTAGCATTAATTTTTGTGAATTTGGACACCCAAAAAAAGAGTAATTGTTATTAAATATAATTTATTAAATATAATATATTTATATATTTTATTTTTATTTTTTATTAATTGCTTCGGTATTAACTTTGTGGTAAGACATGTTACAATAATTAAAGAAAACACTTGTTTTTATACCACTTGAGTTTTATTAAAGACTACTAGTTTCAGAAGCTAAACTTCCATCATTCAGGTCTGAATAATAACACAGTTATTATTCAGACCTGAATGATGGAGTTTTAGCTTCTGAATCTAGAAGTCCTTAATAAAACTCAAGTGGTATAAAAACAAGTGTTTTCTTAAATCATTGTAATATATTTTTATTTAAAATACTTAAAATATTGTGAATTGTATGAGACCCAAAATACCCTAATCAAATAGTTTTAATTGCCTGTAAATGATTTAAAACAAATGTGTGATTGTTTTTTTGCGATACAAAGCAAACGAAGAAAACGTACTAAAAGGCTCGTGCAAGAAGCCATATTATGAAAAATTCGATATAACCTACTCGAGATAAATAACACCCGCCGTGCAGAGCGACGCATCTTGAAACGCGATTACTGGTACAGAGCCGCGTAACGGAACGCAATCAAGAAAATAGAAAATTTCGTTAAAAATCAATTTGGTCCCCATACAGCCGCTGCGTACTCTCCCCGGTAGGGTGAGATCGGATTTACGGCCCTCCGACGCTGGCAAATTGGTTGAGAATCGCTATTTTATGGCGCAGGGTTAAAATTGATTTCACACGAAAAGTCAATTATTTCACCCTTGATGATTTTTTAAAAAGGTTATTTTGTTTATGGAACACACACATAAGGGAATTATGCTTTAGATAAACTTTTTATCATTGAATTTTTATTGAAAAAAAATAGACATTTCTTTTTTAATCATTTTTTTAAAGTATGATTATTTACAGGACATATGATTTGTCATAGTCTGGTTAAGTAATCACTCTGTACACGTGCAACATTCACCAATTCCAACCACACTACTAACATAATTGAGGAAAACTTTTATTAAGCAGAAACTCTTCATATTATTTTTTGACATCTCATCAAAGATGAAGAAGAATATGGAAGTCTGGGCATTTACGGGGCTGACGACCGTCATAGGCTGGTTTAAGTGATCACTTTACACACGTGTAACATTCACCAATTCTACCCATTATTGACAACCACTCTACTCAAATTCTAGGAAGTTCTATATGAACCAATTTAGAAACCTTGTTCTTGAATCACTAGAATTTCACTAGAAACATCTATTGGTGAGATGTAAATAAGCTTTTTACTAAGCAGAAACTCTTATATTAGTATGTGAGGTCCGAATCCTGGATTATAATCACACACATGAGAAACGCCAGAAAATACCATTTTCATTTTTATTATTTAAGCTTATAATTTGACCAGATAATTTATTTTGACCAGATAATTAATTTATGTGAACAAGTATTTGGACACACTCAAAAAAGAAACTCTTCATTCGTATGCAAGATGCAAATCCGGATTATATGCACACTCTGAGAACCGCCTGAAAAAATGATTTTCACTTTTTTAAGTAGCTTTTTATTGGCTAGGTATTTAATTTGCAACTGTTCGAGTGTGTCTAAATACTTTTTTTATAAATCAGAATGATTTTAACATAGAATTTTTTACATTCTAGTTTAATAATATAGATTTGAATAATCATCTAGGATGAACAAGTATTTGGACACACTCAAAATGTTGTGAATTTTTAAAATAACAGAATGGGTTTATTCGGCATTTAAATAGCAACATCTTTCAGAATATTATGAGTGAGTCCAAATACTTGTCCACAAAATCTGGATTATCTCCAATTACAGGAGTTATTTTAATATTATTTTTTGACATCTCATCAAAGATGAAGAAGAATATGGAAGTCTGGGCATTTACGGGGCTGACAACCGTCATAGGCTGGTTTAAGTGATCAATTTACACACGTGTAACATTCACCAATTCTATCCATTATTGACAACCACACTACTCAAATTTTTGGCAGTTCTATATATATGAACCGATTTTTAAAACATTATTCTTGAATCACTAGAACTTCACTTGAGACATCTATTGGTGAGATGTAAAGAAACTTTTTAGTAAGCCGAAACTCTAAATTTTCTAATGTTTTCATCTACATGCGTTTTTTTACAACAAAATACAACTTAGTAGACTAAAAATAACAGTGTTTAATTTTAACATTTCATATTTAAATATTCCAACTACGTTAAATTTTCTCTATAATTACTTAATTAAGCTGTTATACAGTTTAATATTTATTTAACAAACATGGGTGGATATCTAGTTTCCATCCTTGGCCCTTTATGAAGGGTTTCCATTACCCATCCACAGCAAATGATACTTATAATATTGTTAATTAACATCAACAAACTTGTTATCCGAATATTTTACCCCATAAAAGGATATTACAAACTTCGCTGATTCGAAATAATATCATTATTCGGCTTTATTACTTCAACCTTTCTAGCTTTATTAATTTTTAAAAATATTTTTCACAGAAAAAAGCCGTATTGAAGATTACATATTATAAAAGAAAATATAGTATTTATTTAATAGGTTTTGGCGTTAAATTTGTAGAACTCCATTTTAACCTGTCCAGGAATATGGCCGTACATGTACGGCCGATACAAAACATGATTTGTGAAAACATGTTTTAAACATGATTTATATAAAAATGATCGATGTTTCGAAGATCGTGTTTACAAGTGTAAATATATATTTTTTTCAAGAAAATATGTTTCTTATAGCATCGACCTTGAATTTTAAAAAGGAAGAAAAAAATAGCAAAAAAGCTCACTCCTCAGCTATAGTTTTGTCCGCAGAAACCCACTCCCGGACAGGTTAATTTAACATTAATTGTCTCAAAATGCATTCGTCTACAGCAAGCTTATAATAAAATAAAAACAAATGTTATTTCAAAGCATGAAAAATGTACACAAAAATGAAACGAAAATACTTTTAACTGCCCAGATATGTGCTAATGTTCAAACATGATCAAAAATAGTATAAATCACTTTAGTACCCTATGAAAAATCGTAAGCCCCGTAAATGACTTCGATACTTCATTCCCGCTTTGCTCCATCTCTGTGATACGTCAAGAATAAATCTTCATATCAAGTATGAAAATTGTGCTTTAATCTTGTCACACGATGATTTTACATGCATTTGCATATGTATGTAAGTCGTTTTGGTACATTTTAACCGAATATAAGTCACATTAAGAATCGCGAGCGTATATGGAGAGGATGTAAATTACATTAATATATAAACATTTCATTCTGTATATTCCTGCTCGAATTTACTAGAACCCACGCCGTTAAACAAGAAAACTCAATTAAACCCATGTGGGGTTACCTTCGTCGCATAAATAGATCGAAAATCATATTTGTGACGTCGATGTGACGTAAATACTTCTCCGCGATAACCCAATATACTGTGATTGCGTAACAGGCGAGCAGCACTGACACCAAATTATTCCAGATGAAAATTGATAAGGAACTTGGGTGGTCTGAATGTAGGGATACTGGTGTTAGATAATTATGACGTAATTACTTTACTTCATCTTCAAACCCTGGTGAATAGCGCACTGCATCATGTAAACGAAGTGTAATCTTGATCGTTAACACATGAAGGAAAGTGGATCAGCCTTCTGCATTCAGGGTAATAAATAAATATTGGAGTGAAAAAATCACTTTTATTTATTAGACTCTTCCCCTTGGGAATCGAACCCGGGACCCCAGAACGGAAGCCGAGCATGCTGACCATAACACTACGGAGGCGGACAATTACTTAAAAATTCACTCACTAAATATGTAGTTATTTCATCTGAATGTATAAATATTTCATGAGTTAGTTTTATTTTCCCAACCTAGACTTTTCAGAGGTAGAAGGTGATTCATAGGTACACATAATGAATCAGGGTGAATTCATCCCCTATGGTCAGTCTAAGAAGGAAGCGGAAAACAAGTTTACGACCGCCAACGTAATAAAATCTATCCCATTAACCGGAAGTCGTTTAACAGTATATAAGAATCTCCGGAATTATTTTGTATACCTAGCATTTTTTTACACGAAAATGGGCGGATGTACGGCGTCATAATCCCATAGGAGCGAATCTTCGTATTTGATCTTTGAAATTGTACCATCGTAATGGGTGCCTAGGCTCTAAGTACCCGTGTAAATGTAGCTTTCTCGTTTATCAGTGATGCCAGCTCGTTAGCTGATATATAGGGTGATTCAGACCACCGCTCGCCACACATTTTCTATAAAACTTGTTCCTCCTCCATTTTTTGTAAACAAGTCGTAAGACAGGAACCAGAAAAATAATATTATATTTATTTTGTATATCAAGAGCATTGATAACATTGTGGTATGGTAATAAAACACTCTCCTTATCATCCATTCTTCACGAATAAGTGTTTATAAAAGTGGTATTACACAAAGTGAACAATGGATTATACGGAGAGTACAATATTATAATTCCTCTTCAAACCCTTATCTACACCTCTATGGCGCATAGGACACTGCATCATATAAACGCCGTGTTATCTGGATCGTTAACACACGAAGGAAAGGTGATCAGCCCTCCGCTTCAGGTATCAGTCCAGGGTAATATTAAATAAATGTTAGAGTGAAAAAATCACTTATATTTATTTGACCCCCCCTGGGAATCGAACCCGGGACCTCCAGAATGGTAGCACAGCGTGTTGATCATTACACTCTGGAGGCGGATTATAATTACCACTACATTTATTTTTAGTAAAAAAAAAAAAGAAACAGCTCCAATCCCCTCTTCATCCTCCAACGTCCCAAGAACACAACTCTAAAATTTAGTATTCATTTTAAATCAAACAAAGATTTTTTGAGTCTACTAAGTTGTATTTTATTAACAAAAACACATAAAAAATTAATATTATGATAATTGTTTCGCCTTGTTAGGGCATTATCAAACGTCACAATATAATTTTTATGTGTTTTTGTTAATAAAATACAACTCAGTATACTCAAAAAATCTGTGTTTAATTTAAAATTAATACATAAATCAAAATGGAGTTCTACAAATCAAACGCCAAATCTATACATAAAAAAATCTAAAATTTCGACTTAGCTTAACATACGTTGTTTGAAAATAATGCGGAATGTATCGAAACACGTGTCACAATACATTTGAACAAATAGCGATTTTTATCAATTTAAACGCAAATTTGAAAAAAAAGGTTTATACATGTATTGCTTATCAAAAAAATTAAAGCATTTTTATTATGAACATATACAATAGCAATATTTAAGCAACCACCCACTTTGACATTGAATAAATTTCATATTTTTTAATATGAATATTTCATTCCACTTTATGTTTTCCACTAATGTACACTTTGTGAAGGACACACGTAATTTGTTTTTGATATTATTTTAGCTTGTACTTGATACAGCTTTGATCTTCAATTTCATAAACGAAATACACAAATGAAAAAACAAATCATTTTTCCACGAATTAATTCGTAACTTTGAAATAAGCTCAATATTCGAATCGAAAATGTTATTTGAACGACAAAATAACTAACTAACTAACTAAGTAACCATCACGCCGCTTCCCCGCAGGGGTAGGCAGAGAGAATCGAACGCCACACCACTCTGTCTTTGCAAACATTCTTTGCCTCTTCTACATTCATGCATCTCCTCATACATACCCGACGATTATTACGACTCCTGACCCGGCCGCTTTCAAGTATTTGACATACCTGATTGTGCCAAGTTTTCCTCGGTCGTCCTCTGCTTCTTTTTCCAACTACATTCGCCCCATAAATTTGTTTAACCGTTCTTTCTTCACTCATACGCTCCACATGTCCAAACCATCTCAACACACTTTTCTTAATTTTATCGATAATGCTTATCTCAGCCTTACATTCTTTCCTTATTTCATCATTCGAACATCTATCAAACATCGTTTTGCCACACATTCGTCTGAGGGATCGCATTTCGACTGCATTCAGTCTGCTTTCATCCGACAAAATAACATGTTTTGAATACTGAAAGCATTAACTTTGTGGATCATATTGATATATTATTTCGAGAAATAAAAATACTTTGTGTTCTGATCCACTCACATTTTTATTAACCAACTAGTTTCGGCAACAACCTGTTGCCCTCTTCAGGGTTTCAGTAATAAATGAAACCTTGAAGAGGGCAACAGGTTGTTGCCGAAACTAGTTGGTTCATAAAAATGTGAGTGGATCAGAACACGAAGTATTTTTATTTCTCGAAATAATATAGACAAAATAACAGTTTGTTAAAAAAATTTATTGTTTGAAGTATAAAGTGAGGTAAATATTTATTAAACTAGAAAAAATAATGTTATCAGATGAACTTTCAAATAAATGTCATATCGTCAAATTGTTTAATGTAGGTAAAAAAATATGACACAGTTATCATAATACTTTTTTAAACAAATACTCTTGCCTTTATCTTACTCTAAACTTACTTTTACCACATCATTTGATGCCAAGAAGAGTATGAAAAATGAAAATAAAGTAATTATTAAAGTAATAATTATGTTGAAAATATAAGTGATAATTAAATATTAGAATTTTTAAATTTAATTCAAGGTATCGCAATTGACTCTAGGTATTTATCGTTTTTATGCAAAATAATATGGATCATTCCAGGGCTTACAACCTGGCACTTGGCTGGCCTCAGTAACACTCTTCTAATGTGTGAAGGCAACTAGTCGAAACTCAAGTTACGGCGGTTTGGCATAACACAGCTCAAAGCATACTTATAACTAGCCTCTATCATATACAATCACAGATTTCGCTCTATCTCTTTCATTTACTGAGATATTCAGTATCCAAATAGCCAAATTTTATTAATTTGATACATCTCTCACTCTTTTCAACAACGTCATAAATCAAAAATCGACAATTTTCAGTTGTGCAAGTTTTCGGAATGCCCAGAAATATACTATATCCCAGCAAAAGCGGCATATTTTAAACTTAATATTTACCCGCTACAGGGCAGATAGTGTTGTTTTTGTGTTTTGAAGAAAAGGTATTGTTTAAGTATTTTTTTTAAATATACTAAGTATTTTTCAAATGGAGAAAAAATTCAGGTTTTACCTAAAAAAGGTCTGTTGCACAGATAAAAGTTCAATTGATAATTATTTTTAATTAATTTGATAATATTTTTAAACTTTAAAAACGATCTCCTGAAAAATCAGGTTTTTCGACATATGACGTTGTTGAATGGAGTAAGCGACATGTGTTGGCAAAAAGCATAACTTTAAGTTAACTTTAAACTCGTTCATCTCAAAACTACTGTTTTTAACTTGCCGCTATTAGCTTTTGCACATTAGTCTTGTTTAACGTTCATTATTCACTATTCAAGACAAAGAAAATATATATCGGAGCCGTAAATTTATGTGACTGCTTGAAATTGCGAATAAACTTACGCCGGAAGATCCTCGCTATATTTAGTTGTGCAGATGATTAAGCAAAACAGGACGAACATATCCTTTGACCCTTCCTGAATCATAATTTTCCAATTTACAGCGTGACAGGAATATTATATAACATCCACCCGCTTCCATGCCTCTCAAGGCTACGAAATCATTAATATTTTATCAAAATATACATAAATTTATATTTTTCGCAATTTTCTCGAATTTTTGTAAATTTATTTCTTAGCTACCGAAATTCAGAAATTCAGATTTACAATTAAATTATCGTTATATTTTTTTAATGTAGCCAGCAGTTGATTTTTTCTTCCGTAATAACGTTGCCTGTTTGTAACAAGTAGAGTGGGATGGGGTAAAAAGTGTTATTTTTCATTTAATGTAACAAGTAATTTAAGCACTTATGAATTTAAACAAAATTCGAGTTAATTATTCAGTATAAAGGTTTTTTTAAATATCTTACAGTTCAATTCAGTTCAAACCCTTACCCGCACCCCAATGGTGCATAGGGCATTGCATTTTATAAACACAGTGTTATCTTAATCGTTGACACACGAAGGAGAGGTGATAAGCCCTCCGCTTCAGGTACCAGTCCACGGTAATATTGAATAATTATTAGAGTGAAAAAATCACTTATATTCATTTGACCCCCCCCCCTGGGAATCGAACCCCGGACCTCCAGAACGGTAGCCGAGCGTGCTGACCATTACACTACGGAGGCGGACATACAATAAACAATATATCTTACAATAAACAATTTTTTTAACTCATTAACCAATGAAGACAATAGAACGCTACACACCAATCTATATTTACAAGCAATTTTCGCCTCTTCTATATTCATGTATCTCGTCGTACTTATCTGACCACCTCTATTTCTAACTACATTCGCCTGATAAATTTGTTTTACTTTACTTTGTTCATTCATTCATTCCACATATCCAAACTATTTTTACGTACACACCTTTCATAATTTTACCGATAATGATACTTACATCATTCGATTTTTTAAGAAGAATTATTTTTTCTTATTTGAAAATAAAGTTCAAATATAGTATTTAATAAAAAACACGATTGAAAATTGTTTGTGACTGATAATTTAATTTTCTTTTCTTTTTACACCTCAAGATTATTTTTATTTTAAATATTTGAGTTTTTATTATTTGCAATCATACTTCAATTTCATATTATTTCTGTGAACCTGGGTTGCTCATTTTAAACAAAAATTATAAATAAATATCAAATAGAAATATAAATATAAATTATAAATAGGTATCAAATTGTGACAGAGTGGGTTCGGCCCAGAAACTCTAACTCAAGAGTCCGTGACACTAACCACGGGACTACAACCTGACACAATCGTTTTTATTTCGCCGATTTCTTCCCAATTTGTTTAAAACAAAAAAAATATTGAAAATTACACCATCCGCAAAATTAGCGCATGATTATGTTAAATTTCACACTGAGTTAATTTTCAGGCAGACATAACATTTTTTTTAAACGTAAATTTTCTAGCAAAGTTATTTTTACCCCTACTATACTGCGAGTTCTAACACATTAAAAATTCCGACCACCCCTCATTCTCTGAATACCGTTTAGCGAGAATGTGGAATATTTTATTGCAGAAAAATAGCATCAACTCCTTTGCAGTTAAGGGTGTAAATATTTGGTATACACACGAGTGCAATTGTGTACTTACACTTGCAACATTTCGAGTGTGTCCAAATACTTGTTCACAAAATCTGGATTATCTCCAATTACAGGAGTTATTTTCATATTATTTGTTTGACATCTTTTATCTAATATAAGAGTTTCTGCTTAGTAAAAAGCTTCTTTACATCTCACCAATAGATGTCTCTAGTGAAGTTCTAGTGATTCATGAACAAGGTTTCTAAATTGGTTCATATATATAGAACTTCCAAGAATTTGAGTAGCGTGGTTGTCAATAATGGGTAGAATTGGTGAATGTTACACGTGTGTAAAGTGATCACTTAAACCAGCCTATGACGGCCGTAAGCCCCGTAAATGCCCAGACTTCCATATTCTTCTTCATCTTTGATGAGATGTCAAAAAAATAATACTTACACTTGTATGATAATCACAAAAACGAATTTTTGTAGATCACAATATTTTTTTCTTCGTATTAGCTTCACAGGGTTGTGTTTGAGAATAGGAATCAAGTTGAGGTAGGGTTGAACCTAGAAATATTGACGAATCCGCTTGTGCTTGGAGAGAGACTTACACTCAATGTTTTTGTTTATACTTATGTCAACATAGATGACGAAGAATATGGAAGTCTGAGCAATTACGGGGCTTACAACCGTCATAGGCTGATTTAAGTGATCGCTTTACACACGTGTAATATTCACCAAGTCTACACCCATGATTGACAACCACAGTACTCAAATTTTACGAACTTCTTAAATATAATAATCTTTCTTATATATAATAATAGATCAATTTTAAAACCGACTATTTGAATCAACTAGAATTTTACTGGAAACATCTTTGGTTAGATATGAGAAGCTTTTTATTAAGCAGAAACTCTTTGTTATATGAAAATTTGATTTAAAAAAACGGTAAAAAACTCCTAAACGTTACTTTTATTGAGCATTGCGCAGCAAATACTTATTTAACTAGTTGATTGTTACATTTATTTACATCAAATACTGTTTTTTCACCCCATCACCTTTTGTCTAAATCAGGCACGGGGAACCTTTTTATTTCAAGGTTGTTCCTTTGTCTTGAAATGCTAGTCAAAACAAATTGCAATGGGACGTGTGCACTCCATTGTTCCCGGTCAGTGCCTCCTTTGTTCTGCATAGTTGCAGTGATTGACTTCTGAGAATTCGCTCTTATTATCAGTAGGGTTGACTGGCTGACCACTACAGGCCACATTCACTTATCTGATTCAACATGACGCCGCAGTAAAGAAAACTTTGACACCCCCCTATAAACTAAATATTTTAATTATATCACAATATAATTTGTTAAAAAATATAGAAAAAGTGCATATTTACAAAACTTGGCATCAGTCAAAAGGCCGCCCTAGAATAGCCAAAAGGCCGCAGGTTCCCCATGCCTGGTCTAAATATTCAAGCATCATCTGTCGGGAAATAATCCATGGTTTGATGGAATAAACAATAAAAATATATTAAAATAAAATATGTGGTAACTCGTCTAATGTCTCTTACATCTGATTCAGGTCTCGAGAGTGTAACAAAGCCGTGATTTTGTGCGCATATTTTTATGTTTTTCCTTTCAGATTTAATATATTCAGCGTCACGTATCCCTTGAATGTCACTCACCTTCCTTACACCCTAATCGTGAAGTACCCACAGCGTGTTCAACAAGTGTACCTTCACTTTTTATTAACCGTCCTAAGAACGAGAGAATGACTAAGAAAATATATGTGGCGAATGTGAGAGGGAAAACAGAACGAGGACGACCGAAAAAGACTTGGCACGATCAGATCAATCAGAATCTAAAATCTGGCGGTGTCAAAAGTCTGCGTAATCGAAGAGCATGTACGACCAGATGTATGGATGTGAAGGAGGCGAGGAGTGTATGTCAGGACAGAAGAGTGTGGCGTTCCATCCTCTCTGCCTAACCCTGCGGGGAAACGGCGTGATGCTAGTAGTAGTAGTCCTAAGAGTGTTACTCATAGTGTTATGTTAGTTGTCTTCATTCTATTCCTCCGTTCATATTTGCCAAATGTACTTCCTTACTCATTCTCTCCTTATCCATATGGTCCATATGTCCATACCACCTTGGAGAACTTTTCATAATATTTTCAACTATCCATAGTTCAGCTTTATTGCATAGAACATGTTTTCATTTTAAATTCAGTCATTTAACGATTTTTCACACATTATTCTAAGGGAACTAAAAAAATAAATATTCGTTTAATTTTCTCGAGTGCGTTAAATCGGTATTTTGAAGAACAGGCTATATTACCTATCGAACACCAAAAAAATCAGTTTTTCACAATTCTGCGGCAATAATATATACATTCATCGTTTCACCTAAAACGTAGCAATAAATTATTGTTGCAACATCATATGAAATTACTCGTTATTGTGAATTTGTCAACACAACGTATTGGCTCGGAGATTGAAAAGTAAGTTATAATTTCGCCACGTTTAACGAACAAATATATCAGTGACGATTTATCAGGTTCTGATAATTTGAATTTGTGCAGAGCATCAACTAAATTTAAAACGAAAAACGTAACATAAAATATTACTTTTTATTGTGAAATTATTCGTAATTGTGAATTTGTCAACACAATGTTACGGGCTCGGAGATTGAAAAGTAAGCTATAATTTCGCCGCGTTTTATAAACAAATATACCAGTGACGACTTATCAGATTCTGAGAATTTGAATTTGTGCAGTGCATGAACAAAATTTGAAACGAAAAACGTGATATAAAATATTACTTTTTATTGTGAAATAATGCGTTCCCCGGTCGCTCTATACCAACCGAACTCATTGTAACATATCTCACAATTTGATTATCATTATTGCGTCATCATTATCATTTCACTGTGCATCATCATCTCATTTTGCGCGTGTCGATCTCATTTTATATATAGCCATCTCATTTTATGAATTTTCATCTCATCTTGTGTTAAAAGTCAACCGCTTGACAACGGAAATTATGCAGGTAATGTAGACTAAAGTTTATCGTGGCTATCAAGTGAAAAGTTCGCCAGTAAGCAGTGTATTGGAATACAAATGATCGCAAGTCACCATATCAGGTAAGTGAAATATTGTGTTTTTTCTTCCTTAACCCTTGTTTATGCAGAAAATCGATCAAGTTTGTCTTTTAAACGAAATTATATACATTTTGAAGGTTTGATTGATGTATGAAAATCGGGCACAATTCTTATTTATTTATTTATTGACTTGGCGTTTAATTTGTAGAACTCCATTTTAATTTATGTATTAATTTTAAATCAAACACAGATTTTTGAGTCTACTAAGTTGTATTTTATTAACAAAAAACACAAATAAAAAATTACATTGTGACAATTGTTTCGCCTTGTTAGGGCATTATCAAACGAAATTAATACACAATTCTTATGTTCGAGGTGTTATGTATTTTTTTTTATGATCACGATCCGGAAATAGTATAATTGTCGATACTTTTTAGCTCTAAAATATTTATTTATAACCTCACCAGATTTTTTATCTTGTAAATACAAAAGTATATATATCTACCTTGTATATGAGAAGCCAAAGAATGTTTGGGTAGAGTATTTGAACTGAACCCTTCTGTCTTTTTTTTAATCTCATTTCCTATATATGATGTTTTTTGATTATACAACACTGTATAACACATGAAATAATTTCACTCTCTATATTTAGTTGTTTCGTATTAGCACGTATATTTACCCGGGGCCAATAATGTTGGTTAAAAGCAGTTGAAATACACAATAGAAAATATTTAAATTTATATGTTTTAAGTTTTCTCTTGAATGTACATACGTTTGTTTTTAATCTTGTACGATTATATATAAAGCCAAAATATGGTAGAGTAGAGCAGCTGAACTGTACTGTTTTACCTTTTTTTCCCATACAATACGTCTTTAAAAACACTGTAGTAAATATGTAAAAATATCTCAGTTATAATTTATCTTGTATTTATAAGCAGGGTCTTGTATTTACAAACCCTAAAGGATTTTTTTTTTAAATCCACCAGGATTGATGTCTCTAATGTAGTCTCAATCTTGCGGATTGGTTTGCAGCAACAAATGATAACTCCGTCGCCATCCCGGCCTATAATTTTAATCGAGATTACACACACATTATTATCACACAGTAATACTTAAGTTAGTATGTAATACTCTGCCTACCTACAAGCGGTGCCTCCGAATTAGTTATTTGCCAAAAAATCAAATCAATATAATAGTGTATTATTTTATGTTAAAAAAAAAACTTTACATTGTGTATTTTTTTAGATGTGTCGAAAAACGAAACGTATTTTGAAAACTCGCAAACGAAAAAAAACATGGTGGTCAGTTACAATGGTAACACCCAATATTTTTATTTGATACGTTGTATACATTATATATGTCTAACACTCAGAGTATAAAAACATAATTAATCTGGAAGTCTGGGTATTTACGCCTCTTCCACGTTCATGCATCTTCTCATACATACCCGCTTATTGCAACTCCTAACCTGACCGCTTTCAAGTTTAATATTTGACATACCTGAACATACCAAGTTTTTTTCGGTCTTTCTCTGCTCTTTTTTCCAGCTAATTTCACCTCTTAATTTTTTTTACCGTTCTTTTCTCATATATTTCGGAAATTCTCTAGTGACTTTACAACGAAGTTTTCATTATTATGATGAAACCGCTGGATATTTTCCATACACCCTATATGTACTTATCTATGTACAAACTTGCAATACGGAATATGCCTATGTCTTTTAGGAAGTTCCCCTAAATTTTGAGTTTTCTAGAACAAAGAATATTCGAGAAGATTGTGGGAAATTCAACATTTCTTTTTTTCTCCTCGTACGGAAAACTCCATGTCTGACATTTTTCGTAAATTAGATTATCATGGTTTACGCTTTTTATAAATGAAAATGATATTCAAAACATATTAACCGTGCTCAGTGTCACATTAAGAAGACTGTCAGAAATGAAGAGATACGAAGAAAAACGGAGTAACAGATGCAACGAAAGACGTTCTCATTTTTTTTATTATTAACATACATTGTATACCTACATTTACTCATTCAAAATTTCAAACATATTTAAAAAAATTACAGAGACCCACCAAGCCACCTTGAGAGTCTTGTCGGTGGAGTTCTTTTTGAATACATTTTTTTTTGTTTTTAATGATTTTTACCTACAAATATTTAAAATACAGCCTTTGTTCCATATTTTATTTTGACCTCTATCTAACATCCGTCAGCAACAAATTAAAAATGTTTGGAACGATATATTGCAGTGTTCAACTCCCAAATCTATTATTAATTCTTGGGACTATAAAATCTTCGTTGTGTGTAAATCGTGTAGCATGGTTGTGTACTAAAGGATTTCGATATTTTTGTCTAGTGTGTTGTTCAACGATGATACTCATCCACAATATTCCATGTACCGGCAGTAATTTTAAATGTTAATTTATCAAGATTGGATTATCCCTTTGATTATATATATATGACCGGGCAAATTGGACATGGATTGACCTATTGTGCTTAAAATTTGACCCTAGACCACGAGACTTGCTACAATGTACCTTAAACGGGTACTCGAAACGAACGGGTGCGAGGGTCCACACGTGTCTCCAGGTACATTTTTAATGTAAAGAATAAATATTGACTTTTTTTCACTCCTTACCTTACCAATAACTCGTTTATTATCAGAAGTATAAATAATTTTTTTCATTGCAAAAATTATGTTTTAAGAAGAAAAAAATTAAGCAATTACGTGAAATGTTTCCTGGGTTTAGAGAAAGTAATGTTGCGACTTAGCGAATACAGGGCCTTAATCCCGAAATCTCACTAAGTAAGTCACGGTTTAAGTTTTAGTACATGTATTTCCCTGAAGATGACAAGGTTCTTGTCAAAACCGGTTATCGAAAAGTACCAAAAATAAAAGTGGTTAAAAACAAAGTTCTAGTTGTACTTTATAAATATTATTTTGTTTAATAATTATCGTTTTAATGTTACTAAAATTAGGTCTAAGCAGTAGGTCAAAGTGATTTACTTTATTAGAACATCATTCTTCCATGGTAAAAAATCTCCTAAAATAAAGACCATAAATTTATATTAAATTTGATATTAAAAGCTACTTTAGTTGCAAAAATAGCCCTGTCGTAATAAAATAAGAGAGTTTTAACATAAAATTTTGATTAGATTTACGTGTCTGTTTTTTCCGAAATTGAAAACCCCTTTAATATGCGATTTTATGGGCTTTAATGTTTTAAACCATATTTAACGCTAGATGCTCAAAATTTTCGCGATAAATTGCGTTAATGCCTAGATATAAAATGGACACTCTACTTCTCGACCAAAGCTCTAAAATTATTTCACAGTCATCATTTCTAACCGTCTATAAATGTTTGCTTTTCTTAAGCCGATTTCATGTTTTAATTGTTTTGAACATTTTTAGTAAAAATATAATGTGGCAGTATTGGAAATATGGTTTTGTAATGGCAAAACGAATTGATACACCACGATTTATGTTCCCGATTGATATGACTTGAATTTACCCAGTTTACCAACTATTATTTGTTCCAAAATTTTCATAATCTTAATAATCTTCCCGAAAAATAATCTTTATATGTTACTTTGATTGTGATAATTTTTGCTAATTATCTGTTTATCATATCTCCACGATAAAAAGGGCTATATATGTATTGTGTAAAAACGATGAAACATTATGCATTAATAACGTAGGGTAGACCTTTAAAAAAAAGTTTTTTACTGGAACTGATTTTATATATCATAATAAAATAACACATATATAATTTCTTAATAAGTATTTTATTTGATCAGTGAAAGAGTTTTTTCGTTACTAACATTATTAGACTGGTAGGAGGCTAGACAAGATAGGGGTTGAAAACCATGATATATTACTTCACTTGATTTAAATTTAGAATAACTAAGATTTTAAATTTTGTCAGAAAAAATATATGACATGTTTAAAATCGGGTAGTTGGAATGTTACAATTACCTGTTTTTTGTTATTCATTTTTGAAAATGTATTTATGTTAATGTTCTGTTAAATTTCTAAATAAATAAAATAAAGCATAAAAAATCATAGTTTCAATCAATCCTTGTTTTTTTGGTGTACATAACATATAATTTTTCTAGCCTCCCACCAGTCTGATGATATTGGTAACAACAAAACACGATTACAGGTCTAATGAAATATATGTGGAAAAAACTATGTAGTGTTTATTTTACTATTTTACAATACATAGCGACTTTTTATTCGAGCTAGGCATTTCCCTGAACAAACAATAGTAAGCACCAATTAACATGGAGTGCATTTTTTAAGTGTATTTTGTTTGTATTTTTTTGATCTTAAATTTTCAACAAAATGAATATCTTTCATGCCCAATCTTTCCCCGTCATTTTATAGTCAGCTGTCATTTTTCATGTATTGTAAAATACCTGTCAATGTTCTCTATGTATTGAAATAGAAAAATATATTTATATTATTATTTGACATCTCATCGATTATTTTAAAAAAAATTATCGATGACTAAAATCCTTCATATTATTTTTTGACATCTCATCAAAGATGAAGAAGAATATGGAAGTCTGGGCATTTACGGGGCGGACAACCGTCATAGGCTGGTTTAAGTAATCACTTTACACACGTGTAACATTCACCAATTCTACCCATTATTGACAACCACACTACTCAAATTCTTGGAAGTTCTGTATATATGAACAAATTTTAAAACATTATTCTTGAATCACTAGAACTTCACCAGAGACATCTATTGGAGAGATGAAAATAAGTTTTTATTTGAGCAGAAACACTTTCATTAGTATGTGAGGTCCGAATTCTGGATTATAATCACACACATGAGAAACGCCAGAAAATATCATTTACTTTTTATTACTTAAGCTTATAATTTGACCAGATAATTTATTTACAACATTTTGAGTGTGTCCAAATACTTGTTCACAAAATCTGGATTATTTCCAATTAGAGGAGTTATTTTTATATTATTTTTTGACATCTCATAGAAGAATATGATAATTTTTCTATGATCATTATTGTGAATGTTTGAGTGTAGAAATCTCTGACTATAAAATGGCAGGGAAAGGTTGGGCTTGAAGGATTGAAGCTCAAAAAATACAAACAAAATACATTTTATAAACGAAATGCACTCCATGTTTATTGATTGCTTACTATTGTTTGCTCACAGAAATCCTTAGTTCCAATCTAAAAAAACTGATGTGTATTGTGAATCGTTCTGAGTACTATCGAAACTACATTTTTTCATCCCTTACAACCCTTTCTCCTTATATTACTCCTCATAGTGTAATCTTAAGGGAACCACCTTGGTAACCTCACTTTTGGAGTGTGTTAAAAGGCCCAGAGATAGAAAAAAATCTAACTTATATCGCCTTCCCCTGTCCATTTCCTTCTTTATGTGTTTCTTTGCAGTTTCGATGGTCTTTTGTGATTGCCTTTCCCCATTTAAAGCAAAGCCTTTGCGTTGCAAGCACTAAACATTACTGAATTGAATCGAATCCCAATAGATTACAACATTATGTACAATTACTGGTCAAATTAAATGAAATCTTTTTGATAAAATTGATTTTTTATCGAAATGAAACATCTACAACTCTACTACTACTACTACTACTACTACTACTACTGCTACCATCACGCCTTTTCCCCTCAGGAGTAGGCGCAGAGGATGAAACGCCACACTCATCTGACCTGTCTCACATAGTCATACATGCGCTCCATATACGCAGACTTTAGATACTATCAAATTTAAGTTTCTTATTGATCTGATCGTACTCTTTCGTCTTTTTCGACCGTCCTCGTTTTGTTCTTATGCTCACATTCGCCACACATACTTTCTTAGTCATTTTCTCGTTATCCATTCGCTCCACATGTCTATATCACCTTAAAGAACTATTCATTACCTTTTCAATTATTCCTAGTTCATTAATACTAAAATAAAACTCTTGTACAATAATCTTTAACTACTTCCAAGTTCCAAACTTTTAAATTTGTTCTTATAGAGATTTTCTTAGTGGTAATCTTTGTAGGGGAATTAAAAAACGAAAAATATATTTAGAAGGTTATTAAAATATGATCACTGGTGTACTTTCACCTATTGTATAGGATGTACAAAGAGTTCCTGCATTACCACTGGTTGGATAGGTTTTATCTTTTCTGTAAGGAGCACTCAAAGTTTTGTTTATTTAAAAGATCTCTCTTCCCGTTACCAGTTATCCTCAAACTATAAAAAATAAAAACATTGATGTACACTTAAGATGTTAAGTTTATAATAAATATTCATATCATATTAATAGGATTTCCCCATAAATCGTAGTCGTACAGGAGAAAATGACTAACTCACAAAACGTTAAATGTTCAGGAGGGTCATTTAATTCACTTTTGCTTGGCAAGAAAATAAACATCAGTGCAGTTAGTCATTTTTAAAAGGTCAATATATTATACTTCCAAGTTTAAAATGCTTTGGGATTTTTCAAGGCGATATTAAGCTAGTAAGATATCAAATAGTCAATGATCACGTTTTTGTTAAAAATGCACTTGGTCACATTCTCCTGTATGACTACGATATGATTATATGGATATTATAATTTGTTATTTTACAAGCACACATACACAAAAACACACTCATATACTTCTATTGCCAGTTATCCTCAATCTTCTTTTGCTTAAAAATAATATTATGCAAAAATATTAATGTGAAATAAAGATTACGGTATATTAACGAGGTTAAATTCTCTAAACATGATTCGATATATATATATATATATATATATATATATATATATATATATATATATATATATATATATATATATATATATATATATATATATATATATATATATATATATATATATATACATATATATATATATATATATATGTATATATAAATATTTAATCACACATTGGATATCTTTGATAACGAATGGCGACTTCTGGGAAAAAGGAGTAAAGAGGAACCCTGAGAATTGTGATAGTGGTGAATAAAGGTAGTAAAAACAAAACATGTGTAATGGGTCCTGTGTCCCACGAGCCTCCTACGTAGAACCTTCGGTGTCGTTAGGGATCCTTCTACCTAATACGGGATTCAAATAGCTTTACGTTTACGTTTTACGTTTTGATAAATATTGTGTATTTTGTATAAAAATGTGATAATCTTATCTTAAAATACCACAAAATTATTTATTTTACGATATTTTAACCTAAGCTAATAGTTTCGGCTGATTTTTCATTTTAACCATGGATGTCGCCGGCTAAATGACATACTGATTGATCTTTTCAATTGAAGCATAATTACATGTACCATATATATCACTTAAACCAGCCTATGACGGGTCGTAAGCCCTGTATATACCCAGACTTCCATATTCTTCTTCATCCATGTTGAGATGTCAAAATGTGTGTGTGTGTGCGTGCGGGCGTGCGTACACGCAAAAGCTATATTAAGACTTATTTTAATTGGTTGGAAGATGACATATGTATATTAAGTATAAGAATATTGATATATATTATATTTGAGTAAAAAGGAAAATTACGCAATAAATATCACAAAATATGTGTTTTTTTCTGGAAAAGAATATAAAATGTGAATATTTATTTTTTAATTTCTAACAGGTAAAAATCTCTCTAGAGCCTTTTTTGGGATTCGTGACACGTTTTTGCCATCCCTTATATGGATAAAAGGGTCTTATTAATTAAGGGAAATATTTCAAACTAAAACACCCTTAAAGTTAGTTGTCATACACCCCCTGAAGGTAGTCTATCAATTCACCTAAGTCTGTTAGATATTATTGATCAATTAATCTTCTAAAAAATATTTTGTACTCTAAAATGTTTCTAGGCCTGGTTAATCTCAGACGTTCAAATTACAGCGTTTGTGGCTGGATGTGTACCATATTTTTTAGAATACATATTTGAATTTGACTTCTTTCTAGAAAATACATTTAAAAAAAAACTTTTTCAAAACTTTTTTTCATCTTAAAAAAAAATCCGTACCTTCCAATAACTCTTTTTTTGTTCGGTAATATTTCCAAAATTAAAAAAGGTTTATTGGATTGAATTCTACATTTCTTTATGTATATGTTAATACGTGACACGTTTCGTCTTATTGAGACATTATCAAACACTCAACTAAGGGAAGTCACAATAGACCTAATATGGTCGCAGTGACATAAGGGATGCAAGATCCCTTACCCTAAAAAATAAAAAAAAACACTCAACTTTGATAATGTCTTAATATCACGAAACGCGTCACGCATCAACATATCCATAAATAAATGTAGAATTCAATCCAATAAACCTTGTTTAATTTTGGATATATTACCCAACAATTCAATATATAATTCTACCAACTGTCTGCAGTTACAGTAAATAACTCTTTTTTTCAAAATCATATATTTACTTCGAAGAAAAACTATTTTTTATTCAAGAAACAATAGTTTTTCTTTGAGAAAAAAAATCAAAATCGTCAAATGTTACCTGCGTTTAGAGAAAATTAAGTTGCAATTAAACGGTCTTTAAGTAATTTTTACAATCAAATTTTCAACAAACGATATAACACCGTGTATTATGATTATTGTTCTTTATATGCCCTATTAGGTAGCCTTGATCACCGTGTAAAAAGACTCCTTATCCTGCACTATCCACAAACCCTTGATTCCTCCAATATAGTTTATTCGCATTCATTCCGAAATAAGGAACGTTATTTTTTATTATTTTTTTTTTCATTTAATATATTTACATTTTTATTTATAACATAATACATTTGAATCATTTATACATATGGAGAACTTTTATATTTCGATTCGCTGTGCCTCCCCATAAAAGAGACTGTGATCTTGTGCTTGGAGAGGGACTTATATTTTTCCAATGGTATTTTTTCAATCTCATATTTATTCTTATAATTTTACGTGTTTACTTGTTCACAAAACTGCGTTTTATCCACTTTGGATTTTATTTATATTTTAAAAATAAATCAACATAGATGAAGAAGAATTTGGAAGTCTGGGTATTTACATGGCTTATGGCCTGTCAGGCTGGTTAAGTGATCACTTTATTTATATACAACATTCACCATTATACTCATGCCCGTCAATATATTTATTATGCTCATATCTCAAAATAAAAGGTGAATTTTAGAAAGATACTAAAGAAGTCATTGGCATTATCTATGCTTACGATCTGTCATCGGCTGGATTCAAAGATTATTCCATTCAGCGTAATGTACGAATATTCTGCTGATCATTTTATCATTTGACATTCATACTGCTTAATTTTTTAATTATATTTTACATAACTTAATACAATATTTAATGTATAGAATCTTCCTTACTGCATTAACTTAATAATTATCAACATAAAGACTTTAATGCAATTATAGCTCTTACAAAATTTTGTACTAAATTTTACGTAATACACTACGGCAAAATATAAAATGGGTCACAATTTTCACCGCAAAAAATTGTTATGGGAAATTTTTAGAATTCTCTGTATAATATGCGAAGTTTTTAAACTATTTACGTGTCAACCACGACACCAAAATACGCAGACTTGACACGCAAAACACGATAACAAAAATTCTAATTATGATACAGTTCAAATATATATATTTTTTTCCATGCCAACAATTTTTTCAATTCGTAATTAAATTTTCCTTGCTCTTTGTATATACGTATATATATATATATATATATATATATATATATATATATATATATATATATATATATATATATATATATATATATATATATATATATATATATATATATATATATATATATATATATATATATATATATATATATATATATATATATATAAATATATATTTATAAATAAATATATATATATATATATATTTATTTATATGTATGTGTATATATATATATATATATATATATATATATATATATATATATATATATATATATATATATATATAAATATATATTTACATATATATATATATATATATATATATATATATATATATATATATATATATATATATATATATATATATAACAAATGTATCATACTTGTTGTTATACATTTACTTACAATATCTAACTTTCAATAATGTGTTAAGATAGTTCAAAGTTTTTTTTAAAAACCGGTTTAACTGGTAAAAAAACTGGTGGTTAAAAACGCCCTTACTATTTAATATGAAAAGGAATTGAATAGATCTGAAATAAATTTCATTATTCAGCTATGTCTTCTTTCTTTTACAATGTATCATATTTGGATCATATTTATAGATCTTCCAAGAATTTGAGTAGTGTGGTTGTCAATCATGAGTAGAATTTGTGAATAGTACACGTGTGCAAAGTGATCCTTTAAACTAGCCTACGACGATCGTAACCCCCGTAAATGCCTAAACTTCCATATTCTTCTTCATGATTGTTGAGATGTCAAAAATAATATAATGTCTATGAATGTTTTTTTCCATTTAAATTGAAATAAAAAATAATTACTATTTTTAACCTACGTCGTTTTGCACGGAGGACGTTACAGCTTCGTACCTATCCCGAAACACTGTAAACATTGAATTTTTCAGCACCCCTTTGTCGGAGCGCAGCGTCCAGAGAATGAATTCATGTTGAAATGTGTGACCGCCGCGCTGTTGCCTGCGTCATTGATGCGATTTTACAGCGGAGCGGAATTACAAACCCTCGCCAAATTCGGAGCTCACTGCGGTAACGCAATTATAGTGAAATTTGTGAACAGCAATAACACATTAACTTAAGCTTGATCCTTTTAATAATTCCAGCGCAATTTAGAATATCATTTACAAAGGCATTTTAATTTGTCGGTTTTAAACCAATAATATATTTTATTTTGATATTTTTTTATTATTTTTATTTATTTACATAAATTGAATACATTCATTTAAAAGAACAATTATAAACATATATAGAATATTTTTTTGCAGAGACCCACCAAGCCACCTTGTGTGTCTTGTCGGTGGAGTTCTTTTTACATACATTTTTCATATTGTTTTTATCCATTTTAACCTAATATACATACAAAAAAGAGAAAAAAAAATTAAGAATATAAACTTATTTACAATTTTCATAGAATTAACTCTTGATCGTTTACCCATTCCATTTCTTTATGGATATATTCCCTTATTTCCCATGCCTTTGCTCCATATTTCATTTTGAGCTCTAATTCCTAATAAATTGCATGATTCTATGATTTTATTTCACTTCCATGATTCTATGATTAAATTACTATTTGTTACTGGTACATTTTGTCTCCAACCAGTTTCGATAAGAACCTTGTCATCATCAGGGTTAAACATATTCTTTCTACTAAACATTTACTATTCTACCCACAATTGACCACCCCAATAATCATGTTTCTTAGAATAAAATAGTTTTTAAATCGAAAATATTTTTTTTAAAAAAATTAGTGAAATGTTGAAATTTTGTGATAAATCATTAACAATAGAAGATTATTTTTATTATTATGATTTTTAAAACAAGGCACTGTTTATGGTTCTACTGAATTTATTTATTATTTGCCGCAAGCAATCTTTTACAAACTATATAAAAATGAGATCGTTATTCTCTATACTAGCAAATTGAAACATAGTTTGTAAATCGTCTTTCGGTATTGCGGTTTGGTCCGTTGTTTCAACGTTGCGTCAACATAGAAGGTCTATAAATAATTACTCTCCGTCCAAACAATGAAACATGCATAAACATCGATACCATCAAGCCGCTTCTCCGCAAGGGTAGGCAGTAATAGAATGCAACACCGATATGTCTTTGCAGACAATCTTTGCCTCTACCACATATGGTACACGCATCTCCTTATACATATCTTTCACTCCTTTCAAAAATGTCGTCAATCAAAAAACTTGATTTTTCAGGAGATCGTTATTAAAGTTTAAAAACAAAATACACAGTATTAAAAATAAATATCAAGCCACTTATTGAAATTTTTACTGTGCAACAGATCTTTTAAGGTTAAACCTGAAGGTTTTCTCTCCATTTGAAAAATATTAGTATTTTTAAAAAAAATAATTAAACAATACATTTTATTCAAAATGCAAAAATAACATTTTCTGCCCTGTATCAGGTAAATATTAAGTTAAAATATGCCTCTTTTGCTGGGATATAGTACATTTTCTGGGGATTCCGAAAACACAACTGAAAATTGACGATTTTAGATTTATGACGCTCTTGAAAGGAGTGAGCTATATCAGCCGACTATTCCGACTCTTGACCTGACCACTGTCAAATATTTGGAGTACTTGATCATACCGAGTTTTTTTCGGTCTTCCTCTGATTCTTTTACCAATGACATTAGCCTCATAAATTTGTTTTACTGTTTTTTCTTCACCCGTTCACATGGCCAAACCATTTAACACACCTTTCTTAATTGTATCGATAAAATGCTTATCTATGATTTGCATTCACATCTTATATCACCATTTGAATATCGAACATAGAAACATAGGAGTGAAAAACAACATTGACATTTTTTGTAAAAAAATAATATGAAAATAACTCCTGTAATTGGAGATAATCCAGATTTGTGAACAAGTATTTGGACACACTCAAAATGTTGTAAATAAATTATCTGGTCAAATTATAAGCTTAAATAATAAAAATGAAAATGGTATTTTCCGGCGTTTCTAATGTGTGCGATTATAATCCAGGATTCGGACACATACTAATATAAGAGTTTCTGCTTAGTAATGAGCTTCTTTACATCTCACCAATAGATGTCTGTAGTGAAGTTCTGGTGATTTAAGAACAAGTCTTCTTAATTGGTTCATATATATATATAGAACATCCAAGAATTTAAGTAGTGTGGTTGTCAATAATGGGTGAAATTGGTGAATGTTACACGTGTGTAAATTGTTCACTTAAACCAACCTATGTTGGTCGTCAGCCCCGTAAATGCCCAGACTTCTATATTCTTCTTCATCTTTGATGTTATGTCAAAAAATAAAAAGATGATATATTTAATTTATTTTCACCATCCTGGGAATCGAGCCTAAGATTTTCATCATTATAGTTTAACGCATTATCCATTGTTATACGGAGGCGGACAGAAGAAAATAAATGTTTTTAAGCGTAGTAAATTATTTTTTTACTTATCTTTCACCTGTAGGTATTTGAATGAATATTTTCGGTTTTTATAATTACCTGTTGATAAAAACAAATGTAGTTTTTGAAACTGGTAGTGTGTTATTAAATAAAACTCAAAAGTGGTATGATAAATATAGTTGTTTTATTTAAAAAAAATTAACGTGCCATTCTTAAAAGTTTATTCCTAATCAATAAATAATAGCAATCAAATAATCAGAATGTAGAAGAGGCGAATAATCTTTGCAAAGATAGAGTGGTGTGGCGTTCGATTCTCTCTGCCTACCCCTGCGGGAAGCGGCGTGGTGGTTAGTTTGTTAGTTAGTTAGAAATAATTTCGTTAATTGATTCGGCAGTCACTTTGTGATAAAATCTATCCATTTTTGATTAATGTTTTACTGAGTTATAAATAATTGGTAAATGCAATCATTGACTGAGCTTTAAACAGTGATAATGGTTGAAAAGCTTGTTAAACCCTCACAATACGGACACTAGTAAAACAGGATGTTTGTAAAATGTTGAGCCAGTAAATGCATTTCCAGTGACCGTAGATCCTCTTGTGATCCTGCAAAAATGACAAAGTATCCAATGCCGGATGTGATGTTTAAATAAATAACAAGCTTCATCCTATGATTGTCTGCTGGTCCATTTAACCCAGAGCTTATTTCATCCTGCGGAGGTGCAGTATGCAGTTTGCAGTCCACTACATAGTACACCCAGTATAAATATAGCGCGACAATTCGTAATGGATTGATTTTTTTAAGCAAATTTATATTAGATTTGATTTTTATTGTAATCTACTAGAACAGTGGAGGGCAAATTTATTAACTTAAAAAAATAAAACATTTTTTTTGTAAGGGAATGTAATTACAATAATTATGAGTATTTTAATGTTTTTAATGTTTTAGAATTTAATTAACCCTGATAATGACAAGGTTCTTATCGAAACCGATAGAGTAAAGTGTACTTAAAATAAAAGAGTGGTCAAAATAAAGTTGATGATGACAAGGTTCTTATCGAAACCGGTAGAATAAAGTGTACTTAAAATAAAAGAGTGGTCAAAATAAAGTTGATGATGACAAGGTTCTTACCGAAACCGGTAGAATAAAGTGTACTTAAAATAAAAGAGTAGTCAAAATAAAGTTGATGATGACAAGGTTCTTACCGAAACCGGTAGAATAAAGTGTACTTAAAATAAAAGAGTGGTCAAAATAAAGTTGTTCCAAATATATTCAAAATAAAGGTGTCAAAGTAAGAGTGGTCAAAATAAAATTTTATACAGTTTATAAAATGTATCACAAATTATCTACAAAAAACATTCAAGAAAAAAAAACAGTTTTGTTTTAACCACTTTTTATTGGTACAATTTATCCAACCGGTTTCGACAAGAACTTTGTCATCATCAGGGTTTATGTACTAAATTCTAAAACATTAAAATACTCATAGTTAATTACCCTTTCTTTACCAAAAATTTCCACACACTCAAATTTACTAGCCAAAGAGCCAAATATGCATATTACAACGATAAAAAAAGTTTCTTGCAAGCCAAATTTGTTTACAATTTTAATAATAAATAAAAACCCTTATCCGCACCCCAATGATGCATAGGGCACTGCATCATATAAATGCAGTATCATCTTGATCGTTTACACGTGAAAGAAAGGTGATCAGCCCTCCGCTTCAGGTACCAGTCCAAGGTAATAATATTAAATAAATATTACAGTGAAAAATCACTTATATTTATTTTACCCCCCTTGAGAATCGAACCCGGGACCTCCAGAACGGTGGCGTGCTCACCATTACACCACGGAAGCGGACAATTTTAGTACACCTTTATTATAATTTTACAGCTTTATCCAGTTACAGATACACATAATAAAACTTGATTTCACGCTTAGTAATGATTTTATTTACAACATTTTGAGCGTGTCCAAATACTTGTTCACAAATCTGGATTATATCCAAATCTGGATTATCTAAAAAAAAAATACTCCTATAATTGGAGATAATCCAGATTTGTGAACAAGTATTTGGACACACTCAAAATGTTGTAAATAAATTATCTGGTCAAATTATAAGTTAAAAAGATAAAAATAAAAATGATATTTTCAGGCGTTTCTTATGTGTGTGATTATAATCCAGGATTCGGACATCACACACTAATAAAAGAGTTTCTGCTCAATAAAAAGCTTCTTTACATCTCACCAATAGATGTCTCTAGTGAAGTTCTAGTGATTCAAGAATAATGTTTTGAAATCGGTATATATATATATATATATATATATATATATATATATATATATATATATATATATATATATATATATATATATATATATATATATATATATATATATATATATATATATTTATATATATATATATATATAAATATATATATATATATATATATATATATATATATATATATATATATATATATATATATTTATATATATATATATATATATATATATATATATATATATATATATATATATATATATATATATATATATATATATATATATATATATATATATATATATATATATATATATATATATATATATATATAGAACTTCCAAAAATTTGAGTAGTGTAGTTGTCAATAATGGGTAGAATCGATGAATGTTGCACGTGTGTAAAGTGATCACTTAAACCAGCCTATGACGGTCGTCAGCCCCGTAAATGCCCAGACTACCGTATTCTTCTTCATCTTTGATGAGATGTCAAAAAATAATATGAAGGATTTTATTCATCGATATTTTTTTTTAAAAGTAAGTTATCCTTAAGAATACTTCTACAACACCTTTTTGTGAAAGGAATAACCCGCAAAGCGTCTATTTTTATGCTTGTCTGCAGGTAGGATAGTAAGGATAGGGAAGGTAAATGGAAAAAAAACATCACAAACACCTAGACTCATTCAAAAATAAATATTTCTCGAATTTATTTTGCATTTGGCGGGAATCGAACCCGCGACACCAGTTTCGCAGTCGGGCGTCTACCCAACTACGCCACAGTGCCTGTCATGTTTTCGTTTTGATCTTTGTTAGTTATTTGAAACAAGAAGAGATGTCATGTAACCTTCATGGGTCTTCTTCGACTGGGACGTTACTACATGATACAGGGTGCAGTTGCACACATACATTGCAGCTCGCTGCGCATTATTCATCCCCTAAATAATGCAGCAGCGCCAGATGCAAACACAACGCGGAACTGGAACCTAATGCTAACCGGAGGCCATGCATGATGGTTGGCTGCCCTCCATCCTGAACCCCGGATGCTGTGAGGATGCAAATCAAGCTCCTGTGATCTTAATGATTATTGTTACAATGCGACATCTCAACATAGATGAAGGATAATATGAAAGTCTGGGTATTTACAGGGCTATCGACCCGATAGGCTTGGTTAAGTGATCGCTGTACACACGTACAACATTCACCAATTCTATCCATGATTGACAACCACACTACTAAAAAATTTGGAACTCCTACATATATTGATCAAGCTAGTAACACAGTACATGAGAGTTCACAACAGCCATCTATGTTAGAATAAGGAATGCATACCTTATTCCTACAGAGATCGCTGCAGTTTTATTTGTTTGCAAGGTCCGAATCTTGAATTAAATTCACATACATTCATGTTCCAATACTTATCTATAATAATAAGATAATAAAACCCTTATCCGCAGCCCAATGATGCATAGGGCACTGCGTCATATAAAAGCAGTGTTATCTTGATCGTTTACACATGAAGGAAAGGTGATCAGCCCTCCGCTTCAGGTACCAGTCCAGGGTAATAATATTGAATTAATATTACAGTGAAAAAATTACTTATATTTATTTTACCCCCCTTGGGAATCGAATCCGGGACCTCCAGAACGGTAGCCGAGCATGCTGACCATTACACTACGGAGGCGGACTCTACTATCGGGATACTTATCTATAAATCTGGATTATCTCCGCTTAGGAGTAATTTTATACTCCTACATATATAACTTTTCTCATGGAAATGTACATATGAGTTCACATGAGCCATCTGTGTAGAATTGAGAATGCTTTTAATCAGTAAAAACCTTTTTTTGCAAGATCTAAACCTCGGATTATTTTTACATACACGAAAACATGCACACATGGTTTTTATTTCTTTATGCAGCTTATCATTCGATCACTAATTTTTATTGACAACATTTTGAATGTGTTATGAGAGTGTACTTGTTAACAAATGTAGGTTTTTTCCACTTAGAAGTAATTTTTACATTCATGTAAAAAATAAACCCGAGACGATTGTGGAAATGCATACATTTTATTACATTTTTAGTTTAAGTTTTGCAAAGTAAATACCACTTTTACTTACAATCTATGACTACACGTGTTTCGATGCATTTCTCATCATTTTCAAATACGGTAGAACGGGGCTTGAACTTTGTGTATTATTTGAGCCCAGTACAAAAAAGAGATTTTAATATGTATTTGGTCTACAATTTGTTTGAATATTACCTTATGTTTTTCTCATTTATTTATTTTAAATATGTTTCTTATGCCTATTTATTATACCTGTTTATTGTTTTTGTATTTTGCCATATTTTAGTTTTGGTTATTTAAAAAAAAAATGTAACTTTATTATGTGTGTTCCAGTCCTGTTAACCTTAATCCCATGTCCCAAAATGAGAAATAGAAATTACTTCTCGGGAATATTATCTGACTTATGTATGTAATATATTTTGATAAAAAAATAATATAAACAAAAATAATAATGAACGTATCGCGACAATGAGTGTCACCTGTCAGGGAAACAATGAATCATGTCGATACGTTCATTATTGTAGACCAAATACAGATCTAAATAAAAAAAATTAACTGGGCTCAAGTAACACATCAAAGTTCAAGTAGTCCCGTTTTACGGTACCGTATTTTTTTGATATCCTAACTGAGGTAAAGAAGAATAATTCTAAAATATGTTGACTTGTAGAAGCATTTATTTGCAGTGTTTCGGATGATTTACGCACCGTGTAGGAAGAATGTGTAAGGAAATATATAAACCTGGGTTTCAGGAAATTCTTCATGCTGGAAAAATAGGGATTGGTTCGGATCGCCTCGGGTTAGATTTCCCAGAGGAATACTAAAATTCAGGGAAATTTGCTGAAGGTATAAAACATTTCAAATGTAATTTTGACTACTTTTGTCAACGAATTGTTACATTTTAGAGCATTCAATATGAGGATATGGGAAACATAGTTTTAAAGTATTAAATTATATTAAAATAAAAATAGAAATTTCATTGATTGATTCGTCATTTTGTATATTCATCCTTTTTTAATAAGTTTAATAAGTTTTATTTACAACATTTTGAGTGTGTCCAAATACTTGTTGACAAATCTGGATTATCTCCAATTATAGGAGTATTTTCATATTATTTTTTGACATCTCATCAAAGATGGAGAATAATATAGAAGTCTGGGAAAGCTTTTACTGAGCAAATACTCTTTCTATTTAGGTACATAATCCGAATCTTGGATTAATAAATTAATTTGAATTAATTTTAAGTATTGAATTATTTAATATTATTATTAATTATGGTAAAGGTTTTAAGTGTATGGGTCTCTGAGTTTCATATGGCGTATACAATAAAAATTACAATGAAAAAATAAAAGATTACATAAAAATGATAACAGTGTACTCGAAAAAAAATATATATTTGTGAAAATATATCGCTCACTCCTTTCAAAAACGTCATAAATAAAAAAACTTGATTTTTCAGGAGAACGCTTTTAAAGTTTAAAAGTATAATACAATGTATTAAAAACAAATATCAAGCCTCTTATTGAAATTTTTACTGTATCTTTATCTTTTTAGGTAAAACCTGAATATTTTTTCTCCATTTGAAATATATTTAATATAAGTATTTAAAAAAATAATTAAACAATACCTTTTCTTAAAAATGCATAAACAACATTTTCTGCCCTGTAGCGGGTAAATATTTAGTTAAAAATATGCCTCTTTTACTGGGATATAGTACATTTTCTGGGCATTCCGAAAACATGCACAACTGAAAATTTACGATTTTTGATTTATGACGTTCTTGAAAGGAGTGAGCGATATATTTTATGCCAAGCATGGCTTTTTTCAAATAAAAAAGGTCCCGAAACTCACTTCATGTCAATCTTTTTACAATTATTTTTTATTATTTTGACGAATTAAATAAATAATTATTAGAATTACGTTATCGCAAACATTGTTTCGTCTAATTGATTTTGATTTTTTTTAATTCATCCATTAAAAAAGGTACCGGAACGCCGTTCCACCGCGTTACGTGAAAAAAAGCTCTAGTTTTAAGTTTGATTTTACTCAACCGATAATGTATTTAATTTTACTAACCCATAATGTTTATCTCAACCTTGGATCCTTTCTTGAATTTTTCATTTATCATAAGATAAATATTGAAAATAATTGAAAAAAAAAACTAGCATAAGCCCCAAAGCGGTGGGAAAAGTTATCTTTGAGGATAAAGGGTATCTCATAGCAGATGGTAAATGAAGATTAACGATAAGAGAGAGTTTAGAAATCCGTATAGAGCCCTGGGAATTAAACTAGAATTTTTAAATCCCTTTTACTGGTTTTATGGACCCAAGTTTGTATATCTCGAAGGGTCATGATATCGGGGTTTATCCAAGGCTGCGTCAGGGGAAAAAACAAAACATATTTCTGTGGTGAAATTTTCCAAGTTGTATTAATTTTATTTCAAGAATGCTAGTTTAAGAATCTTAATAGAAAAATATTTTGTTATCTCAGTATAGAAGAATAAAGATATGGATATGCGGGCATTAACAGGACTATTCTTCTTCATCTTTCTATTAACTAACCATCACGCCGCTTCACCACAGAGGTAGGCAGTGAGAATAGAACGCCACACCACTCTGTCTTTGCAAACAATCTTCGCCTCTTCCACGTTCATGCATCTCCTCATACATACCCACCGATTATTTCGACTCCTAATCTGACCGCATTTAAGTATTTGGCACACCTGACCGTGCCAAGCTTTTCTCTGTCTTCTTCCGCTCCTTTTTCCAATTACATTCGACTCATAAATTTGTTTTACCGTTCTTTCCTCACTCATTCGTTCTACATGTCCAAACCATCTCAACACACATATTTTAATTTTATCGATTATGCTTATCTCAGCTGTCTTCCATCTTAATGTGAATGATGAATGATATGATCTATTTAAATATAGATGAAGCAGAATATGGATATCTTAGTATTTACAGGGTTATTTTTTTTCATCCATCACAATATAGATAAAGAAGAATATTGATTTATAAGTATTTACAGGGTTATACTTCTTTATCTATCTCAATAACGATGAAGAATAATAAAGATATCTAAGTATTTGCTTATAACACGTAATAGGCTGATTTGAGTGATCACTTTTTACACTTATAAATTAACTATACTACCCATGATTGACAACCCACTATAACCTTTTACCTCAATAACTGCTTATTAGACAAACCCAGATTTATGAACAATAATTTGTACACACTCAATATTGTCACTAAAATAACCAGTTAAAATATAAGTTAAATAAAAATAATGAAAAATAAGAAGGAGAAGAAGACGATATAAAATAGTCAATGATCAAGTTTTTGTAAAAAATGCACTTAGTCACATTCTCCTGTATGAGTACGATATGTATATATTTACATAAATAATATATTATTTGTACACAATTGTAGTGAAATACAAGATATCGCCTATACTATAATATATGGAAATATATTGATGTACCTAACTAAACTATATTAACATAAACGTGGTTTTTTAATAAATTTATTTATTATAAGAATATGTCTTTATGTTTTTTATTCGTCTCTATATTTTTTAATACCTTAAGTAACAGGTTCGTTTACGTGTAGGTAGGTAACAGATTGCAAGGACCTTTCTCCAAACATAGTTGTACGTATCGGTTCCACGTGTATTTTATTATGTGCTCGTGTGTGTTTCTTCTTCATGTGTAATTTACCAATTGAAAATCAATTAAATGTTGCTTAAAAACTGTATGGTATAGAATACGTAATCTAGGACAACAGGTCTCAAAATGTTACTTCCATGATACTTTTTAGTTTTTCCGCCATAAGTCTGTTTTATTAGAAGCCACAAGTTAAAGTAGACTTTTTAAGGGTCAAGTTTTACTAGCTTGCATCCGGTTGTTTGAGCCTTCGTGAAAATGAATTTCGAAGTATGTAAGTGAATAAAATATCCTTAGGATGCACTGTGAAAGACTTTTACGGAAACATGCTGTAAAAATAGTATCTTACACGAATATACGGAGGGTTGTACGGCAAACTGGCGTATCGACATTTTATTTGTTTATTTGTGCTTTAACTTTTATAATCATAAAACATATATTTATGAATGGAAAAGGCAGTATGATACTTTAAATAAAATGTTTAAAAAAACTAAATATAAAAGAATATAAATGTAATAGGTTTGAAGAAAAATTAATGTTTAACTGTGGATTATTGAAAAAAGTTTTTTAGAGTGGGTTATTTATTTAATTATTATATTTGACGATACATTTTTTTTCATTATATTTTTACAAAGGAGTTATTTACATCAATAATTTTCAATAATTGATTCTTTGTCACTTCGTAGTAATCTTTTTTTCAGCAGGCTAAAACAAAGTGACACTCCTTTCAAGAACGTCATAAATCAAAAATCGCAAATTTTCCGTTGTACATGTTTTCAGAATGCCCAGAAAATGTACAATATCCCAGCAAAAGAGGCATATTTTTATCTTAATATTTACCCGTTACAGGGCAGAAAGTGTTGTTTTTGCATTTTAAATAAAAGGTACTGTTAAATAATTTTTTTAAATATTATTTTTTGACATCTCATCAAAGATGAAGAAGAATATGGAAGTCTGGGCATTTACGGGGCTTACGACCGTCATAGGCTGGTTTAAGTGATCACTTTACACACGTGTAACATTCACCAATTCTACCCATTATTGACAACCACACTACTCAAATTCTTGGAAACTCTATATATACGTACCAATTTAGAAACCTTGTTCATGAATCACTAGAACTTCACTAGAGACATCTATTGGTGAGATGTAAAGAAGCTTTTTATTAAGCAGAAACTCTTATATTAGTATGTGAGATCCGAATCCCGGATTATAATCACACACATGAGAAACGCCAGAAAATACCATTTTCATTTTTATTATTAAGCTTATAATTAGAAAATTGTAATTCGTGTGTAAAGTGATCACTCAAACCAGCCTATGACGGTCGTATGCCCCGTAAATGCCCAGACTTCCATATTCTTCTTCATCTTTGATGAGATGTCAAAAAATAATATGAAAATAACTCCTGTAATTGGAGATAATCCAGATTTTGTGAACAAGTATTTGGACACACTCAAAATGTTGTAAATTTTTTTAAATATACTAATTATTTTTCAAATGGAGAAAAAACATTCAGGTTTTAGCTAAAAAGATCTGTTGCATAGTAAAAAGTTCAATAAGTGGATTGATCTTTATTTTTAATACATTGTATTATATTTTTAAACTTTAAAAACGTTCTCCTGAAAAATCAAGTTTTTTTGATTTATGACGTACTTGAAAAAAGTGAGCGAAATATAAAAACATTTTTTGTGTACATATTAAAACAATTAATTGTAAGAATTTTATATTGTTTAATACGAACTGAGTGACATAATATGTGTAAAATAAATGTTTAATTGAAGAAATAGATTAATTTTTTATTTAAGTTTTATTGAGTAAATACTACTATTTCCTAAAATCTATTGTGAACGTATTTCGATGCATTCTGCATCATTTTCGAACACCGTAATTAATATAGTTTTCTCTATTAGATAAAAAATATCAACTTTATAAATTAAAACAACTTTGTTTTTGACCACTTTTGTACATGTTTAACCCTTAAAATAATAACGTCCTTGTCGAAAAAGCTTGAATAAAAAATGTAGCATTGATAAAGTGGTTAAAAAAAAAAATTTTTATAAAGTTTATAAAATTTGCCACAAAGTACCTGCGGAAAACATTCAAGATAGTGAAATATAACATTGCCTAAATCTTCATATACACGTGCAATGTCCAAAAAGTAGGTTATTATACCCGTATAAAGTGAGCCAGTGGTTAAAGATGAAATAATCTCTGTTTTGTCGTTAAATTGGACCAGGTAGACAGCAATAAAAAAACTCATAAACACTGAAACGGTGTCCACGTTTCAGCTCCATTCTCTGAAAACATCCCCTATTTCAGTTCCGAAAGTAAATGCATTATCTACGCTTCAAGCGAGACTTAACGTATTTTATTATATGACATAAAGGTGTCGTGGACAAATGCAGTTTATCCGACATGTCCAAATTGAATTTCGGTTTTGGAACATCGATTTAGGAAGAAACATCCCTACAATTTTGGTTTAGAGAGTTTTTTTATTATTATTTTTATTTATTTATTTCATAGATACATCAGCCCTCCTTATGTCCGCCTCCGTAGCGTAATGGTCAGCACGCTCTGCTACCGTTTTGTAGGTCCCGGGTTCGATTCCCAAGGGGGGTAAAATAAATATAAGTGATTTTTTCACTGTTATATTTATTCAATATTACCCTGGACTGGTACCTGAAGCAGAGGGCTGATCACCTTTCCTTCATGCGTAAACGATCAAGATGACACTGCGTTTATATGACGCAGTGCCCTATGCACCATTGGGGTGCGGATAAGGGTTTTATTATTATTTATTATAGATACATATTTTTTTACTATACGTATAACGGCTCTTTAGTTATGGCCTGTGTTGAGCCGAAATACTTACATGTTAATACAATTTTTTATTCATTATTATTAAATTATATACATTGCTTACAATTGACAGTATAAAAGTTTTACAATTAAATAATTACACCTGGACTTTAATTACATCACTTTCTACCTTGTACCTTCCAACGAGAAGCAACCATCGACGGACACTGTTCTTAAAGACATGATCAGTACTGGAATTCTTTACACCACGTTTTTTTTTTATCTAAGATGAAAATAAATTTATGTTTGGCCTATCTTAACATTGATGGAGACGAATACGAAAGTCTGGATATTTACTGGGCTTATAACCTGTCAAAGGCTGGTTAAGTGATCACTAAACAAAGTGCAATATTCACCATTCTTATCATGATTTTTTTAAAAGAATAATCCGTAAAGCCTCTACTTTAAGAGGATTATCTGCAAGTAGGATAGTAAGGATAGGAAGAATAAATGTGAAAAATGCATCACAAGTACCCAGACTAATTGAAAAAAAAAATCATGTTTACTTTGCTATTGGCGGGAATCGAACTTGCGACGCAAATTTTGCAGTCGAACGTCTACCCAACTACGCCACGTGGCCTGCCTTGACAACCACACTGATCAAATTTTAAAACTCCGACGTATATTATATTATTAATCTCATTTCACTTTACATATGTATAAATATAATATTAAATTTCATATCATTCCTTTTTGTGAACGTAAGTTAAATATATTTTCTGCTTGCTGGTACTATCATTGCTATATCCATTAACAAAGTGGAGTTGGTTTCGAATTATCAAGTTCTTCTCCTAATCCTGAACAGATCTGTCTTTAATCCTACTTTGAACATACATATCCCGTTGACCGTTTCGAATAAACCGTCGCATTATCGAGGATTTGCTTTGTAAGCGGGTTTCACCCTAAGGCAAAAAATATTATTTGGATAAATATTTATGACGTCATTTGATATTATGAATGACTTCTTCTTCTTTGCATATTTATCCAAACCAAATGGTGCTAAAGGCACTGCACCACATCGATGCTGTGTTATGTTGATCTTTTATAACATGAATGCAAGGTCATCAGATCTGGTCTTCATGTCTATAATGATATTTAAAAAAAATAATATTTGAAAATGATATTTGAGAACGGTAAAAAAAATTATGAGGCGAATGTAGTTGGGAAAAGGAGCAGAGGAAGACCGAGAAAAACATGGCGCGATCAGGTATGCCAAATACTTCAAAGTGGTCAGGTTATGAGTCGTTATAATCGGCGGGTATGTGTGAGGAGATGCATGAACGTGGAAGAGGCGAAGAATGTTTGCAAAGACAGAGTGGTGTGGCGTTCTATTCTCTCTGCGTACCCCTGCGAGGAAGCGGCGTGATGGTTAGTTAGTTTTGATATTTGAGTGATTTTTAAATATTTATTTACTTAAACTTCTTTTGATTTGAATCCGAGACTTTAAGCACGGTAGTCAAATACGCTTACTCCTACGAATGCGCTATTCTATTATTGTCTACGATGATTTTTTTAAAATGAGGAATCGTTTCTTATAGAGATGTTTTACAATATCATGAGATTGAAGAGCAAACGGAGATAGGGAGGAGGGAACGCCAAAATTCAAGATATATTAATTTTCAAAAACCTAGTCACATATGCCATGTGATTGCGTACACTCTTGATATTACTAGATTTAACGACTGATTTGATCATCTTAAGTCATTTTGGATTTTTCTCCACATAAAAAAATATGTGAAAACCCAATAGTTAAAATAAATTCTTAATCATTCATTATATAGATCAATTTTCAATTAAGGGTGTTAATAGTTTAAACATAATAACAATAAAAATGAAGCCAATTTATAAACAAGCCATTTTCGTGAAAAATCACATCAAGGGTGCTTTTTTCGTATTTTACATTATTACAGATTTATTATTCTTATTCATAAAGCCTAAAAATAATTATTTAATGAAAATATTTTTATAATTTATATTTGAAGCACTAACTCTGTCCTGATCTGTTTTGACTGTGACTGATAATCAAAACAAAAAATAAAGCCGCTTGAGATCTACCCAAGCTCCTTTGCCTAACCGTCAAAATATTTTGAATATTCTTGAGTAGATAGTGTTTTATTATTTATCAGTCTTGATAAAGAAGCGGTTAGCTTCGAAACCGGTAGACATTATAATTAAGTTATTATAAAATATTTATAGTGATTTTAAAACAAAGTAATATTTTAATTTCAGAAAATTTTTATGCCAAGAAATTATGACAAATTTATATGAAATTATTACAAGAGAAAATTTTATATAATACAATTTACGAATATGAGATAGAATAAGCAATTAAAATGATTTTAAGTTCACCTTTGTATGAATAATCTCTTGACTTCATTACTGCTTAAATTCGTTTCACGTGAATACCCACCGGACTGTATTATTACAACGACTCTGGTCCATTCCTTTCATACGAAATAAGCCTTTCACTTCACCACACATAATTTAAAACCATAAGACCCCTTCGGACTTTTCCTTTACGGACTTACGTAGATTCGGTCAGCGTCGCTTGAGACCATTTTCCAGTACCTTCGCTTACAAAGAGAACCGCAGTTTTACATAATACGTATAATTTTATTCAAGGAAAACTCGACCTTAATGCACGCTGGATGCCGGCGATTTAAATAAATACATATTTTTACAGGTTTTCCTTAGTTTTTAGAGACAATTTTCACATTGCAAAGCTCTTAAAAGGAGTTTTATTCTACGGCATTTTATATTTCTTTTATTAAATTTTTTCTCCCCGAAAATTTTCGTTTAATATCCATGGAATGATCATAAAGTTTTAAATGTATTAGTAAATATTAACAATCAATGCGGAAAATTGATGGCTTATAATTTGACCAGATAATTTATTTACAACATTTTGAGTGTGTCCAAATACTAAATAAATTATCTGGTCAAATTATAAGCTTAAATAATAATGTGGCGTTTCTCATGTGTGTGATTATAATCCAGGATTCGGACCTCACATAATAATATAAGAGTTTCTGCTTAGTAAAAAGCTTCTGAAAAAGATGTCTCTAGTGAAGTTCTAGTGATTCAAGAACAAGGTTTCTAAATTGGTTCATATATATGGAACTTCCAAGAATTTGAATAGTGTGGTTGTCAATGATGGGTTGAATTAATGAATGTTACACTTGTGTAAAGTGATCACTTAAACCAGCCTATGACGGTCGTCAGCCCCGTAAATGCCCAGACTTCCATATTCTTCTTCATCTTTGATGAGATGTCAAAAAATAATACGGAAAATTGATCGCCACAAAGGACATTTTATTTATGTTTTGAAAAACCTAAAGTAAAGTAAAAGACAACGCTTACACAATCCGCTTATATGGTATGGTATTAAATTCATTTGGCTTTAATGCTGAAAGTCCCGAGTTGGATTACCCGAGGGGTCAAAACAAATATTAGTGTTTTTTAACTTCAACATTTATTTCATTTCATTATTCATACATTTTTAAACCCTTATACATATTTTTTAAACCCTTATCCGCACCCCAATGGTGCATAGGGCACTGCGTCATATAAACACAGTGTTATCTTGATCGTTTACACATGAAGGAAAGGTGATCAGCCCTCCGCTTCAGGTACCAGTCCAGGGTAATATTAAATAAATATTACAGTGAAAAAAATCACTTATATTTATTTTACCCCACTTGGGAATCGAACCTGGGACCTCCAGAACGGTAGCCGAACGTGCTGACCATTACACTACGTAGGCGGACAAAATATAATTAGAAATATAATGACGATACATAATACAGATCTGCAATTATATTTTTTTTATGGCAGCTTCATTTTATCTTTATTTCTAGTAACATGTTTGTGAAATTTTATGTTTTTTACGTGATCTCTTGTTTTGTACGTGAACGTAGCTGTGGTTAGTATGCGCCGGAAGGCTGTGCAACAATAAAGGGATGTGAAATAAGGAAGTGCATGACCGTTGGGCGCACTTGCCGCATTGCGCCTTGAACAGAATTTCGGCGCAACAGTAATACACACCCCCTCAGATGACTTCAACCGAGAATATACACTTTGAATACTTCAATAAATATATTATTTATTGATTCGGCATTCACTTTGTGGAATAACATGATTATTTCATTAAAATTAAACACTTGAATAAACCATACCAATGAGTTTTATTTATATTTACAACTAGTTTCGAAAACGACAGATGTTTTCATCTTCTGGTACAAATTACATTCTGGTATTTAATTGGTTTTAATTTGTATCAGAAGATGAAAACATCTGTCGTTTTCGAAACTAGTCGTAAATATAAATAAAACTCATTTAAGTGGTTTATTCAAGTGTTAAATTTTAATACAATAACTTCAATAAATGATTTTGTACTATTTTTCATATTAAATATTCAACGCATTTACTTTGTGGTTTGTCATTATAACGTCTTTAATTAAAAATGTTAGTTAATTATAACCATTCACCGCGATTTTTGTCTACCGGTTTTTTGATGTACCCCTGTATTTGTCACTTTTTATCATAAAGAGTAAAACATGTAATATATTTTGTACAAATTAGCTAGGGGCGTTTAATAAAGAAAAAAAGTAAATCACTACTTTGTGCAGACAATATTACACATCACTACCATAGCACAACATGATATATTTAAAAAATATATACAGAGTGTCCCATAACCCAACGTATTCCTTTCAAAGGGTGTTAGGCCAGCTTATGACTCACCACAAAATGAAAATATGACCTCAGTAAAAGTGCCTTAGTTTTCCAGATATTTCCACTTTTATGAATTTCCCGAACATCTACCCCTTACATCAGTTTTTTGAGTACCACTTTTTATTTTTTTTATATATTTATAACTGAATAACTATTCTGTTGATCACAGTCCAATATATTACCAATACTGGCTTGCCCAGGTGGGAAATAAAAATAATGCCCGGTCAATGATTTAAAAATAAATCTTTAGGTGACTTTGACTCTTCACCCTGAAAAGTGTCTGTGTGTGTGTGTGTGTGTGTGTGTGTGTGTTTGTGTGAGCTTGCGACAGTATATGGTTGATTGGAGTTTTAGCATTTTATTCAGTAGAGACCCTTTTTATTTTGAAATGCATCCTGTGCAAATTTTTTCACATACTCATGAAAACATGATTTTCATGAAAACATGATTTTCATGAAAAATTGATTATTTACGATCGAGTTAACGTTGATAATAAATATATAAATATATGTACTTTGTATATTAAAAGCATTGATGACTTTGTGGTATGGTAATAAAACACTCTCCTTATCATCCATTGTTTACTTTGTGTAATACCACTTTTTTAAACACTTATTTGTGACTACCGATTGCGGAAAATTATTCCCTCATCAGGTCATTAAAATTAAATCATTACAATTTGGCATTTGTATAAAAATTAAAATTAAAATAACAAGAGAGAAAGACGACAAATGAATCACAATGGGAATATTTTCAAAAGTGCACTCGAAGTTAAATTTAGTTGATTATTTATTATGGGTGAAGTCTTTATTGATTGCTTTACTTATTTCGAATTTTTCTAGATTATCTAAATAAAAAACAGTTTTATTTACATGTAAAATTTCAATACCCGTTGATTTATTAAAATTATTTTTTTCAGATATAAGTGATAAGCAAATTCCGAAAAATTATTTTTATTAATTATATTTTCAATAATATTAATATTTAATATTTATTTATTAATATATGAAAATTTACTTTGCATTTTTACTTATTGATTTTTTTAACAAAAATGTTAATAATATTAGTATAGAACCACCTACCGAGATTTTTATGTTTACCGGTTTCGAGACGTACCCGTCTCTTCGTCAGGACAATCACTACCACATCATGCAAACAATACCACCCTTCACTACCATAACACCATTTACACACTCAAAACTACACGAAATGTCTAACACATGCGATTTTTGGTCGACCCGAAGACCAACATGCACTAAAGGGTTCAGCACAGACATGCGTTACGAGGCGAGGTTAAACATGCACGTTTACATATTATTATTATATGAACATGCATGTTCTTAACATTTTTGTAAAAAAAAGTATTATTAATTATTATTATTACTTAAAAATTAATTTAAAACCCTTATCCGCACCCTAATGGTGCATAAGGCACTGCGTCATATAAACGCAGTGTTATCTTGATTGTTTACACATGAAGGAAAGGTAATCAGCCTTCCGCTTCAGGTACCAGTCCAGGGTAATATTGAATAAATATGACAGTGAAAAAATCACTTATATTTATTTTACTATTATTAGAAGAATTACTGACATTATTATTACAAGAATATGTATCTGTATTCACTTTTTTCAAGCAAATGACAACCCCTGAAAGTGTCAGTAAGCCTTTTGGCGTTGTATAACTGCATTTGGATGCACACGACTGCAGTCCCCCGTATTAAATATCTCTTAACAGAATTCCAAAGCACCTGGTCTCGTATTTCGACTAGGTGCCATTCTTTTCTCATCCCCTATACCGTTTGAGCCACCACCCTTCTCTGGCGACACATGACTAACGTGAACTATAACTCTCTTTGTGGTCGGGCTGGGAGAATAGGTAGAAAGAGATGGAAATGGCGATGTTAGTATATTTACTTTCTGCAAAAAAAAATATATTGGATTCTTTGTATATCCAAATAGAACATTGAACAACAAAGAAAAAAAAACGATATGGTAAACTGTAGTAGTTTCGTTTTATATATTTTTTCTACAATAAATAAGCGTTAGAGTTGAGAAACAATAAAAAACATGGTATTTTAGCATTTCTGTTTCGATAAATACTTTAAAGATCTGTTTTACTTGTAAACCCATATGGATTGATAAAATATGAAATAAAATGTCCATAAACACTACATAATTTTCGTCATCCTCATATTTATATTATTAAATTAAGAATAACGTGTCTCCACTGAGTTTTGTCGTGCCAATTGCATATTTAAATACACATTTAAAGTAAAAGGATTAATAAATAATTTGTTTGAAAATCAATTTTTATTAAAAAAAAATGTGGACGTGTTTTGGTGCATTAAACATCAATATAGACACCACACGTGAAACTAAAATTTGAAACTTGAGAATGAAGAAGAACTGTTTTTGTCATTAATTTTTAGAATATTCAAGTTTAAATTTTGTATCGACATTTCTTGGGGGAACTGTTTTTTTTGGAATAAAATAACGACTATGTAGTTTTTTCCACATAAATTTTATTTGACTTGCGACCGGGTTTTGTCGTAACCAACATCATCAGATACATGGTCCAGTCCAGTAGTTATGACGAAACCCTGTCGCTGGTCAAATAAAATTTATGTCGAAATACGTTATTGTTGTTATTTTATTCTCTATATATGATACTTCAGAACTTCGGGACGCGGATCTGACTTGGGAGGATGCAAGGGAGCTGGCAGCCGACAGAAAAGCCTGGAGACAGTTTGTGGACTCCATATGCTCCACCTAGGGAGCGGATATGGTTATTATTATTTATTTATATATGATATATATATATATATATATATATATCATATATATATATATATATATATATATATATATATATATATATATATATATATATATATATATATATATATATATATATATATATATATATATATATATACATATACATATATATATATATATATATATATATATATATATATGTATATATATATATATATATATATATATATATATAAATATATATATATATATATATATATATATATATATATATATATATATATATATATATATATATATATATATATATATATATATATATATATATATATATATATAAATATATATATATATATATATATATATATATATATATATATATATATATATATATATATATATATATATATATATATATATATATATATATATATATATATATATATATATATATATATATATATATATATATATATATATATATATATATATATATATATAAATGTGTGTGTATATCCGCTTCTGTAGTGTAATAGCCTTGTTGGAGTCCTCGAGCTCAATTCCCAGAGGGGAGAAAAATTAAAAATTACTGATATTTTACTATTATATTTATTAAATATTACTCATGAATGCTACCTGTAGCGCAAGACTGATCACCTTGCTTCCATGTAATTAATGATCAAATGTAACTCTGCGTAAATATGTAAAAATGCGACGAAGTTCCCTATGCACCATTTGGTGTTAAGGGGCAGAAGGAAGAAAGAAGAACTTATTCACGTCCATTTGTGATTCTTTTCAGCGTTTTTTATTCTCTTTCATTCGTTAAATCATAATTGTACGAAAGGTTTCTTTTAAATTGGAAAACTATTTTCAAAGCGACATTGTAATTCAATCCAATTAAATTAGAATCAGGATTTTCCATTCCATCCAAACTTTGTTGGAAATTCTGATCCTTGAAAAATGATCATTTTCGTGATGGATTTGATCTTTTGTGTCATTTTCATGAGAATTTATACGAATTGAATTATTTCTAATCAAAATTCAATAAGTGACTTATCGGTTTTGTGATCAAATTTAGAAAAAAAACAGTATGGTTTAAAATAATTACTTATTGAATAATATTCTACATATACTCTCCTCCTTGATAATATACCTTCTACGTTTTTGAACACAATTTCGTGAAAACAAAAAAAGAGGAACAATATTATTTCATTAATGATTTTGTAATATGGTTTAATTTCGAAACATAGTGCTTGAATCAATAGAATTTCACTAGGAACATCTATTTATTAAGCAAAAACAAAAAGGGCATATTTTTACAAAAACGTTATTATTGACTATTTGATATTTTACTAGCTTAATATTGCCCTGAAAAAATGCCAAAGCGATTTGAAACTTGGAAGTATAAAATATTGACTTATATTATTTATTGATTCGGCATTAACTTTGTGGAATGACATGATTATTTTAATTAAATTAAACACTTGAATAATCCACTGAATTGAGTTTTATTTTTATTTACGACTAGTTTCGAAAACGACAACTGTTTTCATGTTCTGGTACAAATTAAAACTAATAATTTTAATTTGTACCAGAAGATGAAAACAATTGTCGTTTTCAAAACTAGTCGTAAATAAAAATAAAACTGAATTCAGTGGATTATTCAAGTGTTTAATTTAATTCAAATATATGGACTTGTTAAAAATGACTAACTGCATTGATGTTTATTTTCTTGCTAAGCAAACGTGACTTAAATGGCCCTCCTGAACATTTTACGTCTTGTTAGTTGGTCACTTTCTCCCGTACGACTACGATATAGTTAATAAATAATTGATATTTATAAAAAAAAATTGATATTTATCCTTTCGAGTTTGAAGCGCCTCGCAAGTCCCAGAAGGGGTGTTTTCGAATGTTGTAGATTGCAATTGAGTCGGAACGCTCCGTTTCATTACGGCTGAGTGGTCACTCGCGTGTGGCGGGGACGGAGATCACTAGACGTAGGTTATCAGCAGCTACCCTCGACGCGCCGATCGATGGCAGGGTAGCTCTCGTGCGGTGGTCGCATCCATTAGCAACGGGCTGCGGCTGGAATGTATTATATTGCAACGTCTTGCGTTATTGGATGGCCAGGTACCGGATGCCATTCCATAACGATACAAAAATAAAACACAAACACTACAAAAATGTACAGACTATACAATAGAAAATGTTCCCTGTCATAGTTCATAAAAAAAATGTTTAACATAATACTATTAATAAAGTACCCCTTTAAACACAAGAGCTCAGTCTCTTTTTTGGAGAGGCTCAATTAAAATATAATTGTATTAAGTAAAAATGTATAGAAATTGTTTAAAAAAAAAAAATTATATTCAGCTTCCGTAATGTAATGGTCAGCATGCTCGGCTACTGTACTGGAGATCCCGGGTTCAATTCTCAGGGTGGGTTACATAAATTTTCTTACTCTTGTATTTATTCAATGTTACCCTGGACTGGTACTTGAAGCGGAGGGCTGATCACATTTCCTTCATGTAGTCATGATCAAGATAATACTGCGTTTATATGATGCAGTGCCCTATGCACCATTGGGTGCAAATGAGGGTTTGAAGAGGGAAGAAGAAGAAATTAAATTTTAAAAAATTAATAAAAACAAATATTCAAATTTATATTGTTTCGCAATTTTTTGGGTGTCTAAACTCTTTTTCCCAAATCTGGGTTTATTTACTAATGCTTTCTTTTTCTTTGTCTAGGTCGAGATGTATAAATGTAAAAACAACTCATTAATGGAGAAAAACAGATTTGTGAAAGAAAATCTTAAAGTACACCTTTTCACTGTCCAATTAGAATCAATAGGCATAGTCATACCTTTTATAATCCAGCACCATCAAAGAACTATTTAAAAAATTCCTTTATTTATCGAAGTTGTGGGAAATTTAATGAATGTTGTACCCATCTTGATATGTTCTACTCCAATCTTTCAAACTTTAAAGCTAAATTATTCGAAATCTAAAAAAGTAATTCTATTCCCTGTCCTTTCCTTTTCTTCTTTTCCTATCACTGCCATCTCCTTTTCTCTTTATCCCATCCTTGTCTCATGTTCTTCCTTTATATAGACCTCTATTATGCATAGTTGTGAAGAACTATAATTGGTACTCATGATTTTATTTTCTGTATTCTGATGTATCATATATTGTAACTGTTGTTCTTCCTTCCAATAATAAAAAAAAGGTTGTGCAACATTGTGGTATGGTAATATAACACTTTCCTTCATCATTCATCATTCACTTTGTGTAATACTACTTTAATTAACACTCATTCGTGACTGCCGGTTTTAGAATAATCATCCCATCATCAGGTCATAGAAAAAAAATATTACGGACTGACATGCATACAATTTTTTTTAATTATTACTCAAAGCGAACGATAAATGATAAGGAGAGTGTTATATTACCATACCACAAAGTTAACAATGCTTGTAATATACAAATAATAAATGTAAATTCTAACCGGGGTTATTTATGTAAAATGTTTTTACATAGTTATGTAGTGACACCCTAAAATAGGAGTAGTGGGTACTTAAGCAGGCGTATTAATGAGCGGTGAATGGGCCCCTTAGCTGTGTGAGTATTCCAAGGAGAACATGTGTAATAGCATTAGTAAAAGAGATCCTACACATTTCCTACTACATACGGTAGGCACTGCAAATTGTAGAACACAAGCACAACCCTATATATTCCAGTACATACTTAATAGATAGTCATATGATACTTAGTGCCAATTACGGCTGGGATGTCAAGAAGGTAGTAGGAGTATGTATCAAATTTAATGCGATATATTTCATGCCTTAGTATCCCATATCCCATCTTAAACAAACAAAAAAATACCGTATACTGTTTTTGAAAATAATGCAAAATGCATCGAAACACGTGTCATAACGAAATTGAAAGAATAGTGGTATTTACCTAGTAAAACTTTAATTAAAAATGGATAGACATTACGACAAAGTGACTGCCGAATAAATTATTTAAAATAGTTACTTCTATTTGACTACTTGATTGTTAAACATTCATTTACATCAAATACTGGATTTTTAATTCTATTTAATATTGGAGCGTCATCATATTTTTCTACTTCTTCTTTATTTAGGTATATGTCCTGTCATTCCGGTGGAAGACCAGCTATCTCTTCATCGTTTAAATGGTCTTTCTGGGGGTCTGTTACCTCTTATTCTGCTGTCCGTTGCTATCCTCACCACTCGATCCGAACTAACTCTTTCCACATGATTTCTCCAGAAACGTCTTCTTACTCTTCCCCATCGCGCAAAATCTTCAACATCGCAGATTTTTTCTTATTTTACAGTTTCTTACTCTGTCGCGAAGTGTTAAGCCTGCAATGGGTCGTATAGTCTTCATTTCGGATGTTCTAAAAAGGCTTATCGTCCTCGCAGTGTCAACTCTTGTTTTTGTGCCGTATGTCATGATTGGTCTTACGCAGGTCCTGTAAATTCTCACCTTACTCTCTTTCAGCATGTGTTCATTTCTCCATACAGCATTTTTCTAGCATCCAGCTACAGTAGCGGCCTTGTTTGCTTGCTCTCTTACTTCAATGTAGAGGTTATTGCTGCTAGACACTTCGACACCCAAATACTTGAGTTGCATAACTTTCTCAAACAAAACAGGAAAAATAATCTGTGGTTTGAAAGAATAAATAATATTAAAGATATGGTTACTCGGTGTCTCCTTACTTCTAATTTGCCGAATAAATTGATGATTTATAAAAAAAATAATGATAACTCTTTATATTATTTTTTGACATCTCATCAAAGATGAAGAAGAATTTGGAAGTATGGTTATTTACGGGGCTAACGACCGTCATCTGCTAGTTTAAGTGATCACTTTACACACGTGTTACATTCAGCTATTCTATCTATTTTTGACAACCACACCACTCAAATTTTTGTAAGTTTTATATACTCGTATATGAACCAATTTTGAAACATTGTTCTTGAATCACTAGAACTTCACTATAGACATCTATTGACATTGGTGAGATGAAAAGAAGCTTTTTTTAGCAGAAACTCTTTTATTTAAGTATATGGACACACTCAAAATGTTGTAAGTAACTCTTTATCGTTCTCTGTTTGTATCGATTTTATTAACACGACATTGTTCATCCGGTATGTCGATATGTTCAGTTTGTATACTACTCGTACGAGGATATACTAGTAGAGCATAATATGTACCCGCATCCTGTAATTGAATACTGAACACCCTGTTTCATTCAAATATGTTCCTGCGTTTCGAGTTTCAACGTCAAATTCATGCTCAAGTATACGGTTTGTGATAGTTCAATTAATTAGCACGTCTAGAAACTTAAATTGAAGGGTGGTTTAACGCTCGTGTCAATGCAGTACCTCGTATATCACAAAACTAAAATTTGTTGAAGGATTTAAAGTAATCTAAAATATGTTTTATTGAAAGCATTAACTTTGTGGATCATATTGATTTATTATTTCGAGAAATAAAAATACTTTGTGTTTTGATCCACTCACATTTTTATTAACGAACTAGCTTCGGCAACAACCTGTAGCCCTTTTCAGGGTTTAATTTATTAAGCCCTGAAGATTTATTTTATTAAACTGTAGTTTAATTTATTAAACCTGGCTTGGTTGATAATGATAGTGTCGGGTTGTGGTCCCGTGGTTAGTGTTGCGGACTCAGAGTTTCTCGGTTCGAACCCACTCTACCACAATTCGATAAGTATTTCTAATAATGAGCCGCTTAGGCTCACAGAAATAGTATGAAATTGAAGTATTTTTTTAAATAATAAAAAACACAAGTATTTCTCTTCTTAAAAAAATATGTTAATTAATTAGAAAAATATGTTTTTCTTGTCTCATTATTTAATATTAATAGGTAATGGATACAAAATTATAATATACTGGGTTAATAAAAAAAAACATCACATTGCTGCGTGCAAAACGAAAAAACTACATATATCCAATTACTGCATTCGATATGCATAATTTATGCGTTCCGCAATGCAAATAAAACTGGATGGAACAAAAATGCAGGTACTATTGAAAGTATCACTCAAAAATTGTATATCAATTATAAAATATCAACACATCAAATCATTTCATTAATTGATTCGGCAGTTACTTTGTGGTTAAATCTATCCATTTTTAATTAATGTTTTACTTAGTTAATACCACTATTTCTTAAAATCTACTGTGACACGTGTTTCGATGCATTCCGCATCATTTTCAAACAATACAGTGCGGTGTTTGAAAATGATGCGGAATGCATCGAAACACGTGTCACTGTAGATTTTAAGAAATAATGGTATTTACTTAGTAAAACATACATTATATCATTGTTGAAATGAGCTAATAAATGTGCCAAATAAAACACCGCTATTTTTTCGAGTTTCTTTAATAATTTTTATTATTATGATGTTAAATTCATCGAAACATGTATCACAATAGATTTAAAAAAGGGTTATTAAACAATATAGTAAAATAAGAACTATTTAGTTTTTTTCGCATCAATTTTATTTGACCAGCCATCGGGTTTCATCGTAACCGACATCATCAGACTAATGTGAGGCTAGACATAATTATGTTATGTACACAACAAGGCAGGTGTTGAAAGCCATGATTTTTAAAAAAAATTCTGACAAAATAAATTTAAATTGAATGTATTGTATTATAATAATAATTACATGTATGGCATGGTAAAGGTTTTAAGTTTAATTTGATATTAACCAAGTAAAAATAAATAAATAATATAATCATTTCCTCAATTATAAGTTATTATTCACATAAGAACGTCATAATTAAAAAATCGTCAATTTTCAGTTGTGTATGTTTTCGGAATGCCCAAAAAATGTACTTTATCCCAGCAAAAGAGGCATATTTTTAACTTTATATTTACCCGCTACAGGGCAGAAAGTGTTGTTTTTGCATTTTGAAGAAAATGTATTGTTCAATTTTTTTTTTTTTAATATACTAAATATTTTTCAAATAGAGAAACAACCTTCATTTTATTATATTCTTAAACTTTAAAAACGTTCTCCTGAATAATCAAGTTTTTTGATTTATGACGTTCTTGGAAGGAGTGAGTGATATGTCACCCATTACATACGAGTACATATTGTATAACATAATATGCTAACGATTGCATGTTTTTATATGTGTAACTTTATCTTGGCCTGTATACTCGCAAGCATAACGACGTCACGATTCAAATAATCGTAATTTGAAAATTGTATCATTTTATAATCCTTCTGGCTAATCCTGGCTACATCTTAGCTTACTGTCCTTGTAGCTGGAGTCAGCTCTCTTTGTCCTCAGGTTAAAGGTCCTTCTGTCCTGGACAACGTCACCTAGGCTTTGCCTTCGAATCATGTTATCTTTCTGCTTCACCCATGACTTCCTTGGTCTTCCTCTAGATAACTTTCGAGGAAGATCCATTTCTATTGCTATCAGTGGCGGTACTTCCCTAGAAGCCCAAAATCCCGGCTTGCCTAACAACTACAAATAAAAATGACTAAATCTAGACCAAATGATTAAAAATACATAATTAATGTATGACTAATTTTAAATTATAGCGCGCTTACATGAATATTAAACACTATGCATGCCATTATATGGTGATGGTACTTATTGGTTATGGTTAATATCTGAGAAAGATATTTTATTTCAGTGAACATTTTCTTTATTTCAAGGTGATGGCTATACCTTACAAAAGTTACATGTTAGCATATTTTTACAATGATTACAATATATTGTTTATATTTATAATACTTTCTGGGTGCTTACTATACTGGGAATGATATGAGGTGAAGAAATTATAGGTACATCATGTATTCACGAATGTGAAAAATAACGGGCTTGCCTTACTGGTAAACCCTATGCACGCCACTGATTGCTATCTATAGTTAACCAACTACATGTTCGGGTTCTCTGCGTCCTGTATCCATACCATCTCAATTGTCTTTTCTCTACCTTCCTTTTGATGTCTGTTACGCCCAGACCTCCACGATTGCGTGAACTCTTTATTTTGTCTCATTAAATTTTATTTTTTGACATCTCTTCAAAGATGAAGAAGAATATGGAAGTCTGGGTATTTACGGGGCTGACGCCTATCATAAGCTGGTTAAAGTGATAACTTTACACACGTGTAACATTCACTAATTCTCTTCATTATCGACAACCACTCTACTCATATTCTTATAAGTTCTATATATATATATATATATATATATATATATATATATATATATATATATATATATATATATATATATATATATATATATATATATATATATATATATAAATATTATTTAATTTAGAAACCTTGTTCTTAAATCACTAGAACTTCACTAGAGGCATCTATTGGTGAGATGCACTTTTATTAAGAAGAAACTCTGATATTAGTATGTAAATAATATGATAAATAACTCCAACAAATGGAGATAATCCAGATTTGTGAACAAGTATTTGAACACACTCAAAATGTTGTCATTGTATGTTATTTATTGATTCGTTGTTGATTATTTTTTTAAAACTAAACACTCGAAATTACCACTTTAATGAGTTTTATTTATAAATACGACTAGTTTCGAAAACTTTCAGCTGTTTTCATCTTTTGGTAAAATATAAAACTAATATGAGAATATGAGTAGTTCAATTTTTACCAGAAGATGAAAACATCTGTAAGTTTTCAAAACTAGTCGTAAATAAATAAATCTCATTGAAGTGGTATATTCAAGTGTTTAATTTAAAAAATGTGCGCCTCCGTAGTGTAATGGTCAGCACGCTCGGCTACCGTTCTGGAGGTCCCGGGTTCGATTCCCAAGGGGGGTAAAATAAATATAAGTGATTTTTTCACTGTAATATTTATTCAATATTACCATGGACTGGTACCTGAAGCCGAGGGCTGATCACCCTTCCTTCATGTGTAAAAACGATCAAGATAACACTGCGTTTATATGACACAGTGCCCTATGCACCATTGGGGTGCGGATAAGGGTTTTATTTATTTTATTTTATAATTTAAAAAAAATAATCGTTATATGTTGTTTCGATAAAAAAAATTGTGTTTTTTTTTTTAATCGTAGACAGTAATCTCAATAAGCAGTTATATATTGTACATTTCACAGTTAAAACATGTAACATTTTATCGATCTGAAATTCATTCACCTTTGCATCGACGCTGAAAACAATATTATCATCGTTTCAGGTTTCTGCATACCTTTTAAAATGTGATATATCAGCCGAGAAAATGCATCGATTGTATAATTTTATTCAGGTTTCATACGACCATATGTACTGAAAGCACTTTGATAATATAATTAATGAAAGTGGTGGTATCAGATATCAGGCGTAGTGTATTGGTTTCAATGGTTCGCGCAACGTATCGATTTTGTTTACATGAAAAATGATATATCTGGCCTCAATAATTACAATAACAAAGATAAAAGAACGTTATGCAATTTATTTTTTATATTGTTCACCTCTGTTGATATCGTATTATCATTCCAGATAATTTTGAATGCAATATTATGTTGTTGGGTAATATCCAGAATAAAACGAGGTTTATTGGATTGAATTCTACATTTATAAATGTATATCTTAATACGTGACGCGATTCGTCTTTTTATGACATTATCAAACACGTGTTTGGACACGTGTTTGATAATGTCATAAGAAGATGTAATGCGTCACGTATTAACATATTTATAAATAAAAGTAGAATTCAATCCAACAAACCTTGTTTTATTATGGATATAACCCAACAATTCGATATGGAATTCTACCAACTGTCTGCAGTTACAATAAATGCAATATTATATATTGATAGGTCATAAGCCCAGTAAATACCCAGACTTTCATATTCTTCTTCATCTACGTCATGTCATAGGGTTGATATTCTTCTAACCCTTATTCGCACTCGATGGTGCATAGGGCACTGCATCGTATTGACGCAGTGTTATCTTGAGTAACTTACATGAAGGCAAGATGATCACACCTGCGCTTCAGGGACCAGTTCAGGGTGATATTAAATAAATATTAGAGCGTTAAATCGTTAATATTTATTTTCACACCCCCCTCCTGGGAAACTAACCTAGGACCTCCAATACGGTAGCTAAATAGGCTTACCATTACACTGCGGAGGCGGACTTATAATTTAACCATTTGACTGCTGAGAAGCGATATTGACTGTTATATACTTTGAAAAACATCGATATTCCGACGTTTTTTGGCTTCGAAATACTGAAAAAAAGGAAAAAATATGCCTGATCCCCCTTCAATTTACTCAATTTTAAATGAACCATTATTGCAAACAAGTTTTCAACAATTTTAGCATAGTTATAAAAATAAAATATATTTCACCAGCTAAGTGGTTAATTAGATGTTTTGAGAAGACGTTGTAAAATTTTATCACGCGGAGTTATCTGAGACATAAGGCTGCCAGGATAGGGTAACAATTTTGTGGTGAAAGTTTGGAACACGTTTCAAAACACTAAATACGTTATTTTACCATACGAAACCGTTAATATGATACAGTTAATTTCTGAATAATTAATTTATATATTGTGGTATTGCGAGAGTCAGTTTCTCGTCTAGCTAACTGCCAACTTGAGAACAAAGTGAAATAGTTTTAATTTCTAAAAGCACCTACCCCCAATTTGCTCCATCTTCACATCAGAATTTCAAAGTTGACATTAACCTCCCTTCCCGGTGTTGTGTACCTTGTATACATTGCTTCTAATAAACATCAATATCTCTAAACCCTTAGTAAAAATTAGTAAAAATTCAACCAGTATCTTATTATCTGTAGTGACTTTGAAATAAGTCAGTAATATGGGCTAGGTTAGTGTTAGGGGCGTTTACCTTATCTTTATATTTTTTTAAATAGAGGTACCATAAAGGTATGTGGAAAAAGGAAACAATCAATTTTAATTTAAGTATAACGAAGTAAAAGCTCTTGTAAATCAAAACTTCTCATCAAAAGTTCGAACCTTAATAATAATGGAGCCTTCCGTTTCTGAAGATTTAACGAAGTTCGTCGAATTTCATTCTCGCGAAGAATCCTTTACGTACCCCCAACAAAGTAAGGATGCAAAGGCTTCGCCTTATTGTTTAGTTTATCTTAATCAGCGCTAAGCTTTAGAAGATCACATTATGTCCCGTTAACTTTCTTTTAGGGGAGATTTACAGAGCTTTCTCCGAGAACCTCCGGAGCTTTTCGGCTGCTCGTAGCGTTAGATCAGAGATAACGATTTCGTTATACTTAGTAACTTAAGCTTCACTACAGATAAGACTGAATGTTATATACTTTCTATTATTTAACCACTTGCTTTATATCCCCAAATTACAAAACTGATTAAAAAGTTTATTTGTACACACACACACACACACACACACATATTTATATTTATATATATATATATATATATATATATATATATATATATATATATATATATATATATATATATATATATATATATATATATATATATATATATATGTATATATATATATATATATATATATGTATATATATATATATATATATATATATATATATATATATATATATATATATATATATACATATATATATATATATATATATATATATATATATATATATATATATATATATATATATATATATATATATATATATATATATATATATATATATATATATATATATATATATATATATATATATATATATATATATATATATATATATATATATATATATATATATATATATATATATATATATATATATATATAAATATTATATTTTATATATATATATATATATATATATATATATTATTTTTTATTAATATTTTTTTTTGTATTTGAATTTATGTCATGTAATGCAAAAGAATTTAAAATAAAGAAAAAAAAATTAACCCAAATTTATTCAATGTTCTCATGTCAATTACAAAAAAAAAATTCTTCTAAGCTGTAAACAAACCTTAGGTACTAAAAAGCTTCATCCCACAGAATGCCGTAAAATCAAATTAGGGGAGAATCATTTCAAATTAATACATTTTAAAAAAGGCATTAAACTGAACTGAAAATAGGAATAGAGTTGTAGTAGAGTAGCAAAGTTTTTCTTCCCCCACCGCGAACCACAACCTAACTTCCAGCTTTTTCATTTTTAACTACGTAAAGCTCCTAATACTACCATATTAAATAACAATTTTAAACATATCTTTGTTGTACCCACATGCTGGTTTGCTAACATGCTATATCATGTAAACTTTCATTCATAAAATAGGATGTGTCTTCAGCTTAATACGTTAAGTGTCTAACCCCATCTGAGATTACTTTTTATAAATGATTTATAATGATCATTTTACACAGAAAATATTAATGGGATCATGACATAAATCCTAATCATTCAACCAATCAAAAATAACACTCTCCTTATCATTCATTGTTTACCTTGTGTAATACCACTTTAAAAACGCTATTTCATGACTACCGGTTTCGGAATAAACATTCCATCATCAGGTCAAATGTACACCAATGTGAAATAGTTGCAGTCTGACATTTATACAACACTAAAATTTGTCTTCTCTCTCTCTCTTTCGCTACCTCGAAGCTTGGCAGATAGATGGACGTCACACTATTCTGTGTTTGCAAACAATCTTCGCCTCTTCCACATTAATTCTGACTCCTGACCTGACCACTTTCAAGTATCTAAAATGCTTGATTATGCCAAGTTTTTCACGGTCTTCCTCTGCTTCTATTGCCAGCCACATTCGCTTATGAAATGCGAGTATGTTTTACTGTTTTTTACAATTATTTGATTCACGTGGCTGGACTATTTCAACGCATCTTTTTTTTTAAATTTTATCGATAAAGCTTATCTCAGCTAATTTGAGTATTGTATGTATATTAGTTTTGTATTTAAATTATAATATTGTTTATGCTCTCATGCATAGTGCACTCAGATGGAGGTAGGCACGTTGTGGATTAAGCAAACGATATTATGAAGTTCCCATTGAAAATTATAAAGTTTTCCTTACTTCCTCGGTTAGTTAAATATGAACTTCGAAATTAACTTATAATGAACAAGATAAACTAACCCTTACAGTGAAAATCTTGTTCAGTATTGAATTTTTAATAACTACGGTCTACTTCAAACTGAGGCTGGAATCGCAGTGAAAAGATAACGCATTTACTACAAAGCTGAGATAATTCTGATTTTATATATTATCAGCAAAAAAAATATATAAATACATATATACATAAATATATATATATATATATATATATATATATATATATATATATATATATATATATATATATATATATATATATATATATATATATATATATATATATGTATATATATAAATATATATATTTATATATATATATATATGTATATATATATATATATATATATATGTATATATATATATATATATATATATATATATATATATATATATATATATATATATATATATATATATTGTATATATATATATATATATATATATATATATATATATATATATATATATATATATATATATATATATATATATATATATATATGTATATATATATATATTATAAATGTAACCTATGAATTAATGACATATACCATATATATATATATATATATATATATATATATATATATATGGTATATGTCATTAATTCATAGGTTACATTCAAAACTTTAATGCTGTTAAATAAGTAATTTTAATTTAACTTAAAAAACTGTAACATAATTGATTTATTATTTTACTTGGAAAACTATAACATAAGTCACTCCTTATTTTACCTTAAAAACTGTAACATTCTTTTTAACTGTATAATTTTATTATTTTTATAATTTTTTATTATAAGAATAACCCGCAAAGCGTCTATTTTAGATGCTTGTCTGCAGGTAGGATAGTAAGGATAGGGAAGGTAAATGTGAAAAATACATCACAAACTCCCAGACCAATTGAAAATAAATCTTTCTTGAATTCATTTTGCAATTGGCTGGAGTCGAACCTTCGACGCCAGTTTCGCAGTCGAGCGTGTACCCGAATACGCCATAGCGCCTGTCATATATATTAACTGTTTGTCGAAGCATTTCGTTTTGACGCTAGGTCATAAGCTCTAGAATTCTCAATTTTCCATCTTATTTTATAATAAAATATAATGAATGAATGCAATATGGATGTCCAATAATGGGCAGAATGATGAACGTTACACAAGTGTATAAATACATTATTTTACCACCCAAATGCTAGGTCATAAGCCCTGGAATGCTCAAACTTCCATCTTCTTTCAAATAAAAACGTTAGATGATTCATCTCAATTAAGACGCTTTTAAACCACTGATAATATTTTTTTTCCTTTTTATTATACATATTAATGATTTACCTGCTTTTGTGAACCTTTATCTAAAATGCCGCAGATTCGAGATTTAGTCCTTAAAAATTAGAAGCCTTATTTTGGTTAACGTAGCAGCACAGCCTCATTTAACATTCATCATTCCCAATGAATAACTAAACATCCTTAAAACACAACCTATTCTTCAGCTCTTACGTATATAACGGGTTACCTTCAGGAGTCAGAAAATAAGTTTTAATCTGATACACACATAACCCGTTTACACAGAAATCTATGAAATGAAATAATTTTACAAAATCTTGGTTTGTTGAAAGTTGTAACTAATAGAATAATCATATATCTTCCTTTGTTATTTTAACAACCGTAGCTAATTGGTAGATAATATATTACATGTTGTATATTTTATGATATAAAATATGTTTTCTGTTTTGAAGTATATTTTATTGGTTCAAAAATAACCTATCTTAACAACGATAAACATATAAAAAGCAAGGAACTATGCATTATCCTGAAATATTATATTTATTTTTGCTTTATAGTTTGGAAGTGACATATTCCATATATAATATAAAAATATAATAGTACAGCGTTTTTATTATTAGTATTATTTTTATAATTGTACACAGCCACGCGCATCTTTGGATCAGTCTAGTTGAATAGAAAAGAAAGAAAATGTAAAACATAAATTTCTCTAAAACATATATTTAATTTCATAATACTCGTGGGTATACAATATTTTAACAGCTATTATTTTTTGACATCTCATCAAAGATGAACAAGAATATGGAAGTCTGGGCATTTACGGGGCTGACGACCGTCATAGGCTGGTTTAAGTGATCACTTTACACACGTGTAACATTCACCAATTCTACCCATTATTGACAACCAATCTACTCAAATTCTTGGAAGTTATATATGAACCAATTTAGAAACTTTGTTCTTGAATCACTAGAACTCACTAGAGACATCTATTGGTGAGATGTAAAGAAGCTTTTTTACTAAGCAGAAACTCTTATATTAGTATGTGAGATCCGAATCCTGGATTATAATCACACACATGAGAAACGCCAGAAAATACCATTTTCATTTTTATTATTAAGCTTATAATTTGACCAGATAATTTATTTACAACATTTTGAATGTGTCCAAATACTTGTTCACAAAATCTGGATTATCTCCAATTACAGGAGTTATTTTCTTATTATTTTTTGACATCTCATCAAAGATGAAGAAGAACAGCTGTCCAACGAGCACGCTCTCCGCCAAGTGCATTTATTCGTTTTCCTTTTAAATTTAACAGATAATTTTGACTATCGAGCCATAATTTTATTTAAATGTAAAATATTTTTACTTGTCATATGTAAAAAAAATGCACACATTGGAATGCAACCTTGAATAATAATATCAAAACATTAGGATATTTAAGCTTTTCATCAAATTGACATTAACAACAACAAAAAATGTGTATAATAATTGAAAGTTTTACCCAAAAATAAAAGTGTTTTGAAAAATATTGACATCTCAATATAGATGAAGAAGAACAATTAAATATATGGATTTGCAGAGCTCATTATGCTTGGTTTAAATAATTAACAAAAAAACAAAAAACCAAAAAAAAAAATTAAAAAAAAAATATATATATAAAAATATAAATATAAATATATATATATATATA